>NC_039364.1:66040546-66365759 GCF_003573695.1 Papaver somniferum | reverse complement strand
AATTGAGGTGCCCCTTTTCCAACGGTGAGAGTCCGAATAACACGTGTCCTCCGGGGCTTTTACCAACTTTTTGAGCCGAATTTTCCAAAAAATGTTTATTTTCCAAAGGTGCCTACAAACACATAAAACACCAAAATTAGTACAAACTCGAGTGCCAACAATATATAGTATTGAGATCAAATTAAACACAAAAATGTGTCTATCAATTTTTGACACCCTTTTTGTCTCTAATGTCTGGAGAGAACTCTTGCAACAAAAGGATCCACCTAACCAATCTAGGTTTCGTATCCCTTTTAGACAAAAGATATTTCAAAGCAGCATGATCTGTATATATGACGATCTTAGAACCTAAGAGATAGGGTCTAAGCTTGTCTAAGCCAAACACAATGGCTAACAGTTCCTTCTCGGTAGTGGTATAGTTCAACTGGGCATCATTCAGAGTTTTGCTAGCATAGTAAATCACATGAAGTAATTTGTTTTCTCGCTGACCTAGCACAACACCAATAGCATAATCTGAAGCATCACACATGATCTCAAAGGGTAAGTTCCAGTTGGGTGCCTGTACTATGGGGGCGGTAGTGAGTAAAGTCTTAAGCTTCTCAAAGCCTCTAAACAAGCATCATCAAATACAAACTTAACATCTTTTGCAAGCAAGTTGCAAAGAGGTTTAGAAATCAAGCTAAAATCCTTAATGAATCGACGATAAAAACCTGATACCCTAAGAATGACCTAATATCTCTTACGGTTTTTGGGACCTGTAAAGTCTTGATAAGGTCAACTTTGGCTTTATCTACCTCTTTACCCTTAGAAGATACGATATGCCCTAAGACAATTCCTGATCGAACCATGAAATGACATTTCTCCCAATTAAGCACTAGATTATTTTCCTTACACCTAGTCAACACTAATGACAAATGATGCAAGCACTCATCGAAAGACGAACCAAACACTGAAAAATCATCCATAAAGACCTCTAAAAACTTTTCTACCATATCGGAAAATATGCTCATCATGCAACGCTGAAAAGTCGCAGGGGCGTTACATAGCCCGAAAGGCATGCGTCTATACGCAAAGGTACCAAAGGGACAAGTAAAAGTAGTTTTTTCTTGGTCTTCTGGGGCAATAAAAATCTGATTGTAGCCTGAGTAGCCATCTAGAAAACAGTAATGACTATGTCCATCTAATCTCTCTAGCATTTGGTCGATAAAGGGAAGGGGAAAGTGGTCCTTCCTAGTGACCTTGTTCAATTTCCTATAGTCAATACAAACACGCCAACCCGTGGTCACTCGGGTCGGGATTAACTCATTGTTATCATTTTGGACTACAGTAATACCGGATTTCTTGGGAACAACCTGAACGGGGATGACCCACTTACTGTCTGAAATGGGGTAGATAATGCCTGCATCTAACAGCTTAAGAACCTCGGTTCGAACTACTTCTTTCATATTAGGGTTTAGTCTTCGTTGCATCTCCCTAGAAGGTTTGGTATCTTCCTCAAAATAGATCTGATGCATACAAACAGTAGGACTTATACCCTTAATGTCTGCTATGGTCCACCCTAAAGCTTCTTGTTGTTTTGAAGGACGGTCATTAGCCTACTTTCCTGATCACTATCCAAGTCGGAAGCAACAATCACAGGTAAAGTTTCAAACGGGCCTAAAAACACATACTTCAGGGTATCTAGCAATGGTTTTAGGTCCAACTTAGGAGGCTCTTTTAACGAAGGAACTAGGGTAGACTTAGAAACTGGTAGTGATTCGAACTTAGGTTTCCATCTGTTACTAGTGTCTAGCAAAGGGGTTGAATCTAACAAAGCATTCACCTTATTAATCACATTATCATCATCAAAATCAATCCCAAAGTGAGCTAGGCATTTCTCTAACGGATCTTCTAACAAAGTGTTTGGTAATGACTCCTCGACTAATGTTCATATCATGTTTACCTCTTCTATGCTCGAGTCATCTAGTTTAGAGGGTAGCTTACTAATATGAAAGACGTTCATCTCAATAGTCATATTACCAAAAGACAAGTTCATAATACCAGTTCGAAAATTAATGATCTCATTGGATGTTGCTAAAAATGGGCGACCTAAAATCACTGGTATCTGGTTCTCTGGGTCAGGGACAGGTTGGGTATCTAGGACAACAAAATCCACTGGATAAATAAACTTGTCGACCTCAATAAGAACATCCTCGATCACACTACGAGGAATTTTAACGGACCTATCAGCTAACTGAAGTGTCATCTTGGTCGGTTTCACATCACCAAATCCTAGCTTGAGGTACAAATGGTATGGAAGTAAATTCACACTTTCTCCTAAGTCAAGCAAAGCTTTCTCAACACGGTATTTACCTTTTGTGCAAGAAATAGTAGGGGACCCTGGGTCTTTATACTTAGGAGAAGTGGTATTCTGAATAATGGAACTCACGTGACTAGCTAGGAAGGCTTTCTTTTGGACACTAAGCTTACGCTTTCGTGTACACAAGTCCTTAAGAAACTTGGCATAAGCGGGAATCTGCTTAATCGCATCTAACAATGGGAGGTTGATAGTAACCTGCTTAAAAACCTCCAATATATCATTAAAATTGGACTCCCTCTTAGTCGGAACTAGCAGTTGTGGGAATGGGTCTCTGGGAAGAAAGCCGTACTCATTAGGACCCTCATTGGTCTCTTTAGAGACTCTATTAGTCTCCTCATTTTCTGGCTCAAAAGGGTGAACTACAACATGTTCACTTTCAGGCATGGCGACCTTGTTGTCAACTTTATTTCCACTCCTAAGGGTAGTAACAGAATTCACATGATTTTACGATTTCTGTCCTTTTGGATTAGGATCAGTATGACTAGGGAAGCTTCCATCCTCTCTCTCAGTAAGGTACTTAGCTATTTGGCCGACTTGAAGTTCTAATTTAGCAAGAGACTGGGAATTATTCTTAAAATTCTGATTGGTTTCCTCTTGAAAATTAACCTGGCTCTTTATTAGCATTTACTGGCTTTGTGATAGCATATTCTGGCTCTTTTTTAATATACTAAGAGATTCCTCTAAGCTAGTCATTATATTCTCAGAAGGGTTCTGGAACTGAGCTTTTCCTGAAGAGATCTTAGCATAACCAAAACCTGGGGGAGGCTGAGAATTACTAGACTGACCTTGATTCTGTCCCTTAGACCAAGAAAAATTAGGATGGTTTCTCCAACCAGGATTGTAGGTCTCTGAGTATGGGTCAAACTTTCGACGGTTCTCAAACCTAGCATTGTTATAGACAGCATGGGCTTGCTCTTCACTAACCTGACCTTCCCAAAATGAGTTATCGGGCTCTATTCCACAACTAGAGACTTGAGAGGCTCTATTAGGTTCATCAAGGGATCTATTTTTAGACTGACCCATTTCCAAAGCTTCTAACCTTCTAGACAGAACATCAAACTTAGCATCTGACTCGGAGCTTGTATCTACCATATTGGTGCTACTTCTATTGACCAAGAGTATTTTAGGGGGTTCAACACAAGACTCCCACTGTTGGGATTTTTCAGCGATAGCTCCTAAGAAGGTAAAAGCATCATCATCATTTTTACTAGTGAACTCACCAGCGGACATAGACTCGACCATGGCTTTGGTCGAATAGTCTAAACCATTATAAATAATCTCTACAAGTTTCATCTTATCAGATCCATGGTGAGGACACTGGGATAGAAGATCATTGAATCTCTCTAAAAACCTATAAAGAGACTCTCCCTCTTGTTGCACACTAGCACTAATTTTCTGTCTAACAGCTGCAGTTTTATGCTTAGGGTAGAATTTCATATAGAAAGCAGCAACAAGTTCCTGCCATGTTTCAATGGATTCAGATGGTAGGTTGTTCAGCCAGGTCTTGGCTTTATCTCTCAAGGAAAAGGGAAACATCTTAAGTTTCAAGACTTCATCAGTAAGGTCTTTTATTCTAATTGTCCCACAAATTTCCTCAAAGTCCCTAATATGAAAATAAGGGTTCTCATCATCTTTCCCTAAGAATATAGGGATCATCTGAAGAACACTAGGTTTTATCTCAAAATTAGCCGTAGTGGCTGGCAATTTAATGCAAGAGGCTCGGGTAGACCTAGTAGGGGACATGTAATCTTTCAAAGTTGCCATCGCTGGCACAACAGAAGTACTAGGGGTACTTTCCTCACGAAGAGACAGATTCTCCAAACTAAAGTTTTCAAAAACAGGGCTTTCAAAAGAAGAGTCTTCGAGCTCCCCGCTTTCACAAAAAGAACTTCTAGGCTCGTCACTAATCAGACGGCCAAAAGTATTTCTTTTCCAAGCCCTTTCGGGCATACACTAAAAAAAAATCCTAAAGGAAGGGGGGTTCTAAGCAAACACACAGCAAGCTGACTCCACCAAAACAAACCTAAAGATTTCTAGCAAACAAAAAGCATGATGGCTCCACTTAGATTGTTTCTAGACCAGTTTCTAATCTTTCGAAAAGGAATTCGTTACAATCTGAGCAAACCTCTCTGGAATCAATCCGAGTTTAAGTAAGTTGAATAGAGGCGAGGTAAGCTGCGTAGAGCTTTGATACCCAAGGCCTCACCGCATTCCAAGGCGGCGCAGTCATGCATTCAACTCACAGAAACCATCATGAACTTCGAAGTATGCTCAAAAGAGTAACCAACATATTTCGAACGACTTTCCTATTAAGCTCGTTACCCTATAGGTATCGTTCTATTCCAAATTTTAGGTTTTACGTTCGCGTTTGGTTTTGTTTTCCTAAGGCGCGCAAGAAGAGAACGGTGATGAAATCCGAACCTTTTTCTTGTATGGCCAGTCCTTGCCCTTTACTAGGAAATTAAAGCATCCGTTTTCAAGTCCTCAGCATATATGCAAACGAAGGAATACAGTAACTCGCTGACAGGGGATTCACGAGTGTTTCGAAAAACTTACCTCCCGTTCCAGACGGGGGATGAACCGCTGAAGTCGACTGGGGCCACAACTCCAACGTCGTGTACGAACCCGAGGGGCCGAGGTGATATCATAATCACCGTCCTTCTCTGCAAACAGTTTAATATTTAATACTACCCTTCCATAGGGTTTAAAAATAAAAGAATGTCCAAATGTCCAAGTCCAAAGTCCAAAAAAAAGGAAAGTCTAAAAAAAATAATAAAAATAAAATAAAATGTCTCTTTTTTTTTCTCTCTTTTTTTAATAAAAACAAAAAAAAATTCTTCTTTCGCTTTGTCTTTTACTCCAAGTCTTTAAGTATTCACCAAAGCTTTTGCAAAATTTTCTTTCGCTCCCAATTCCAAAATCTGTAAGGAAAAGAAAAAAACCCAAAAACGTAAAGAAGAACAAATAAAATAAAAACAAATAAAAACCTAAAAAAAAAAAATCTAAAAACTCTAGCCTAAAGACAAGCCCGCGTCGGCGGCGCCAAAATTTGATGTGTTTTCAAAGTTGTTGTAAATAGTGATAAAAGGGTTGTTTTAAGACTTGTGAAGGCAATGAATTTTAGACTTAATAAAAATTTTAAAACAAAGAAAACTTATTACAAAATTGACTTCAAGATATTAGAAAACAACCAAGACACTGATTTCACTATTACACATGAATAAATTATGGTAAACAATCCAAAACTCTAATTATCTTTTAAGAATCTTATTTCTTAATTCACAAATAATCTGGAAAATTCTCAAAAATTAATTGTATCCCTAAGCATAGATTATCTAAACAAAGCATAACCTATCTAATTGAATCACAACTAATGAAGAAATTTTTTGCAAACAATTAAAAACTCTGCAAAAGCAGTGATTGAGTGAATTATAAATTATAAATTAGAGGAAATAAATGATTACCAATTATTCATGCGTAAATAGCTTCCTCACTGCCTTGGTTGAGGGAGAAATTAGCCTCTCATCATGTTGGAAACACGCTCAAAAGTTGATTTCATTTATGCTCAAAGATGGGTTTACAAATGATGAAAAGGGAGAAATAATTCAAAACCGGGTTTGTAACAATTATATTTGTTATAAACCAGAGAACTACGACCCTCGGCTGTCACTGTAACAAATAAGACTGTCCTGCGACAGTCATTGAAACTGTAGCTCTTAAGACTGTTCTGTAACAGTCGCAATCACTGTAGCATAAACGACACAAGGGTGTGCGTCTTATGTTCTTCGTGTTCTTCAGCAGCAACAGAAAAATGGCAGCTCTGTAACTTGATTTTTTTCGACTTTCAGGTGCTCTAAAACTCTCCCAAACTATCCGTCCTCCTTCGTACTAATCCTCAGCCACTTATATAGCCTTTCAACACCAAAATATCTCGTCATAACTTCATCAAATTCTCCATAACTCGGCTTGAAGAAAAATATTCTTCGGATGTTTTCTTCCCTGAATTAACTCTCTCATGCGCATGTTGTACACGGAATTGCGCCAGCATGTTTCTACCTAATACCAGTATCAGTTATACATGCAATATCCTCACGAAATCTCCTCAACATGGCACAAAAATCCCGAGTATGTTTCCCATACGTGGCTTGCCCTATTTTCTTCTTGCGAGTTATCCAGCCAAATTCGATCGAAACAAACACCCATACCATCTTTGTTATGACATATCACGTCTACCCACTAAGTTTCAGGGATTGAATCTCATTAAATCACATCCGAAATTCGATCGAAAATTCTGCCAGTAAATGCGACTATTTTCCCGCCAATATTCAGTTTCAAACGAAGGGGATGAAGGTGCCTCTTAACCAAAACGTAGGCGCCTTTAACAGCTGCGGTGCCTGGGGGTGCCCTTATCCAAAGTGAGGGTGCCTTTAGTACTTTTCTTCGGGAGTCCAAATAGCACTTTTCGAGCAACTTTTTCCACACAAGTGTATTTCTCCAAAAACGCCTACACAAACATAAAAACACCATAATAAGTACAAAATCAAGCACTAACAATAGAGACACTAAGGACAATTCGGACACACAAATGTGTCTGTCAACGTGTTTGCCTGCTCTGATACCAATTGAAAAACCGGGGGTCTAACAACCTCATCCAATATTTCGATTAGCAATTTGTATGGAAAAACTCCAATATACTTTCAAGAGAATCAACTAGACTCAATCTTAATAAAGTATATCAAAGAGTTATATCTCTCTTTCTTGATTCAATTCTTTCTCAAACAAATAGAAATCTGCGAGTTTAATTGAATACAAGAGAAATCACTTGAACGGTACCAAAGACCAATGTTCAAGGATCAATCAATTTCAATCAACAACCAAAGGTCGGATTTCCAATTGATTGATTCAAATGCACAACCTGTGATATTTCAATTATATAACAAAATATAATGCGGAATAGAAATAACACAGACACCAGAATTTTGTTAACGAGGAAACCGCAAATGCAGAAAACCCCCGGGACCTAGTCCAGATTGAACACCACACTGTATTAAGCCGCTACAGACCCTATCCTACTACAAACTAACTTCGGTATGGACTGTAGTTGAACCCCAATCAATCTCACACTGATTCAAGGTACAGTTGCGCTCCTTACGTCTCTGTTCCCAGCAGGATACTACGCACTTGATTCCCTTAACTGATCTCACCCGCAACTAAGAGTTGCTACGACCCAAAGTCGAAGACTTTAATAAATAAATCTGTATCACACAGAAAAGTCTACAGAATAGATAAATCTGTCTCCCACAGATAAACCTACAAGTTTTGTTCCGTCTTTTGATAAATCAAGGTGAACAGAAACCAATTGATAACCCGGACTTATATTCCCGAAGAACAGCCTAGTATTATCAATCACCTCACAATAATCTTAATCGACGCGGCGAAAGAAGATATTGTGGAATCACAAACGATGAGACGAAGATGTTTGTGACTACTTTTCTATCTTTCCTATCGGAGATATAAATCTCAAGCCAATCGTTACGATTGTACTCAAAACGATAGAATCATCAAGATCAGATCACACAACTACGAGAAAGTAGTATCGGTCTGGCTTCACAATCCCAATGAAGTCTTTAAGTCGTTAACCTGGTTTTTAAGAAGAAACCAAAGGTTAAAGGAGAATCGACTCTAGCTAATACAACTAGTATCACACATGAGGTGTGGGGATTAGGTTTCCAAGTTGCTAGAGTTCTCCCTTATATAGTCTTTCAAATCAGGGTTTGCAATCAATGTTAGCTTAGTAACAAAGCATTAAATATTCACCGTTAGATGAAAACCTGATTAGATTCAAGCTAATATCTTTCAACCGTTGGATCAAAAACTTAGCTTGTTACACACAAATGTAATGTACTATTTTAGGTTTATGTAACCTATTTGTGGGTAAAAACTGATTCTGATGTTTTGGTAAACTTGGGTGTGTTGATGAGAAACGAATTCAAACCCTAAACAATGCACTGCACGGGAGTACTTTTGAGTTCGAGAGATCAATCTGTAAGACTCTAGCCTAAACCAAGAAATGGTCATTCCAGATTCAATTCGGTCACAAGGTGAAGGAAAAGGGTTGATCTTAGGGAGGGAAGCGAAGAAGGTGTTTGAGATTATGAAGGTGTTGGCTGTTTATGACTTGTATGAGAATGTCGAACTGGCTTGCATAATGTAAGCTATCAGTTCTGGGTGTTTTTATGGATACTATATTGACAACACTTGCGTTGTTGAAATAGGCTGAAAGCCTATTTGTACAAGTCATTGAGCGCAAAACTCTGATATCGTAGGAAGTGGTGGAGATTGAGTAATGGAGTAGTGGGGTTGTGTAGGTGGTGGTGATCGTCATGTTTCCACTATGAGGGAAAATCGGTCACTCCTTCACCCACTAGTCTCATTACTGCTGACCGTCCGTCTTTTCCTAACACTTTCTCGTAATGGGCGCGTTGCACGCCGCACGCTGTAAACTGCCAGACCAATACCCCAGTGAGCACCCCCCAGTTTGTGACACGTTTGATGTCTCGAGTAAGTGGGCCAAGTCGTGGGACTTGACGCGGAAAATAGCACATGATGCTATTAGATGAAACAACTAAGTTGTTTATGAGGCCGACATAAAATATCGTATGTATTTGATGCATGTGAAGCATCACATTTAAGCAGCTCAATTTAATCGATGTGTATGAAGCGTCATTGTTTTAGAGCCTGATTGAATAAGTCGCGGATAAGCGTCTTAAAAGTGGAAGCGTGATCGACCACCTTTGGGTGATCGTTTGGTGACTCTAGGGCCCACCATTATTTGGCCGATCGCCTCATGTGGAAGAAGGATGGTCGGTATTCACAATGTTGCTTCGCTTGTTTACTAAAAACAGATCTATACCATCCAACTAGGCTGGCAAAGTTGTATGGTCGTGATCATTTGCGGCAGTTGTTCAACGTCGTTTGATGCAATTTTAGGGTTTAGGGGTCGATCGGCCAACCCCCTTTTGAGCAAGCGTTTCGAGGCATTGAGCCCTAGTTTGCGTAGGCCAGTCAATCACGTGTAAAGGTGGGTCCACATTGATCATGTTGACATCTTTGGGGCCATTTAAGATTAAATCTAAGCCACTCAAATCAGCTGGCGAAGAGGAGTGGTCGAGATCGATTTGCGGCAGTGACATACAGCCGCAAATGCCAATTAGTGTTTCAAAATTTGCGCGTTCGCCCTACTTTGTGTCAATGATTCTATGTGTTCCAAGCTTGCTATGAGCAAGTCGATCGACCAACGATGAAGTTGGGTCGACGGTGAACACGTTAGCATCTTGTTGATTGTCTAAAATTGGATCTGGGCCGTCCAACTAGGCTGGCGAAGATGGACGGCCGTGATTGATTTGCGGTAGTAATGCGTTGTCGCAAACACCGATTAGGGATTTACAGCATCCGCATCCAAGCTACTTTGGGCAAACTTTTTAGTATGCTCTGGCTTTTCCACGGAGAGGTCGATCGACCAAGGGAGATGTTGGGCCAACGGTGAACACGTTGGCACTTCTTTGGTTGCTCGAGATACGATCCAAGTCGTCTAACTAAGCCGGTAAAGTTGGACGGACACGATTGATTTGCGGCAGTTGTAAACTGCCACAACCCAAATTTAGAATTTTTGAATGCAGCGTGTCTGCTCGAGTTTGGGCGATCGATTTAGCGCCCTATAGGCTTGCTGCCGGCAAGTCGGTTGTTCAAGGGGATAGCGGGGCCACCAATGATCATGTTGATGCTTCTTTAATCGTTTGTAGGAAGATCTAAGCCGTCCAACTAGGCTGGAAAAGTTGGACGGTCGTGATGCGTTTTTGAGACTCTTCTTAACAGTCTCGGCTCGTTCGAGCTATTTTGTACAGCGCGATCACCGATATTTGGGGGTTAGCGTTTAAAGCACTTGTGACTGACGGAATGGAACTCAGTCTACTAGGGCACTAGTGGGCCCGCCGGCGGTCACTACGGTGATTCCCTAATTCTGTTAGGAGTAAGCTATGCTTGTTAAACCGCGCGGCCAATTCTTATGGCCGTGATTTTTTTTGAGACTGATATTGACAGTCTAGGTTTTCTTTGAGAATAAATATGTGTTCAATCACTCTAACTTGAATTGAAAGTGTGTGAACGCGTTGATCTCTTTGTCAGAGAGATGTAGCCTGTATGAGTATTTTTGCGCAAATCCCAATACTAGCACTTCGGGAGATTCATGCTACTCTGCTGAGAGTAAGCATTAATCGTCATGTCATGTCAGTATTGAGAGTTCGGCTGAGAACATAGCATGGAAAAATACCAGGCGCACAATGCATTAAATGGATAATGCTACTAGGAAAATTCATAGAATATTCGGGATTGTTGCACCATTCTGAACGAATTCCATACATATTGAATTGCTCAATGAGTGAAGAGGGTTTTTTGGACTCATCACTTCTTAAATGGCTTTATACCCTTACAGGGCGTCAGCGCATTAAATACAGGGTTTTACAATTTTAGCCCTATTCGAAAAACCACCATCAACATAACCGTACCCAAACATGAACATTTTTTGGTTCAACAATAGTTAACCAAATGGTTAGCCATATGAGCACTTTCATATTAACCATATTCTTCTTCACCATAACTAGTTCAAATGACTCAAATGAACTAGTTAGAGAGTTGTTCAATTGCAAGGAAATCTTATGTAACTACATAAGACACAATCGAAGCAAAAACGATTTGATTCACTCGAATCGGTTCATGAACTTTATAGCCACGGTTTGCAATTTGCATTCCTTAATTAATATAGATGAGTTTCACAAACAACCTGTAGTTGCAGGAAATCCTACACTACACCCCTCATATGATTTCACTATTAATCAACTCATTTTAGGTTTAAACTCTTTATTTTATTGAATAATCTTTGAATATTCTTACAAGAAAAGATAAAGAAATCAAGAATGATCTCTGTTCTAGACTTTCTCTCTCCTATTTACTTGTTTCTTACTCAAAAAAGATCTCTCCCTCTTTTTACAACTTGAACGACTATTTATAGGGAAATACATAGTGGATGACAGCTAATCTGTCCTTTATTTTCGGATATGGTTTGCGACATTCTCGCAACCTTACAAATGTTAATTTTGCAAGCTCTCTAATTTTTGCAAGACTATTACACCTTTCTCATGATCCTAGCTGACGTCGCTTGTTATATTCTTTCTGAAATTGTTCTGCGACGCTATTGTGCTGTGTCATTGATAATTTCGCTGAGACATTATTGTTGCGAGATTCTGATCCTACATCTTGCCTCTTCTCATATCTTATCTGCGAAGTAGATAATGATGTGAGAAATGCCGCAACTGTTCGTCTTTTCATATTCTACATTTATCACACGTACTCTCTCTTCCATTTATTTCTTGACATGTCTTCTGTAACCGCTGCTTTTCAAACGCTCACGTCTTTTCGTCTTAATGGTGTTTATTTCTTCGAGTAAAAAATCTCCTTTATATACTCTTCTTTCCCCTCTTTTCCACTTTTCTTTTTACCTTCTTTTCTATTTTTATTCTCTCCTCTCTGCAACTCTGTTATTCTTCTGCAAATTCTGCTGCTGTAATTTTTTCTTCCTTCAATCCTTTTACTTTACATACATTCCCATACTCTATATTCAAACATGGATCCAAGTGGTCATAGATATGAGAAGAATTTACAAGATGTTCAAAAAGATCTTGCTGATAAAGGTTTTATACTCTCCACTATTCCTGGTGAGAATGCCAAATCAATTCTTTCTGTCAAGCTTTTCTCTGATCAATATTGTGATGATCAATCAATCATAATCTCGCTAGGTCAGATTCTCACAGGTCTCCCTATTCCTCTTTATAACCCAGATCTTCCTTTATTTTATGAAATTCTCGCTCATTCGGGATTTTCGCGAGCCATCTTCCAACTAAGTGGGGACTGCATCCGTCTGATGCTGGAGTTCGCTAATCGTGGTGCTGGTAGAGGATCTCTTTACTCCAAAGAACTTAGGGATCCAAAATTCGCAAACTTAGAGATAGTTGTTGAGAAGTATACAGTGGCGAATTTCTTTGAGAACTACGAACTTATCTCCATGAAGAAAGAGAATACTCGCTGGGGTATTCGATTAAAAAGGAAAGATAACATTGATGAAGCCAAAATTCTTATGCAAGATATTGACTGGCATTCTGGTAAAAACACAACTCCTCGCCAATCCAAAGATGATAAATGGTATGTTTTTCCTTTAATGTTAAAGGGACCCTACATTGCTGGATCAAACGTTCTTCCTGCGAATCTCGCTGCATATCAACCTTGGGTTTTCTCTTGGCCCGAGAAGGAGAAAGAGGTATGTTTCTCCCCTTTAACTCATTTTATATTTCTTTATTGATTTTTACTATTCTGTTCGCTAACTCTTGCAACATTCCGCAGATCCAAAAGTTAAAGGATAGTTATAATAGAACTGGGAAATCTAGTACTATGTTAGCTCTTCGCTCATACACGAATGAGGTAAGAAATTTTCTCTTATGACTTTAAATAGTACTATTACTTCCATTTCTTATTTCTATCTGTGTGTGAAGATTATTGCTGAAGTAGAAGAATCTGCTGATGTTGCGAAGATTGGTGATAAAGGTAAAGGTGCTCTTCGCAGGGAAAAATCAACTGGTCCTCCTCCAAAGAAAAGAAAAGTTCGTTCTTCTTCTCCTTAAAATGTTCCTTCTAACGATTCGAAAGTGACAAGGGTGATGAGGATAACGATGATCTTGCTGCAACTGAAGATTCTCCACCTGAATCCTCTATGGCTAAGCTTTCTGGCCTCTTTTCTGATTCTCTACAAGGAATGGGAGATAGCCAATTCGCAAATACCTGCAAAGCTCTCGCTACCCTTTGTGATGTCCCTTTACTAGATGGTGATAACTCTCTTCGTGGAGTTTCTAGATCAGTGACTCCCGACTTCTTGCATTCTCTCAATAGTCTGGTATACTTTTATCCTTTTACTTCTTCATTGTTATAACTCAAAATCTCTTTTTATATTAATATTTTTCATATATTTTCGCAGGATGGAAAAGCTTCTTTTGCTGTTGCCTCAGATCTAGAGAGAAGACGCGAAAATCTTGAAAAAAAGAATCTTCAATTTCGCAAGAAGAATGAAGAATTGGAAGCTGATGTTAAAGGTCTTCCCGAGAAAAATAGACAATTAGAAATTGATTCTTCCTCGTATAAGAACAAAATTTCTAGTCTTCAACAAGCTAATAATCATCTTTAAGGTATGTTACTTTTCTCTTTTCTCTTTATTCATTCATCCTGTTGTTTTATCTTATTTAAATGATCCTTTTTGCAGACATTTATGGTCTTTCTAATGAAGCTACCCTTCTTTGCTCATTTCCCAATGCCTTGGATAATGATACCATTCTTGAACGTCTTAACAATTCCTTAAATAGCTTCTCAAATGATAGAATTTCATCTCTTTCTCTAAATGAACTTAGATCGAAATTTCGCCTCTTAGAAATTGATCATAGATCCAGTTTAGGCTTAGCCAACAGATTTAAGCGTCTCCTTATTGATTCCAAAGAGAAAACCAATGAGTTAAGAACCAAAATTAGCGGTCTCATAGATGATAAGGATCGTATCTCTGATCAAGGTGCCAAGGCTTTGGCGAAATTCCAAGAGGCTCTCCTTGAAGTTCAACTTGAGCGAGATGAAGCTAACCGCAAGAATATTGAACTCTGCGAAAGGGAAAATCAAATTCGTTCTCGTCTTCTCATAAGTAGTGAGGATGAATTTGTCTGGGCTGCGAAAATTTTAGATGATGCTAGAAAAGATTTAGGCGTAAATGTTAGTCTCCAAGTTGAACATACAGCCTTGATTAGAGATGATTTCTGACAGAGAAGGTTGCTAATTGCTCTTCTTTACTAATCTTTTGCTTCTTATGAATTTTCATCAAGTTAATAATTGATTGTCTTTTGTTCGCAGATTCTGAAAATAAATATCGTGAAAAGATTGAAGAACTTGAAGCTGAAAAGGAGGAACTCGCAAAGAATCTTTCTTCTCGCAACGACAAGTATTCTAGATTAAAGAATCAAATCAAGATCACCGTTGCGAATTTTAAGAATGACGCTATGCATTTTCGCAATCAAACCATCCAAATGGTTTGTGATGATCATAATATCCCACATTCTGATTATCCTTGTCTTTTAGAAGAAATCCCACAGAATACTCCCAGTTTGATTATCTCTGATAGCGAAGCTGACGATGAAGAATCTGATAGTGATGGAAGTTCTGATGGTGAAGATTCTGACGCAGATGAAGAAGGAAACAAGTCTGATGAAGATAATGAAGGATTAACCAAGAAATAGTCTTTACTTCTTTCTTTGATTCTTTGTAATACTTGTACATTTATTTCTTCTTTCTGTATATTTGTGTTTTTCTTTCATTTTGACCTGCGTAAATTAAAACAATTCTTCTTTGCAATACAGTTAATCAATATAATTAATTCTTGAATTTTTGAGTAAATCTCTCATATGGAGACAAATAACATTTTCTAATTTCATACATTCCCATACTTGCCTCTGTTATTTGAATCCAAATGAGAGATTTCATAAAAATTTCTTATTGTATAATTTCGCAACCTTTTGCGAAGTGAATTTTGTTTCTTTTCAAAATCTCATTCCTGTGTGGTCTTATTTTGCCTTCCTAATTAAAGGTCTTATTATGCCACCTCTTGTCATTGCGACAAAATCGCAGGACGTCCTTGCACTTTCATGCAAAACCCATTGATCTTGCCTTAACTTTTTCTTTTGTATTATGGCCTCTTCAGGAATGTTGCGACAATATGACAGGCCTAAATATTCTTGCGAAAATAAACCCCATGACATTGCCGTCTTGCGACGAAATCGCAGGACGTCTTCGCACTTTCATGCGAAAACCCATTGATCTCGTCTTATCTTTTTCTTTTGTATTATTGCCTCTTCAGGATTGTTGCACAAATATGACAAGCCTTAATATCCTTCGAATAAAAGTCTCATGACATTTGCGTCTTAAGACACTTATCAGTCCCTATGGAGGGTGCCTCCCTTATCTCCCCCTGGTTGCCCCGTCAAGGAGGCGTACTTCTAACCAGACAAGGTTAGCTCCTCCCATCCAGTCTTAACAACAACCAGTTGTTTTCGCAGCCTCTTATCCCTTTTACCTATAGGGTTATGGTTACGAGACTGCACCCTAAGTGGGGTTTTCTTCAGGCCGAGTGCAGTATAAGCCAAGACTTGTCAAGAATGGCAAGGACGCTTCAAACGCCCCGGCACTCTTGACTCAACCGTGTACCTCGGCGCCTTGATCAGATCTGCACTCCTTGGGAGAGTCCTTATTACCTTAGTCGCCCAACCTAAGTCATATGCTTAAGTTGAGAATCCAAGGTGCCTCTCCCGGATGGGCTTCATTGACCCCAAATCTCCATGACTCAGGTTCCGGTGGTGGTGTAGCCTTTCCCTGAGCCATGCAACAGGTACCCCCTTATATGACGTACTTTAGGTCTTACATTTGCCTCTTGCGAAATTGTATTCGCGAACTAGGGTGTACGCCATAAAGGTTCGCCTTTCTCTTTTGTCATTCTTCTCTGATTATTTTCTGTAAAATTCATTATCTCTGCGAGAGTCTCGCAAATCATATATTGTATCTGAATTTCGCAATCTCAATTTTGTTGTTCAATCAAATGTATTTTTGAGAATTTTACTTATTGCGAGATTATCGCAACAACTTAATCATTCATACATTTCTTGTTTTTATTACCTTTGCCATCCTCTGCTTCTTTATTATTTTCTGCTACTGCTTCCTTGGTAGTGGTATGTTCATCCTTTTATTCTGAGCTAGCATTAATTTCGCAACATCTCTTCTCCTTTCTTTCGATTGTATCCACCATCAACCTCTCACTTCTTTGTACATTTGATTTTGTGTCGCCAGTTTTCCTTCTTGTTTGCTCTTCCTTCGCAAGATTCTATCTCAGTTTCGTAACATCTCTTTCCTTCAACCCAATCTCCCTTTATGATTCCTACACCATTGGGGTGAGGGAATTTGATGCATTGGTGGAAAGTTGAAGCTACACCTAGAATCCCATGTAGCCAAGGTCGACCAATTAACGCATTGTAGGGTGATTCTACATCAACGACACAGAATGAGATTTCAGAAGATATTCCCTTCAATGGAATTGCATAGTAACCTCCCCTTTAGGCTTGTTAGCAGTACCATTAAAACCATATATCTTATATGTTGATGGTATAAGATCATCATCTCTTCCACCCATGGTTTTATAAGTATGATAAAATAAGATGTTCACAGAGCTTCCAGTATCGACTAGAATTCTATTGATTGCCCATGAATCTTCAGCTTCATCATCCTCATCTTCTTTGGTTTTGGATTAATTTCTAATTTTATTACCAATGGATTGTCATGCACCTCTTCTCCTTCGGGAATTTCTTCTGCGGTAAAAGAAATGATCTGTTTCTGCCATTCCTCTATGGCGAGATTTTCGCAATATTCATAATTTTCCATCATTATCTCTTGCGAACACTCTACTCAAAACATTATCATGAAAATCTTCAATTGTCTTATATGAATGTACGATAGAGTGACAGAATAGATTTTTTGCTTTTGCACCAACTTCTATGAAGAATGTTTCTTTCTTTTTCATCGTATTCACTTTGTGATGTTCTGGTGGTGGTGGTAATGGTTGAGATTGTGGATGCCCTACCAGAAAGTCGTTTAGTTTTCCTTGATCTATCATTCTCAAAATAATTCTTTTACATTTCTGCAATCATTTGTGGTATGTCCATGAAAATGATGATAAGAACAAAATTCATGACTTCTGTGGTTTGGAGGTGGTTCCGTTCCCATGTTCCATGGTGTTGGTATATTCTCCATCAAGATTATAGCTTCCCATATCTTCTCCACACTTGCATTTAGAGGTGGCATCTTGATTTCTTCCCATATTACCTTGTGACCTCCTTGTCCTCTATTAAGTTTGGTCTTTGACCTCCATAAGTTTCTTGCGGTTGATCGAGTCTTTGAATCTTGTTATTTCCTCCACGATTGTAGAAATTTCTTTCTCTTTCATACTCTTCTTGATCTCGGCTCCCATAGCTACCAATTTCTGCTGATTGTTACTTGTCACCTTCTTGTTGTACTTGCGAAGTATTCGCCACTGTGTTTATTAGCTTGGGTAATAAGCTTGCATTCGCTGTTTGTGAGCTGGTGTTCGCAACTGGATATGATTCCATTTCATTTTTCTTTCCTCTAAAGCAATGTATTCTTCTTGAAGTTCTCGCAATTCAGTCATTGTAATCGTATTCTTGACTCTGAAAATTTGGACATACAACAGGTTTGTTGCAAACATAGCATTGATAAATGATAATATGAGATATCTCTCATCTACACGGCCAGCCATTTCGCTACACATAGTTCTCCATCTTTTAGTCAAGTGTTTCAAACTTTCGCCAATCCTTTGTTTTAATCCAAACACATCTTCTATACCAGGTCGTGAGGAATTATTACTTATATATGCTCCCAAGAATGTGGTCTGCAAATGATTGAAGGAGGTTATTGTATTCTTTGGTAAACCTTCAAACCATTTTAACGCTTCTCCTGTTAAGCTGGATGCGAAATATTTGCACAATACCGCATCATGATTTTCCCATTGTAACATGCACCTCACATAGCTTTAATGTGCTGAATTGCACAAGTTGTTCCATCAAAAATGCTGGTTAATGCGGGCAAATTGCATTTCGGTGGTATTCCTCCTAATTGTACTTCCCTTGTAAACGGAGTTTTTGCAGCTTCTTCTATTGCTTCATCCAATTGTCTTCTACCTACTTCTCCTATGTTATTTAGCATTCCTCTCATTTCTTCTAATTCCTTCAAGATTTGTTTATTTACACCTGAATCTTGATCAATTGGTCTCTTTAATTTTGCTTCTCTTCTTCTGCGTTCACGTCTATCTTCTCTTGCGAAATTTTGTATCTCTTTTTCGTTATCCTCATCTCGTCTTCTTCTGCGATTCTCTTCCTCATATATATCTTGAATTCGCAAATTATGATGTCGTTCATTTTCCCCTCCATAATTTTGTTCATTTCTTATCAATTCAATTCGCTGTCTTTCAGCCATTCTCTTTACTCTATCATACTCCTCATTGAGATTATCATTATTCCGGTTTTGTGTACGCCTTCTTTCTCGATTGTCATGATTGTTCTGGCGAATTGTCTCCTGAAGCTCTTGTTCTTCCATTTCCGCTCTCAATCTTTCACGTTCGCAGATTAAACGTGCTTGTTCAGCATAATGTCTTTCAATTTCTTCTTCAATTGTCTGTTGATTTCTTTGAGTTTCTCTCACATGTAAAATTCTTCTTCCTTCCTCTTGATTTCCTTCGCCATATTGGTTATTTTGTCCCTGATTTTGTCCATTCTCTTGATTTCCTCCAATTTGCCCATCATCAAAAATTTCATTTTGTGGAACGTAACGATCATCAGTTCTTTCTCTATTTTCGCGATTTTCTTCATTAGGATTTGATATTTCTTCTTGAATATTATTTTCAGCATTGATTGTGGGTGAATTTAGCCTCATTTATCTTCTATTCGATCTTGAATATGATTTTGTAATGCTTCTCGATCTTCTATTCTGTAGTCTTATATTCTCCATCCTTAATTCGTGATTTTGCCTTGTTAAATTTGCACGTTCTTCTGCTTCAGCTCTTCGTTCTTCATGTATTCTTCGTCTCAATGCTTCTAACGCTCCAATTTCCTCACCTCCATGAATTATTCTTTCATCTGCTTCTTGATTTCTCTCTTCCTATCTATAATTTCTGTTTTGTTGTTCTTCTTCTATTTCTTCTGCTGAATTTGATCGCCAAGTGTGTATACTCACCCTGTCATAATCTGTATTCCTCTCTTGAACTAGTGTTTGTTGAATTGGCGATTGAATTTGATTTTCTCTTTAATTTCTCATTCTAGTAGATTCTCCCATTTCACTTCTTTCTCTTCCAGCAATTCTTTTGCTTCTTCTTATAGCAGTCGGTTGTTCGGATATATTTCTTCTTCTAGCCATTTCTTCAATATTAACAATATTGCAAGAGATTATGAAAAATTCTTAATCAATCAATTTAAATTTTCACGAATCTCAATATCAATCTTTAGATTTTTCTAGAATAATCTTCAACTCCTCCCTGTTTCTAGCGTCATTATGTAGTTGCAGGAAATCCTACACTACACCCCTCATATGGTTTCACTATTAATCAACTCATTTTAGGTTTAAACTCTTTATTTTATTGAACAATCTTTGAATATTCTTACAAGAAAAGATAAAGAAATCAAGAATGATCTCTGTTCTAGACTTTCTCTCTCCTATTTACTTGTTTCTTACTCAAAAAAGATCTCTCCCTCTTTTTACAACTTGAACGACTATTTATAGGGAAATACATAGTGGATGACAGCTAATCTGTCCTTTATTTTCGGATATGGTTTGCGACATTCTCCCAACCTTACAAATGTTAATTTCGCAAGCTCTCTAATTTTTTGCAAGACTATCACACCTTTCTCGTGATCCTAGCTGACGTCGCTTGTTATATTCTTCCTGAAATTGTTCTGCGACGCTATTGTGCTGTGTCATTGATAATTTCGCTGAGACATTATTGTTGCGAGATTCTGATCCTACACAACCGTCTTTAAATATAACCAGCTTAAGTTCGCAGACTTAGTTCGCGGACTTAAGTTCCCGAAAGGAGTTCTCAAACTCCAGCAGATTTTCTCGGGTCGAGAACTTCCGCCAGTTCGCGGACTGGGTGCGCGGACTGAGTTCGCGGCTCTTGTTCCGGTTCTCTTGATCAACAAAGTTCGCAAACTTCGGTTCAAGGAAAAAGGACTAATACATATATGTGTTGCCACACAATGCTTATATCCATCATTGGTTATATGATCTAAACTTTTATTTCAATCATTGAAACATTCTTAGAGGACGTTATATAGTTGTTATTCACAATCCATTTTTCGTCAAAGCCATTTTCAAAATGATTGAAACATAACATGATTTTCGTCACTAGGTAAAGATGAACTTGGCCAAAGTGAAAGCTTACCAACACATATTTCGACAAATAGATAGGCGAGATAAACTCGGCTCAAAATAGCAAATGTGTATAATCAAAGTCTATATAGCAAAACGACTTTTGTATCAAGATAGGAGATAAAGTATATAGACTTTTGAGTGATAGATAAGTTCAAATCTCCACATACCTTTTAGTCGATAAAGTTCCACCAGTTCCTTGAGTAGTCCTTCGTCTTGTATGATGATCTCCATGGAGTTCTTGAGATCAACTACACTGTCTATCCTAGTCCGAGACTTAGCTATAGTAGACTAGAAATCAAGACTTATAGTTTTGATCACTAAATTGACAAACATGCTTGAGATAGCAACGCATGCGAGTTCGACCGAGCAATGCTCTAACAAGTCGTATAGCTATATAGACTTTATTTTATACACATTTGATATTTCGAGCTGAGTTTAACTCGCTTACATATTTGTCGAAACATGTGTTGGTAAGCTTTCGCTTTAACCAAGTTCATCTTTATTCTTGACGAAAGTCAAAATATGATCATGTGAAAATCGCCTGGTAACATCTTACATGATTTGTGTGAGACAATCACTTGATGTAGACTCGAAATATTTCGTATTGATCTATTAATCACTTCAAAATTGCTTTGAAGCTAATATTTTGTGTGATACAGTTATTCCCGTCTTCCAAGAATGTTTCAATGATTTAACATGAAGTTTAGAACGATTAACCATTGATTGGATATAACACAATATGCGTACTTGTATGCTAACTGTTGCAAGTTATTCCAAGTCCGGGAACCATAGTATGCATACCTGTATGCGTACCGACTTAAAAGTTCAAGTCCGGGAATTCAACTGAGTTAGTTGTGTACGATAGTATGCGTACCAATTCGCATACTGGCGAACCAAGACCAAGTCTGGCTACTTAGGTATGCGTACCCATTTGCATACTTGAGTGGGTTAAGTTCTAATATCGGTTTGTTCATGAACAAATACTTTTATATAATAAAGAATGCAATCTTTTGCAAACCGTGGCTATAATGTTCATGAATTGATTCGAGTGAATCAAAATCGATTTTGCTTCAATTGTGTCTTGTATACTTCTATGAGAATATAAACAATTGAACAATTGTATAACTAGTTTCATTTGAGTCATTTGAACTAGTTGTGATTAAGATGAACAAGGTTGATATGAAAGTGTTCATATGGCTAACTTCGGTTAACTATTGTTGAGCCAACTAAGTGTACACGTTTAGGTACGATTACCCATATCTAAATGAAGTCACATTTCATTTGTGTATAAAAAGCTAAGTTCGATCTAACGGTTGAAAGATATTAGCTTGACTCTAATAAGGTTTTCATCTAACGGTGAATATTGAATACTTTGTTACCAAGGTAGCATTGATTGCAAACCCTGATTTGAAGACTATATAAGGGAGAACTCTAACAACTGGGAAACCTAATACCCACACCTCCTGTGTGATACTAGTTGCGACTAGAGTCGATTCTCCTTTAACCTAGGTTTTTCCTAAAACCATTATAGGTTAATGACTTAAAGACTTCATTGGGATTCTGAAGCCAGACTCAACTATTTTCTTTGTAGTTGTGTGTTCTGATCTTACTTTGTTCCATCGTATTGAGTACTATCTTCTCTAAGAATTGCTCGATATTTAATCTCCGATAGGTACTATCTTCACAAACATCTTCGTCTCATCGTTTGTGATTCCACGATATCTTGTTTCTCTACCGTACGATTAAGATTATTGTGAGGTGATTGATATTACTAGGCTGTTCTTCGGGAATATAAGTCCGGGTTATCAATTGGTTTCTGTTCACCTTGATTTATCAAAATACGGGACAAAACTTGTAGGTTTATCTGTGGGAGACAGATTTATCTATTCTTTGGACTTTTCTGTGTGATACAGATTTATTTATTAAAGTCTTCGACTTTGGGTCGTAGCAACTCTTAGTTGCGGGTGAGATCAGTTAAGGGAATCAAGTGCGTAGTATCCTGCTGGGATCAGAGACGTAAGGAGCGCAACTGTACCTTGAATCAGTGTGAGATTGATTGGGGTTCAACTACGGTCCAGACCGAAGTTAGTTTGTAGTAGGCTAGTGTATGTAGCGGCTTAATACAGTGTGGTGTTCAAATCTGGACTAGGTGTTGGGGGTTTTCTACATTTGCGGTTTCTTCGTTAACAAAATTTCTGGTGTCTGTGTTATTTATTTTCCGCATTATATTTTTATATAATTGAAATATCACTGGTTGTGCGTAGTTATTTCTGGTTCGTAGTTATTTCTGGTGCGTAGTTATTTCTGGTTGAACACAACCTGTGTACAATTAGTTAGCCATATGAACACTTTCATATCAACCTTGTTCATCTTAATCACAACTAGTTCAAATGACTCAAATGAAACTAGTTTTAGAGTTGTTCAATTGTTTATATCATATAAGTATAAAAGCCACAATTGAAGCAAAATCGATTTTGATTCACTCGAATCAGTTCACGAAAATTATAGCCGCGGTTTGCAAAAGATTGCATTCCTTATTATATAAATGTATTTGTTCATGAACAAACCGATATTAGAACTTAACCCACTCAAGTATGCAAACGGGTACGCATACCTAAGTAGCCGGACTTGGTCTGGGTTCGCCAGTATGCGAACGGGTATGCATACTGTCGTACATGCCCAACTCAGTTGAATTCCCGGACTTTAACTTTTAATCCGGTACGCATACGAGTATGCATATTAAGTTCCCGGACTTCAACTATCAAACCTGCAGGCATACGGGTATGCATACTATGGTTCTCAGACTTGGAATAACTTGCAACAGTTAGCATACAAGTACGCATATTGTGCTATATCCAATCAATGGTTAATTCTTCTAAACTCCATGTTAATCATTGAAACATTCTTGGAAGACAAGAATAGTTGGACGCTTCTTGAATCCAAGCAGGACTCTGTGCAATTGACTCCCTTAGATGAAGTCTCACCAACTAAGAGTTGCTTCAACTCAATTGAAGACTTTAAACTAAATCTTCCTCCCAACTGATTAAGCGTATAATTTATTTCCTGATTTACGATCGAAACGGATGATCATATCAAACGTTGGATCAAGGTGATGAAAGTTGGTAGCAACTTGACAAAAGTCTGGTTATCCTCAAAATCCAGACTTATGCAACCCGAAGTGCAGCCTAGATTATTATTCACCTACAAGTATAAAACTTGTGGAATCACAAAGTTGAGACGAAGAGAACTTTGTGGTTTCTATCTATCTTGTTCAAGTGATAAATCGACAATCGAACAAAATTAGGATATCATGTTATCAAGATAAAAGATAGTTGTACCTGGTTTCACGAATCCAATGAAGTCTTTGATAGTCCTAAACCCTAAAATGGTTTCTAGAGAGGACGACTCTAAATACAACTAGCACACACCAAAAAGTAGTGTCAGGATTCAAAGATCCCAGTTGCCAAGAGTTCCCCTTATATAGGCTTCAAAGCATAGGTTGTTTTAGGTTTAAGCGAAGATAGCTTTGGAACCAAGCAAACAATACTCACCATTAGATGAAGGTTTTGAATCTTATTCACATAAAAAAGATATACACTCTGGTTAGGTAAACCGTAATCGTACTGTGTACAAAGACTACGTTCAATATGGTTAGCCAAAACTAGCCAGTTTGAACTTAAAAGCTTAGCACTCTTTTTAATGAACACAAAGACATTGATCTTGAGTCACAATCATATGATCAAATAAGTCTAGTGTTAATTAGAGAATTGATCAAATGCAAATCATATTCTTAGAAATAATAAAAGTGCATTTGAACACAATCGACATAGTTTGTGATTACACAAAGTACAAATAAATGAGTCGTTCGTGAATCGGCTGAGTCATGGTACGCGGACCGGTTTGCAAACTTATGAGCAAAAACTAGTTCCGAAACTGTTATAAATGTTTCAATTCACGTACCGGTTTGCAAACTTAGGTGCAAAACTGAGTTCTGAAGTTCACAGAACTTTTTCAGTTTGCGAACCGGTTTGGAAACCTCAAGACTTTACCGGTTTCGGAGTTCACATAACATTTTCAGTTTGCGTACCGGTTTGGGTTCTAAACTTGTTCTAGAACATAGAACTGTATTGGTTTCCATACTGGTTTGAATACTTAAACCCGGTTCCCTTACCATAGTTCCAAAGAGGTTTGTATACGAATGTACATACTATTTGGATTAAGAAACAAACAGATTTTCCCATGATGTGCATACGAGTATGCGTATCACACAAATATGTAAGCTGATGTATAGCTACTCCGCTACGTGTACGAGTACATGTAATACAACTTCAGACATATAAGAGTTATCTTAGTTTGTAAGACTGATAACACTGTCTTGTATTCCGAATATAATAGTTCTATATTTCTCTAAATCAATTCGAAACATTCCCGAATAACATCAATGACACATATCACTGTTCCAAGCCATTTTCGAATGGTAAACTTGAATTATGATTTGGTTCCGAACAATAAATTGTTCTCCACCGAAATTGATTAAGTATGAACAAGTGTTCATCAAGATTAGTCATTATATTTCGAGAAATTCGTAAACTAAATAATTAGTTCTAGACTCGAATTTATTATCTATGCAAGCTAATCTAATTAGTTATGCGACATTCGTCTCAAGGATAGAAAGGTGAATATAACTTGAGAAATAGGTAGTTCCAGGGCCGTACCAAGCTTTTTAGGGGCCGTAGGCGAAAACCGAAAATAGGGGCCCTAATTTTTTTTTTGCCGATTGTCTAAAGTAAAAAGACCGACAGTATAAGTATGTTAAAAAAA
The DNA here is from genome assembly GCF_003573695.1 of Papaver somniferum. Lineage (NCBI taxonomy): Eukaryota > Viridiplantae > Streptophyta > Magnoliopsida > Ranunculales > Papaveraceae > Papaver > Papaver somniferum. Next base: position 66,340,456 of record NC_039364.1, on the reverse strand, counting down.
AAACAAAAAACAAAAATAGTTCCTCGACATAAAATTGATCTTCCTGGCCTCCTCAATTCAAATTCATCAATGATCATATCATAATCGATGTTATTCCCCTTCCTCGCACTAAAGTCAATGGATTTCGACGACTCTAGCAAAGCATCCTGTATTTCAGGAAGTTGGAATCGTATTGCTTTGACACTCTCTATATGACTTTCCACCGAGTATCTGACAACGGCTTAATGGTAAAAAAAATTATACCCATATCAATAATGTCATGTAGATTTAAACATAAACCAAAACAAAATAAAAGAATTCTATGTTAAAATAGATTCTAATCGGTGAACTTACTGAAGTGAATGTCGAGAGATGAAGAAATAGGTGCTACGGGAATGACGAAATGTAAATGGATTAGCCAGTTAGGTTTTACTTTTGTAAACTAAACAGTCGGATACTAGTTTCTTTTTTTTTTTCCATTCTGCGATAGGAGAATCACAACTATAGTATATATGAAAAAATTACTTTTTTGGGGGCCCCTATAATCCGGGGGCCCTAGGCAATTGTTTATGTTTCCTAAGCACTTGGTACGACCCTGGGTAGTTCATTCTTCACTTACCTTTTGCTGGTGAACTTCTCCAAAAGCTTCAGTTGATCTTCGCCTTAAAACGGTGGAACGCAAATGATGACTGGTTCGTTTCTCAACTACCTCTATCCTAGACCAAGACTTAACTAATTGTAGACTAGAAATCAAGATATACTTTTGACAACTAAATTTGAAAACAAGCTTGATATAACAACACTTAGACGTCAATATTCTGTAAGCTTATTTTTCCCATAACTTCTTCGTCCGAACTCGGAATGACCTCATTCTTTTTTCCCATGGTACACGTACCTTCTTGGACTTTGGCCCATCTTTTAATTTTGAGCATCTTTGATCATTTTCGTCACACTTCTTTTCCAAGTTAGTATTTCTCCAAGTTAGTATTTCTCCAATTGGGAGCATCGGTTCTTGTCTTCGTCTTTACAAAGCTATCCTTTTGATAATCATTACAATTTTGAAAAGGCTTTGTTTGACGTTTATAGGAAAATCTTGGTATATCACAGCATTGATTCCTTCGCCTAAAGATAGGACAGTTACAACCTGTAATATTAAGGGGATTAACCTTAACATATGATCTAGGTTTCATAACTTCTTTTGGTACCCAAACAAGATCATCATGAGTTTCTCATTCCTTATACGAAAACGACATCCCCTTTGCAGGTGACCTTTATTTCCGTAATAATAGCAAACATAAGGAATGTTATTACATGTATTCGTGTGTGCTGGCTTTGGAGGTTGATATATTTTGGTCTTTCGAACCTTAACTCCGGTGTAGGTATCTTACTTTTGCCATCAGTGGAAACCTTTGGTTAAGAAGAATCACTAGCCTTGACAAATTTTACCTATTTGCATCTATTCCCTTATAGATCGATCCTCGTGTATCACGATGATTTTTACTTGCTCCTAGATAGTGGTTAATTTGTTTGTGCTAGTATTGAAATTTTTCAAGTCCTCTTCCAACATCTTGATTTTATCAAGAGCAGCAGCTAAATCAGCCTCAAGGCGTTTTTCTCTGTCTTCAAAACTAATTTGTTGAGAGTTAATCCTTGCTTCAGATTATACAAGTTTCTCTTCCAACAAAAAGTATTTTTGATAAAGATTATCACATTCAAGTGACTTCTTACGAATCTTTGAGGATCGATTCGTTAAAGCGATTCGAAACAAAAATACATGTGTAAATTCTTCTCAATTTCTTGTTTCCTTGACAGAGATGGGTCAGAAAAGGAGTCACACAAGGAGTTGTCAACTTTTTAGCCGATTCCAACAATTTAACATACTCTGAAATTTCCCCATCAACGTCTCTATCAATATCTGAGTCACCTTCATATGATAGTTCATCCAACTGTTCTTGCAGGAGTGTTCCCACTTATCAACAGTTTCCACATCCAGAGGATGTTTGGATATTGATCTAGATGTGACAGTTTCCTCAGGTGTTGGATCCAAAATTTGATCAAAATCAACTGGTTGATTCTTAACTGGTGATATGTTATTAGATATTGCACTCATGTCCATATATTCAGACTGCTTCAAACACAGACTTATTGGGTCTAAATGTGTTTGCTTGCTCTGATACCAATTGAAAACAATGGAGTTACCAAAATACACCACCAATTTTTTCGTACGCAATCAGTGTGGACAAAATCAACACAACTCAGAGAGTTAATTTCAATCGAAGAAAGTGTCTATAGTTATATCTCTATCTCTCTTGCGATTAGAACGTTTACAGAATTGAATCCGTGAAACTAATCACAAAGAAAGTTCTTGGATGATACCTGAAAAGGCGAGGGTACCCAAATATACCTCAAGCTAAAACTTTTCCTACCTATAAGTCCTTTCTCCGAAAGTGATTGTCTATGGACAAAGTCGAGAGAATACAACTAATCGGTTCACACTTCATGTGATTGTCTATAGATACGAGATCGAGACAATACAACAACGAAGTATGTTTACTTGATACAAAGGTTCAGACTTAACCAAACACAATAGGATTGCTTATCAACTAAATAGGAATTAACGTTTGTGTAATTTACTTTAATTATAATAAAATAATTATAATGCGGAAAGTAAAAGTAAATGACACAACAAGATTTTGTTAACGAGGAAACCGTAAATACAGAAAAACCCCGGGACCTTGTCCAGAATTGAATACTCTCAGGATTAAGCCGCTACACAAAATTACATCAACTTCGTATAGTTGAGACCAAGCAACTAAACCTATAGTTTACCTAGTTTCGTCTGTATTCCTACGCCTCCAACTTATAAATAAGTCACGTACTTGGAACAATTCCTTTTGGTTCGTATTCCAAACAGTAAATGAACAACAAATCTGTTTGGTATCAACTCTCTTCAACCAAGTGATATGAGTCAAACAAAGGCTCTTCCGTTTATCTTAACATAAACTCCTTCGTCGGGTCCTTAGATCAATCTTTTGTTCATTACCGAAGTAATCGTTTAAGATTAAGCCAACAACACTCTTAATCCAAAGAATTATGTTGATGCCGATCTACTGAATTAATCAATCCAATCTACCACAAGGATAAACCTATTATTAATTGGATCCTCTTTTACCAAAACAATTATTGTGCACACCAAAGATTATAAAACCCAAGTCAGATCTTCAATATCTTCGATGTCTTCAAATCTTCTTAAATCTTCAGTAAAAACCTGCACACAATCACTTGAATCTCTTGTGATCAATCACGCATAGAACGGAGTCTGTTAACAATGAACTATTACAAGATTATCTTTAGAACTAACAACAGTCTATAGATCCCTGTCGAAACTCTGAACTAGTTTGAGTGAATCTTATATCAAAAGAGAAGATTCTCAAGAATAAACAAACTAGGTGCAATCAGATTTCAACCACCATTAGTCAATCAAATCAATGAAAACAAAAGATAAACCGCAATTATCTAGTTTCCCACCAACGGTACACGCTAGAGCTTCTCAATCCAAAATAAGACTTTTAACTGAGCGTTCGTAAGAGATTTTTCCTAATTAGGTTACTCTCCACTCCGGATAGGCGGCTACACCAGTAACAACAACAAAAAGAGGAAGTCTGTTGTTACGAAGGATTAGTTTGCTAGAAAGGCAAACTTCAAGTATTTATAGACAATGAAGTTTAGACACCAAGGAATTTCCAAAACTGAAAATATTCTCAAGATATTCATCAAAGCACAAATTCGGTTTTCATAATTCTTGGAAATGCTCTGTCCAAAAATAACGATCGAAATCTCTCGGAAAATCTAATTAGTAAATGCACATTACTAATTCTGGAATTTCCCTACAAAATGAAATTAATAACCTTAATTAAAAGATTCTTAGCTTACTTATGTTTTGATCCTGGGATTCTCTTCCCTTAGCCGTTAAGGAATATCTTTGAACAATTAAAGAAATAAACATTCACATCACATGTTCAAAGTATGTCGACATCCTTACTTTGTAAGTTCTCTTTCACACTTAAAACCTTGAAACCGATTTGCCACACTTCCAAACAAGTTTAGAATTGGTTCATCTGACTTTCAAGAACTATGGGATTGATCAAACCAACATTCAATCACAATCATGGGTTTAACGGTTCTACCAAAACAAGCTTCGGTTCTACCTCTATGTGAGTACTATGCATAGTCACACTAGCTTTCCAAAATTCGGTTGACTAGGTAATAGGATCGGTTCCCCACATATATCTGGTATCTAACTTATATGTGTTGCACATGTCCATAGGATCGGTTCCCCTTTTCCTAAAAACGTGTAGCACATGTCCATAGGATCGGTTCCCCTTTCTGCTATAAACCTTGCTGCACCTCATAGAAGGATCGGTTCCCCTTTGTGATGTATTGCACCTCTTACTAGGATCGGTTCCCCTTTCCCATAATTGGTCAGACAAAACACAAACCCGATCACACCATCTCAGGTGATTACTTAAGATCGGTTTCACTAATAAAACTCATACCAATACATAAGTCAGGCCTTTGTGAATAGTTCTACCAAGAACACAAACAAGTTGTGATAGGTTACACTCAATCACACATATTGGTTGTTCATAAGATATGCAATGAATAACAAAACCAATAACACCTGGAAATTTCCTTTTCGGTTCACAAACAACTTTATGAACTTACTTCCTTAGAACACATGTAAACATTGTTCCCTAGGATGAAATCTCCACCTAATACCCATACATAATCACAATAACATTCAAATGATTATGGAGATGTCTTATCTACAAAGTTTAATGGTTAAGCAATAAACCTCATATTGTACTCCTCAATACTACGTCTATCTAGAGTTCAAATATGCTTCGCAGTTATGTTTTCAATATGCACGACTTGAAAGATACGTTAGGGAATGAAGCAATTCAAGTCAAATATCACTAACCTCAAGTGGAAGGATGATTGTTGTCGTTGTAGCTCCTTGCTTCTTCACATCTTCAAGACTCCGCAATACTTGTAATGTCTCATATCCTAATACTTTCAATCTAACCTATACGAAGTTGACTATAGTACATAATCAAGCGACTCTTAACATGAGTTTTGATTCACTAAAATATGACAACCAAACTTGACATACCAACGCTTGGTGGGTTCAACCGATCCATGCTCTAACAATCTCCCCCTTTGTCAATTTTAGTGACAAAACTCTTACATCATATGGATAAACAAATTAAAAGAATTCATTACACATCCGCTTGATTCCCGATTCAACAGCACAGTAAAACTACTTACATTCAATCCTTGAAAATGGCAATGTTGACATTATAATAACAAAGCTATTACTCCCCCTAAGGAAGATAGGTAGATATTCAATCCGAACGTCTTTGTTATACCAATTCATATGACATGTTACTCCCCCTTAGTCTATGCTTTCACTCTTTCATTTGATAAACGTTCAAGCACCATTTTTATTTTCCTTAGCGATACCAATCAATATAAAACCAATGCCGGTATCACCTATTTACTCCATATATTTCTCCCCCTTTTTGTCACAAAAATGACAAGAAACGAAAAAATAAAGGGAAACACGAAAAGAATCTTACAAATCTCAAAATAGACTTGCAAACCTGTAGAGTTAGGCACGAGGGTTCCACACATCATGTTCTGATAACCAATATCAAAACCGAATCTACAAGTAGTTTTATTTTGATATGTTATCAAGGAAACAATTGTCCGAAACAAATTTTCCAATTTAGTTTAGCAAACCAAAATTCAACTAAGCACTTTAGTCCCTTTGCTAAACCGATTGTTAAAAAACAACCGCTTAATTCGATAAGACCAAAATAAAGATAAACTTTATTTTTCTCATCAGGTTCTAATTATCCATAAATGTAGACCTTTCAATTTTAAACAAGACAAGCACTAGGTTGGTTAACTAGCATTTCTTGTTAAGACATTCGATTAGACTTGAATAACTGAAACCTCACTTCTATAAGTCTAACTAAGATCAGAATTAACTTAGTTTCTCTTATCCAGAATCGAATTGTACTAAACAACTCATCCCGTACACCTTTTATTTCGTTAAGCCATAAATAATTCATACAAACCAAAATAAATAAACTTGCATAATTATTCATCTCAACCGGAAGCAATTGAAACAACATAGACATTAAAAGCACCGCAATTACACCGAAATTTTGTAAGCCTAAATAATTGATACCATACAAAAGCAAGATAACAATAGTTTTTCTTAACCGAAACCAATTGAATCACACACAACATCAATTGTACCGAAATTTTGTAAGCCGAAACAATTGATACCACACAATAAAGCAATATAACAATAGTTTTTCTTAACCAAAACCAATCCACACACACATCCACACGCACATCATGGAATAAATATCAATTGTACCGAAATTTTGTTAAGCAAAAGCAACAAATATATATAATATAAACTCAGGCTTTTCTTAAACACGAAAACAATTAACTAACAAGATTGTTACCTCAAATTTCGCATCCACTTCTCCAATATGTTTGCATCTTCGTCCAGGGAGAATTGATATCGAAATATCATCATGTTGTCATCCTTATGCATAAACAAGAGAATAACAACAACCCTCAATCTTTACCAGAGAAAGGTTGAAACCCGGTTTTAACAATTGCAAGCAAGAGTAGAAAACCGTCGAAACACATATGCTTTTATGCTAAACCAAAACTGATTCAACATATTGTGACTTTTTTACATATTGTTTCTACCATAACCCCTCATGATTCTTTGATAAAGCCTACCAACATGGGCTAGAACTTAATCCTGCTAAATCAAAAAGTCACCCAAACCATAAGGGTTCACTATATATGAGATCAAATATTAAAGTTGTAAAACCGAAATCAAACATCCCATAAACATACATAGCAATAAGATAAAAGCATTCAAGTGACAGGCTATGTAAACCGAAAACTATCACAAAAAAAATTACCAATCAAATAATTTTATTCATAATAGTTTTATTCATTAATAGACCAATACAATCAATGAAAGAAATCAAAAATTGATGTCTATTATTCTATTTCTTGAAGTCAAGTTAGGCTTCATTTGGTTGCACCTCTGAATCCTCAGAGTCTTCTTCTTGTTCTCCCTTAAGAAACTCATTATTAATTGATACGATTCCTTCAAGAGTTTCTGGATCATGTCTGTAAGCAAACATCAACTGTCTCTGAATACGGTCCAATTGTCTTCCAAGACGTAAAATGTGAAACAAGAGATCTAAATTACTATAGATTTGATCATATGAGATGCTTGATCCCTTTTGAGTCCCACTCATCCGGTTAATAATTCCCTGAGATACAGTTTTGATATCTTTCTTATCTCCAGAGCAGATTCCTATTGCTTCTTCACACAACTTGGTGATAACACAGGGATATCCAAGGTTTCTATGGAAACCTGTGACATTGAGAGATTCAGTGATTTTGATCATTTGATTGATAATTATTCCACAAATATCAATCAGTTTCTTGCCTTCAAGAAGGTAATAAACCACTTAAGCAAATTCTCTATTCCATAGAGAGGAATCTCTTGAGCAAGCAAAGAGTGTTGGTACAACAAGTTTACCGAAAATCCTCAAGTATAAGGGTACTTCTTTGGTTATCATCCTTCCCTTTCTCCATTCAACAATTTTTCCAGTGATAAGTTTCGAAATGTTATCGTGCTCAATTTCAAAACCAGTAATCATATGACCCTTCCCTTTGAAGTTGATGATTTCTGATATCATCTTTCTGTTGACATGAAGAAAAGTACTTCCAACCAGGGTGCAAGACGTAAGTTTTTCATGATTAATATTGTGAATATTACCATAAAAATTCTTACTATGTCAGGTGAATATTTTTCAAATTCGAACATATTTCCCCAGGTTCGGTCTTGAACAAACTTCACATAATTGGTTTCTGAAACTTCTGGATCGAATTTCTTCTCTTCAGTGAAGTTTACTTCCTTCAAAGCTTGATACCTTTCAAAACAAGTGTTATCTACGAAGTTCGTAAGAGCATGCTTTTCTTTGATCAAGTGAGGAAACTTGATTTTCTGAACTTCCCTGGGAGGGATGATAGGATTCAAGACAAACTTGTCTAATTCGGAGATTTCTTCTCTTGTTTTCCTTTTTCCCATACTTGCGAAAATATGAAAAACCCTAGTTACGGTTTTGACCAATCTTCCCTAATATGTTTGAACACATAGCAAGAGATTATCTTTTATAGGAAGACTTGAAATAAAAAACCGAAAATAACTAGTTTTAGGAAAAACACTCAAAATCGGAAACTGTGGCTTGTGGGGAAACAATTCCGATTTTGTATCTAGGTATTTCTTTCGGAAAACCGTTTTTCTATGGACTGGATCTTTATTTCGGGTTGATTCCATGTTTTTTTCCAATAGTCTGTGTACTCTTTTATTACCAGAATGTGATAATATCACTTGAGATTCATTCAAGAATCTACTAGAGTATGCAGAGGAAAAATTGAACAAAATATGATATTTGTTAAAAATACCATCAGAATCATAAACCATATAAAATTTCAAAAGATCACTTGCTTCAGTAAAACAGTTGTGAGGTGCATGAAGCAATCCATTGTTAATAAAATTATTAACTGAAAACTTATTCCTTGTAGGAATACATATTTTCCAAAAACGCATCCTAGAGAGCAGAACATTGACAGTCGTTGATCTGAAAATGTACATGCGTATACTTTGGTAGGCCATCCAAAATATATTTAAGATTCCTCATTTTGCTGGAAAACAATATCCGATGTTCATAAAAATCTTAAGCAGAATCTCATGCATTTTCAAGATACGACATGCCTCATAGGCCATTGTACCATTGTTACTTACCATAATGGTATAGAATCCTATGATAACCAAAGGATCATGTAAGTCACTCAAGACATACATAAGCATAATTCCTAACATGTTTAGGAATAAGAGTATTACATACTTCATACGTGATTTCCACCATGATCTTATAAAGTAGTCAAATCCAGCCACTGCGTTAACTGAGTTAGACATTAGATTCAATTCTTATAGGTTGGATCGCACCAAACACAGATTGTTAGATATTTTCGTGTTTGCATGCTCTGATACCAATTGAAAAGGCGAGGGGACCCAAATACACCTCAAGCTAAAACTTTTCCTACCTATAAGTCCTTTCTCTGAAAGTGATTGTCTATGGACAGAGTCGAGACAACAACTAATTGGTTCACACTTCGTGTGATTGTCTATGGATACGATATCGAGACAATACAACAACGAAGTATGTTTACTTGATACAAAGGTTCAGACTTAACCAAACACAATAAGATTTCTTATCAAATAAATAGGAATTAACGTTTGTGTAATTTACTTTAATTATAATAAAACAATTATAATGCGGAAAATAAAAGTAAATGACACAACATGATTTTTTTAACGAGGAAACCGCAAATGCAGAAAAACCCCGGGACCTTATCCAGAATTGAATACTCTCAGGATTAAGCCGCTACACAAAATTGCACCAACTTCGTATAGTTGAGACCAAACAACTAAACCTATAGTTCACCTAGTTCCGTCTGTATTCCTACGCCTCCAACTTATAAATAACTCACGTACTTGGAATAATTCCTTTGGTTCGTATTCCAAACAGTAAAGGAACAAGAAATCTGTTTGGTATCAACTCTATTCAACCAAGTGATATGAGTCAAACAAAGGCTCTTCCGTTTATCTTAACATAAACTCCTTCGTCAGGTCCTTAGATCTATCTTATGTTCAATTACCGAAGTAATCGTTTAAGATTAAGCCAACAACACTCTTAATCCAAAGAATTGTGTTGATGCCGATCTACTCAATTAATCAATCCAATCTACCACAAGGATAAACGGATTATTAATTGGATCCTCTTTTACCAAAACAAGTATTGTGCACACCAAAGATTATAAAACTCAAGTCAGATCTTCAATATCTTCTTTGTCTTCAAATCTTCTTAAATCTTCAATAAAAACCTGCACACAATCACTTGAATCTCTTGTGATCAATCACGCACAGAACAGAGTCTGTTAACAATGGATTATCACAAGATCGTCTTTAGAACTAACAACAGTCTAAAGATCCTTGTCGAAACTCTGAACTAGTTTGAGTGAATCTTATATCAGAAGAGAAGATTCTCAAGAATAAATAAACTAGGTGCAATCAGATTTCAACCACCGTTAGTCAATCAAATCAATGAAAACAAAAGATAAACCACAATTATCTAGTTTCCCACCAACGGTACATGCTAGAGCTTCTCAATACCAAAGAAGACTTTTAACTGAGCGGCCATAAGAGATTTCGCCTAATTAGGTTACTCTCCTCTCCGGATAGGCGGCTACACCAGTAACAACAACAAAAGAGGAAGTCTGTTGTTACGAAGGATTAGTTTGCTAGAAAGGCAAACTTCAAGTATTTATAGACAAGGAAGTTTGGACACCAAGGAATTTCCAAAACCGAAAATATTCTCAAGATATTCATCAAAGCACAAATTCGGTTTTCATAATTCCTAGAAATGCTCTGTCCAAAAATAATGATCGAAATCTCTCGGAAAATCTAATTAGTAAATGCACCTTACTAATTCTGGAATTTCCCTACAAAATGAAATTAATAACCTTAATTAAAAGATTCTTAACTTACTTATGTTTCGATCATGGGATTCTCTTCCGTTAGCCGTTAAGGAATATCTTTGAACAATTAAAGAAATAAACATTCACAGCACATGTTCAAAGTATGTCGACATCCTTACTTTGTAAGTTCTCTTTCACACTTACAACCTTGAAACCGATTTGCCACACTTCCAAACAAGTTTAGAATTGGTTCGTCTGACTTTCAAGAACTATGTGATTGATCAAACCAACATTCAATCACAATCATGGGTTTAACGGTTCTACCAAAACAAGTTTCGGTTCTACCTCCATGTGAGTACTATGCATAGTCACACTAGTTTTCCAAAATTCGGTTGACTAGGTACTAGGATCGGTTCCCCACATATATATGGTATCTAACTTATATGTGTTGCACATGTCCATAGGATCAGTTCCCCTTTGCCTAAAAACGTGTTGCACATGTCCATAAGATCGGTTCCCCTTTCTGCTATAAACTCTGCTGCACCTCATACAAGGATCGGTTCCCCTTTGTGATGTACTGCACCTCTTACTAGGATCGGTTCCCCTTTCCCATAATTGGTCATACAAAACACAAACCCAATCATACCATCTCAGGTGATTACTTAAGATCGGTTTCACTAATAAAACTCATATCAATACATAAGTCAGGCCTTTGTGAATAGTTCTACCAAGAACACAAACAAGTTGTGAGCGGTTATACTCAATCACACATATTGGTTGTTCATAAGATATGAAATGAATAACAAAACCAATAACACCTGGAAATTTCCTTTTTGGTTCAAAAATAAGTTTATGAACTTACTTCCTTAGAACACATGTAAACATTGTTCCCTAGGATGAAATCCTCACCTCATACCCATACATAATCACAATAGCATTCAAATGATTATGGCGATGTCTTATCTACAAAGTTTAATGGTTAACCAATAAACCTCGTATTTTATTCCTTAGTACTATGTCTATCTAGAGTTCAAATATGCTTCGCAGTTATGTTTTCAATACGCACGACTTGGAAGATACGTTAGGGAATGAAAAAGTTCAAGTCAAATATCACTAACCTCAAGTGGAAGGATGATTGTTTTCGTTGTAGATCCTTCTTCTTCACATCTTCAAGACTTCGCAATACTTGTAATGTCTCATATCCTGATACTTTTAAGCTGACCTATACGAAGTTGACTCTAGTACATAATCAAGCGACTCTTAACATGAGTTTTGATTCACTAAAATGACAACCAAACTTGACATACCAACGCTTGGTGGGTTCAACCGATCCATGCTCTAACAATACCAAAGACCAATGTCCAAGGATCAATCAAGTCGTATCCAACAAACTAGGTCGGACGTCTCTACTCTGATTGATTAACGCACAACCTGTGATATTTCAATTATAAAGATAAACAATATAATGAGGAAAAATAAATAACACATACACCAGAAATTTTGTTAACGAGGAAACTGCAAATGCAGAAAAACCCCGGGACCTAATCCAGATTGAACACCAAACTGTATTAAGCCGCTACAGACACTAGTCTACTACCAATTAACTTCGGTCTGGAATGTATTTGACACCAAAAAGGAAATCCACCGATTAAGGTACAATCGTGCTCCTTACGCCTCTTGAATCCTAGTAGGACTCTGCGCAATTGATTCCCTTAGATGGAGTCCCACCAACTAATGAGATTTGCTTCAACTCAATTGAAGACTTTAAACCAAATCTGTCTCCCAACATAATAAGCTTATAATTGATTTCTTGAATTACAATCGAAATAGATGATCAGATCAAATATAGGATCAAGGTGATGGAAATCGACAACAACTTGACAAAAGTCTGGCTATCCTCAAAATCCGGACTTATGCAACCCGAAGTGCAGCCTAGATTATTATTCAGCTCACAAGTATAAACCTTTTGGATTCACAAAGTTGAGACGAAGAGAACTTAGTGATTTCTATCTATCTTGTTCAAGTGATAAATCAACAATCAAACAAGATCAAGATACTCAAGTTATCAAGATAAAAGATAACTGGACCTTGTTGATACATGAAAATAATTATCCTTAGAAAAGGAATCCCCTTAACCTATTAGGGATTCCTTATAGGATATAGAGACTTGGGGACTAGACCTAACCCGCAAGGTCGGGATAGCTCTATCCATAAAAGAGCATGTTAGTCTAGTTGGGATTTGGTCCAAGGAAGAAAGAAATCCTCTTAGGGTTTACTAATAACTTAAAGGAAAGGAAATGGTAGTTTCATAATATATTGATCTTATGGGTGCTTGCTTATCCATAAGAGGAGGATGAGAGATTATTATAAAAGGGGAGAAAGGGTATTTAGGAAGGTTTTATCTATTTCCTATCCCCACTTTCCCTAAATCCCATCCTCGTTATCCAAATCAATTTTATATAACTCCTTTTAAGGTGGGTATACAAAACATACCCTATCATAATTTATAGGTAACCGTCTTCTTCGCTAAACCGCCGTCTGCCGTCCTCCTTTTTCTTCTCTCAAACCCTAGCCTATCTTTATCATTACTTTAACCTGTTTAACACGATGGTAGCATCATGTCGCTGCCAATATGTATTATCGACATCCAATAATGTTCCATGAACATGGTTTAACGAAGGTTGGGCACCAAATGTAAGAAACCCAAAAACTACCGTACAATCACAAAAGGGGCTATTCAAGGTTTTGATTGGATTTGGATTCAAATAACTCAATCTAATAATCTTATATTAGTGGAATTTGTCTGCAGTTGTCCTCCGGTAAATAGGTTTTGGTATTCAAACTCAAAACTAATTAAGATTGATGTGCAAACTAATTTTCAAACCAAATTAATTTGGAGGCGGTGGTAAAAATTCTGGTTAATCATGGAGATTAAAGAATATTTGAGTGAGTTTTGTTCACCCAGTTTAAATTGAGTTATACAAAATTTGATTTGGATAGTTGGGATGAGATTTAGGGAAAGTGGGGATGGGATATAGGTAAAACCTTTAGGAATTCATTCTGAACTTACCAATTCTCTCTCTTCACCTTTAAGGGGGCTGGGCTTGCTGTGGCTTGAACTAGATTCTCTTTCCCACTTTTACCCTATCAACACTGCGGCCACAGTGTGAGAGGTTTAGTTTCTCTCCCAGCAAGACTCGTCCACCCTGATTCTCACTTTACATTTCTCTTGTCTCGCCCTTCCTTGCTTTCAGCGCTCAACTCACCTCTCGACTCTCATTTTCCATTATCCGCTCAACAACTCCCTGACCATGACTGCTTCACTACCATCAGTTCCGAGGAACAATATCCGATCAGTTAACTTGATACAGAAAAGCTTCGCACCACCACCACCGCGTCATTACACCAACTCCACACCATCCTCATCCTCCGACTACCCCAAGATACATCCGTATATCTTCCTCTCTCTCTCCCCATCTCCTTCATGTGCCCAATCACTCAAGAGGCGTCATTGAATAAGCCGGATGATGAAGAAAACAACGTCATTGAATAATCTGGATGATGAAGACTAGTAATATTGTTAATCATCTCTTCATTAACAAAACAAAATTAGGGTTCTTACATTCTCTGATTCACAGAGAAGAGAGAGATAAAAGCAAAATAAAAGTAAAGTTGAAATTCAAATTAAAGTTAGATTACAGTTTACAGGTAGACAGCTATTTAAAGAAAACAACACAAGTGTTTCACACAGACATTGTGAATTATGAAGCACCCTGAGTGAGTTACTCAGTACCACCACCTTTTGAATTTTCAGTCTTTGCACACTCTTGTAAAGCTGTAATAGTAGATATGCCATCACCCCCCTCAAGTTTGAGGTGAGAGGAGAGGAAACCTTCAACTTGGATCTTAAGAACTTGAACCTTGGACCATGGAAACCCTTTGTAAAAATGTCAGCAGTTTGATCCAAAGTGGCTACATAGTAAACCTGCAAAGTTTTGAGCTTGACAAGTTCTCTGACATAATGAAAATCAACCCTTAAACTCTTCATTCTGGTGTTCATGGATGGATTAGAAGCAAGAGAAATAGTACTGACATTATCACAACCAATTCTGGGAGAGGTAGTGAGAGGGAAATGCAGATCTTTTAATAGCTAACAAATCCAAACTGATTCTGCAGCAGCAATTGCCAAAGCCCTATACTCTGATTCTGTGGAGGATCTAGAGACAATAGCTTGTTTCTTGGCTGACCAAGAAATTGGATTTGAACCAAAATAAATGCATAAACCTCCAATAGATCTGTTGTTAGTTACAGGTCCAGCCCAGACAACATCTGGGTAACCATGAAGTGTCATGGGACCTTTTGTAAAGCAAACACCAAGATCAATAGTGCCCTTAAGATATCTGACAATTCTAAGAGCAACTTCTAGATGAAAAGTAGTTGGTTGAGACATAAATTGACAAACTTGTTGTACTGCAAAAGAAATTTCAGGTCTGCTCCAAGTTAAATAATGAAGTGCACCAACAAGAGATCTGTAGATGGAAGGATCTGGCAGCAAAGGTCCTTCAGCAGTGAGATGAACATTTGCAGCTACAGGAGAGGTGCAGGGCTTACAACCAACCATATTTGTCTTATTGAGAAGATCCAAAATATACTTGGACTGAGAAAGAAATATACCAGTTGAGCTTCTTTGTATCTCAAGACCAAGAAAATAGTGAAGAGATCCAAGATCTTTAACAGGAAAGTGATTATTCAGTTTAGAAATAAATGCAGAGATATAAGCACCTCATTCCCAGTGACTAAATTGTCATCAACATATACAAGGGCTACAGTTAGTCTTTTACCCACTTTCTGAACAAATAATGAGGTATCTGCAAAGGAAGACACAAACCCCATAGAAAGAAAGACATTGGATAATCTTGCATACCAAGCTCTAGGAGCTTGTTTCAGTCCATAGATGGATTTGTGCAACTTGCATACATAATGAGGATGCTCTTCATCCTTAAACCCAGGTGGTTGTTCCATGTAAACTGGTTCCTCTAAGTTTCCATGAAGGAAGGTATTGGAGATATCAAGTTGAGAGATAATCCAATCAAAATTAACAGCAAGAGATAAGATAAGTCTGATGGTAGTAGGCTTAGCTACAGGGTTGAATGTCTCTGCAAAGTCAATGCCAAATTGCTGATGATAGCCTTTAGACACAAGCCTTGCTTTATATTTATCAATTGTTCCATCTGCCTTGTATTTAATTCTAAATACCCGTTTACACCCCACCAAATTTTGACCTGGAACAGGTGGTTCTAAGGACCAAGTACCTTCCTCCATAAGAGCTCCATGTTCATTTGATAAAGCAGTTCTCTATTTAGGAATCTTAATAGCTTGAGAAAAACAAGTTGGAACTGGTTGAGAAGAATCAACAAGTAATGCATCAGGAAACTTGTGTGATGTAGCTAGTAGAGTTTTAGGCTTAAAAATTCCATGTTTACCCCTGGTGATCATACTATGAGCATTGGAGGTAGCAGGAGGATAAGAGGAAGTAGGAGCTGAGTCTTCAGGAAAGAATGGAAAATCATAGCCAAAATGTCTTGAAGAAGGAGCAACTGGAATGGAAGCAAGATGAGACACAGTGGGAGATGCAGATGGAAATAAAGAGGTGTAAGGAAAAGATTGTTCATTGAACAAGGCATGTCTGGAAATGTAAATTCTTCCTGTAGTGGGGTCTAAACATCTATATCCCTTTTGATTGAGATTATAACCTAAAAAGATGCAGTGTTTGCTCCTTGGTTGCAGCTTAGTAGTGGTGTAAGGTTTGAGCCAAGGAAAGCAAGAACACCCAAAAACTTTAAGAAAATGGTAGTTTGGAGATTTATGAAATAGAGTTTTAAAAGGAGATACAAATTTAAGAGATTTAGTAGGAAGCCTGTTAATAGAGTAGTTGGCAGTATGAATGGCTTCAGCCCAATATTTTGTTGGCAGATAGGACTGAATAAGCAAAGTTCTTGCAACATTAAGAAGATGTTTATGCTTAGTTTCAGCTACACCATTTTGCTCAGGTGTATGTGGACAGGTGAATTCATGAAAAATGCCTTTTGTAGCTAAAAAGGATTGAAAAAGTGAGTGTAAAAATTCACCTCCACCATCTGTTCGAAGAACTTTGATCTTACAAGCTTACAAGAAAGAAGATTTTCTATTTGAGCAGCAAAAGTAATGAACAAGTTTTTAAAATCAGATTTATTAGCCATAGTGAAAATCCAACAATATTTTGAGTAGTCATCAATTACATTGGCATAATAATAACAACCACTAACCGAAGCAGTATGGCAAGGACCCCAAAGGTCAATGTGCAGTAACTCTAGAGGTTTACTACCATTGTTACAAGACATTTGGAAAGGTAGTTTTTGAATTCTACCTAGATTACAATCATTGCAAAACACATGTTTTTTAGCAATATTATTGATATTAGCAGACTTGCAAACATGTTGTAGAGTCTGGAAAGAGGGATGGCCTAGGCGTTTGTGGAGAAGATCACTTGTAGAAAGTATGCTGGAGAATGTTGTAGGTGATGCAGCTGTAGGGGTGTGGTTGTTGATGTGGTTGGTGAAGTGAATTGGATATATGCCATTTTTATGAGGCCCTTTGATAGACACATTTATGTGTCTAATATGTCTCTATTGTATGTATTGTTAGTGCTCAATTTTGTATTTATTGTGTTCTTTCATGTCTTTGTAGGAATTCTTAGAGAAATAAGCTCTTGCGGCGATATTGGCTCAAAAAGTGGTGTTTTACACCCGAGGATAGAGTACTAAAGGCACCCTCGAAATGCACCGGAAGCGTCCCAGAAATGTGCCGGAGGAATCCAGAAAAATTACTATTTCCACCCCAAAATTACTATTTCCACCCCAATTGCTATTCGCACCCCCAGTTTGGATAGGGGGACACCATCTTCTTCATTTCAAAAAACTGAATTTTGGCGGGAAAACGTGCATGAGAACTGGCAGAAGTTTGACCGAATTTTTTTTAACGTGTTATAGGGAGATTAAATGGATGAGACTTGGAAGGAATATGTGATTAAGCCTAAGGAATATATTTTGGGTGTCGGGTCCGATCGAATTTGGCTAGAATCGTCTAGGAAATTCACGAGTTGGGAACAGGGCAGTTCATGTCTGTCACGGGTTTGAGAGAATTTTTGGAGGAATTCGAACGTGTTCTGATGATGCATGGAGGACTCTAACACACTTTTGGACCGTGTAGAAGAAAATTAAGGTGAGTTTCCATGAAATTAACAGCTGCAGATACGTAATCGAAATAAAAAAGGAAAAAAATTATATTATGAACTGCCCGAGTAATGGAAGATTTTTGGGAGTTATTGCAAAGGATTTCGTCTACCTGTTGAGTATAAAAAGACTTCTGGGGTAGAGTAGAAGGTCGTCGAGAGTTGGGAGGAGAGAAGGAACGCTGCAGATCGAGAACCATGATTTCTCTCTGCTGCTGCTGCTGCCATTGATGAAGATGAAGAACACGAAGAACGGACTCGCAGAAGCAGTCGTTTATCAACAGCGTCTAAGACGCACACGCGTGGGTCGTTGTTCTTCGTACAACAACAGTTATCATTTATCGTTCTTTTTGTAACAGCTGAACAGCGCCTTTGCAACAGTTATTTCTGTTGCGATTTTTCTGTTCAATTGTTTTACTCATTTTTATCATTTGTAAACAACTTTTTGAGCAATAAATAATTATTTTGAGAGAATTTTTACTATGATGAGCTAAAACCCAACACTGGGACGACGGAGGAGGCCAAACTTCATACTTGGGGTAATTTTATTTAATTCTATATTAACTTTTTGCACCAATTTTAATTGAATTAAGATTTTAATTAATTATTTGTGATTTCATTTGATGGTTTATGCTTAGTCCTAGGGATTTTTGATATGCCATGCTTAAGAAATACAAGTAATATTTTATAAATCTATCTTGGCAATAAACTAGAGTTAATATTTGTTTTGTTTTGAACTATAATCGCCTAGAATTAAATTCTGAACCACTTGAAAATGAAAAATGGCCGAATCTTTAGTCCCAGTATCTCTCGCCCATTGTGACAATTATTGTGTATATATTTATTATTTTAGAAAACTTTAATCTTTACAAGTCCGAGCAACGAACTTTTACTACCACTTTCAAAACAACAACAAAATGGCGCCGCTGCCGGAGAATAGAACGAGACTGATAGGGTAACGAGCTTAATAGGAAACTCGTTCGAAAAATATTGGTTGCTCTTTAAGCACACTCCAAAGTTCATGATGGTTTCTGTGAGTTGAATGCGTGACTACGCCGCCTTGTGATAGCGGTGAGGCCTTGGGTATCAAAGCTCCACTGAGCTTCCCTCGCCTCAATTCAACTTACTTTGACTCGGATTGATTCTAGAGGGGTTTGCTCAAATTGCAACAAATTCCCTTTCGAAAGATAGAAGCTGGTCTAGAAAAAATCTAAGTGGAGCCATCATGCTTTTTGTTTGCTAGAAATATTTAGGTTTTCTTTGGTGGAGTCGAGTCGGTCTTGTTTGTGATTGTATAGAATCCCTCTGTAGTTTATATTTCTTCGGTGATGAATCCTTTTGAGGAGACGCCACCTGCGATGACATTGCGAGAATATATGTCTAGAAATTCTCGTTATCAAGAGACGTCTTCGGAAATGACTCTTGGTGAATATATGCGTGGGAAGCGATATATGGATACTCCAACTTTTATTGAGGAATCACCTCTAACGATCTATGAGAAATATTATAAACATAGACCATGTAGTTTGGAACAAAGATTGAGAATTCTTGAATTTCAAAAATTGTATCATGATGATGAGGATAGTGATGATGAAGAATCTGAAATATGTAGGCAGAGTAATCAGGAATTTGTTTCTCCAATTGATCCTTATAATGATAATGTTATTTCTAGTTCAAATCCAAATAATTTTAATAATTATTCACCTATTCAAAAGGACGAGGATTTGACTAGAGATACCACAGTTTTAGACGAGGATTACGAAGCCGATAATGGTCTAGAGGAACGAGTTTATTCTGAGGATATTGTTTTAGAGTCTAGCGATTTAGAAACATTAGTCTTAGACGAAGAACATGAACTCGTAGAGATTTTAAATATGAGTAAAGATGCACCACCTGATAATAACTTAGAAGAATCAATTGACCATTTTCAAGAATCTAATGATCCAGAAATTAGGGAGATTGTGACTAGTCTAGCTAGAGACACTGAAAACTCTAAGTTTGGGGGTGATTATCACCTTCCTAGTGCCTTACCTTTAACTCTTAGAAAGGTCCCTCACTTGGGACTTGACATATGTGCCTCAATCATTTTACAAGATTACCTTCATACTCGTTTTCCCGAACCTAATGATGTCCAGGAAGAAGTTCAGTCGTTAGAAACCCATCCTCTGGTTGATGTGGTTTGCCCAGGCTATGATCCCCAGATTGACTTTGTTTTCCCACCAAATAGTTTTCTTCCAACTGTGGGAACGTTTATATTCCAAATGTGTCGAATATTAAGTTGTGAGACTAAACCTAAATGCCTTAGGAAATTAGAATCGATACATTTGCTTAAGAATGACCACTATTCTCACTGTGGTCAATTTTGTAAGTCATATCTGATTGACTTAGAGGATCCGCAATTATTTAGGTTATTACTTTGTGATTCCAAGTTCTTATTTGAGTTTTTCCAGACTCTAGGACCTAATAATTTGGATCCAACCTATGAAGAAACGCAACCAATGAAAATATTCTATTTAGACCCTTTCATAGAACCTGAACCTGAACCAAAATTAGCGATAGTTATCAGGAAACTAGGTAAGGGCATGCTAGTGTTGTTCATTTCGTTGGTTCACTGTAGTTTCCTTTTGTCAGCTCTTTTTGGTTTTAAAGACCCACAGTTATTCCGGCTACTGTTATACGGTTCGAGTTGACTAAACCTTTCCTACGTCTGGCTGAAGACTTTAAACTTAGCACTTCTTGGGAGGTAACCCAATCTCATGCAACACGGTAATATCTTTCCTTAACTCTTTCGCTTCAAATGGTAACAGTTTCTCCTTGTTCATGCTTTTAGTTTCATCTTTAGAACATTGAGGACAATGTTAGATTTAAGTTTGGGGGTATGGGAGAAACTTTTTAGTTGCAATAAATAAACTCCAGAGCCTAGAAATTTACGCCTATTAAGGATAACACTAACCAATCTAAGTGGATGGAAACATTTTTGTTTTAGGAGCTGAGGAACCAATCTGACTAGATGGAAACATCTATAGAGTCTATTCATAAAAGCACAGAGCTCAGGTGTTAGAAATAACATGATAGTTTCGCCATATCTCGTCGAGTCCTTTTCACTTTCTATTTTTAGTTTTCTTTTGTTTCAAGTGATTTGGTGGGGCACACGATTCAAGTTGTTACCTTTGCTAGGGTGAAATAGAGTGACTGAGTTACCAAAAAAAAAAAAAAAAAAGACCGGACCAGTTAGACCAATCGGAATAAGTATTAACACTTGGATAGCAATATGCGTGTGTTCTCCCTGTTTCCGTCGCCTAAGCAAGCGTGGAATGCAGGACCCGTGGGAACTATCGTGTAATCTGCTGACAAGAAGCATGCGCTTGGATCCAAAAGATCTATTCATGCCGTTAAATTAAAAAAAAAAAATGGTTATTGTTATGTGTAGTCAACTGCTGGTTCCCTTGTATTTGCCAGTTTGTTGATCTAGATTTAAGTTATTGACCACTGGTTCCCTTGTATATGCCAGTGTGTTAATATTAGTCAGACCGGTATCTCAGTCATTTAGGTTAGGTTCACCTTGGCAGAGGCCTTCAGACAGATATGGGAAACACCGTTCACTTTTCAACCATCTACATTTTTCTTTTTCCATCTTCTTAATCTTTTCATGTGATTAGTCTGACTCCGAGTATGATGTCCATCGTGAAACTATCTTAGTAGAGCTCTGTCACTTATATGAATTTTAGTATGCTTGAGTGCAAACTCGTGTACAACAATTGGAATTTCGCATCAGGGTTCTTCCTCTTAGAGTCAATAATTGTATGCCAACCAAGGAGGTTCTTTAGTGCTTTCCAAGGTTCTGCGTAGATAGCTAGGGTCTGGAGTATTGGTTTTTGTGGGTACACCTCTGATAAACCCACCCGAGATTAACTCGGTCATTTTTCAAGAATAAATTTTGCTCGAGGACTAGCAAATAATAAGTTTGGGGGTGTTGATAGACGCATTTATGTGTCTAATATGTCTCTATTGTATGTATTGTTAGTGCTCAATTTTGTATTTATTGTGTTCTTTTATGTCTTTGTAGGAATTCTTAGAGAAATAAGCTCTTGCGGCGATATTGGCTCAAAAAGTGGTGTTTTACACCCGAGGATAGAGTACTAAAGGCACCCTCGAAATGCACCGGAAGCGTCCCAGAAATGTGCCGGAGGAATCCAGAAAAATTACTATTTCCACCCCAAAATTACTATTTCCACCCCAATTGCTATTCGCACCCCCAGTTTGGATAGGGGGACACCATCTTCTTCATTTCAAAAAACTGAATTTTGGCGGGAAAACGTGCATGAGAACTGGCAGAAGTTTGATCGAATTTTTTTAACGTGTTATAGGGAGATTAAATGGATGAGACTTGGCAGGAATATGTGATTAAGCCTAAGGAATATATTTTGGGTGTCGGGTCCGATCGAATTTGGCTAGAATCGTGTAGGAAATTCACGAGTTGGGAACAGGGCAGTTCATGTCTATCACGGGTTTGAGAGAATTTTTGGAGGAATTCGAACGTGTTCTGATGATGCATGGAGGACTCTAACACACTTTTGGACCGTGTAGAAGACAATTAAGGTGAGTTTCCATGAAATTAACAGCTGCAGATACGTAATCGAAATAAAAAAGGAAAAAAAATATATTATGAACTGCCCGAGTAATGGAAGATTTTTGGGAGTTATTGCAAAGGATTTCGTCTACCTGTTGAGTATAAAAAGACTTCTGGGGTAGAGTAGAAGGTCGTCGAGAGTTGGGAGGAGAGAAGGAACGCTGCAGATCGAGAACCATGATTTCTCTCTGCTGCTGCTGCTGCCATTGATGAAGATGAAGAACACGAAGAACGGACTCGCAGAAGCAGTCGTTTATCAACAGCGTCTAAGACGCACACGCGTGGGTCGTTGTTCTTCGTACAACAACAGTTATCATTTATCGTTCTTTTTGTAACAGCTGAACAGCGCCTTTGCAACAGTTATTTCTGTTGCGATTTTTCTGTTCAATTGTTTTACTCATTTTTATCATTTGTAAACAACTTTTTGAGCAATAAATAATTATTTTGAGAGCATTTTTTATGATGAGCTAAAACCCAACACTGGGACGACGGAGGAGGCCAAACTTCATACTTGGGGTAATTTTATTTAATTCTATATTACTTTTTGCACCAATTTTAATTGAATTAAGATTTTAATTAATTATTTGTGATTTCATTTGATGGTTTATGCTTAGTCCTAGGGATTTTTGATATGCCATGCTTAAGAAATACAAGTAATATTTTATAAATCTATCTTGGCAATAAACTAGAGTTAATATTTGTTTTGTTTTGAACTATAATCGCCTAGAATTAAATTCTGAACCACTTGAAAATGAAAAAGCCGAATCTTTAGTCCCAGTATCTCTCGCCCATTGTGACAATTATTGTGTATATATTTATTATTTTAGAAAACTTTAATCTTTACAAGTCCGAGCAACGAACTTTTACTACCACTTTCAAAACAACAACAAAATGGCCGCCGCTGCCGGAGAATAGAACGAGACTGATAGGGTAACGAGCTTAATAGGAAACTCGTTCGAAAAATATTGGTTGCTCTTTAAGCACACTCCAAAGTTCATGATGGTTTCTGTGAGTTGAATGCGTGACTGCGCCGCCTTGTGATAGCGGTGAGGCCTTGGGTATCAAAGCTCCACTGAGCTTCCCTCGCCTCAATTCAACTTACTTTGACTCGGATTGATTCCAGAGGGGTTTGCTCAAATTGCAACGAATTCCCTTTCGAAAGATAGAAGCTGGTCTAGAAAAAATCTAAGTGGAGCCATCATGCTTTTTGTTTGCTAGAAATATTTAGGTTTTCTTTGGTGGAGTCGAGTCGGTCTTGTTTGTGATTGTATAGAATCCCTCTGTAGTTTATATTTCTTCGGTGATGAATCCTTTTGAGGAGACGCCACCTGCGATGACATTGCGAGAATATATGTCTAGAAATTCTCGTTATCAAGAGACGTCTTCGGAAATGACTCTTGGTGAATATATGCGTGGGAAGCGATATATGGATACTCCAACTTTTATTGAGGAATCACCTCTAACGATCTATGAGAAATATTATAAACATAGACCATGTAGTTTGGAACAAAGATTGAGAATTCTTGAATTTCAAAAATTGTATCATGATGATGAGGATAGTGATGATGAAGAATCTGAAATATGTAGGCAGAGTAATCAGGAATTTGTTTCTCCAATTGATCCTTATAATGATAATGTTATTTCTAGTTCAAATCCAAATAATTTTAATAATTATTCACCTATTCAAAAGGACGAGGATTTGACTAGAGATACCACAGTTTTAGACGAGGATTACGAAGCCGATAATGGTCTAGAGGAACGAGTTTATTCTGAGGATATTGTTTTAGAGTCTAGCGATTTAGAAACATTAGTCTTAGACGAAGAACATGAACTCGTAGAGATTTTAAATATGAGTAAAGATGCACCACCTGATAATAACTTAGAAGAATCAATTGACCATTTTCAAGAATCTAATGATCCAGAAATTAGGGAGATTGTGACTAGTCTAGCTAGAGACACTGAAAACTCTAAGTTTGGGGGTGATTATCACCTTCCTAGTGCCTTACCTTTAACTCTTAGAAAGGTCCCTCACTTGGGACTTGACATATGTGCCTCAACCATTTTACAAGATTACCTTCATACTCGTTTTCCCGAACCTAATGATGTCCAGGAAGAAGTTCAGTCGTTAGAAACCCATCCTCTGGTTGATGTGGTTTGCCCAGGCTATGATCCCCAGATTGACTTTGTTTTCCCACCAAATAGTTTTCTTCCAACTGTGGGAACGTTTATATTCCAAATGTGTCGAATATTAAGTTGTGAGACTAAACCTAAATGCCTTAGGAAATTAGAATCGATACATTTGCTTAAGAATGACCACTATTCTCACTGTGGTCAATTTTGTAAGTCATATCTGATTGACTTAGAGGATCCGCAATTATTTAGGTTATTACTTTGTGATTCCAAGTTCTTATTTGAGTTTTTCCAGACTCTAGGACCTAATAATTTGGATCCAACCTATGGAACGAAACGAAAATATTCTATTTAGACCCTTTCATAGAACCTGAACCTGAACCACAATTAGCGATAGTTATCAGGAAACTAGGTAAGGGGCATGCTAGTGTTGTTCATTTCGTTGGTTCACTGTAGTTTCCTTTTGTCAGCTCTTTTTGGTTTTAAAGACCCACAGTTATTCCGCTACTGTTATACGGTTCGAGTTGACTAAACCTTTCCTACGTCTGGCTGAAGACTTTAAACTTAGCACTCTTGGGAGGTAACCCAATCTCATGCAACACGGTAATATCTTTCCTTAACTCTTTCGCTTCAAATGGTAACAGTTTCTCCTTGTTCATGCTTTTAGTTTCATCTTTAGAACATTGAGGACAATGTTAGATTTAAGTTTGGGGGTATGGGAGAAACTTTTTAGTTGCAATAAATAAACTCCAGAGCCTAGAAATTTACGCCTATTAAGGATAACACTAACCAATCTAAGTGGATGGAAACATTTTTTTTTAGGAGCTGAGGAACCAATCTGACTAGATGAAAACATCTATAGAGTCTATTCATAAGCACAGAGCTCAGGTGTTAGAAATAACATGATAGTTTCGCCATATCTCGTCGAGTCCTTTTCACTTTCTATTTTTAGTTTTCTTTTGTTTCAAGTGATTTGGTGGGGCACACGATTCAAGTTGTTGCCTTTTCTAGGGTGAAATAATGAGTGACTGAGTTACCAAAAAAAAAAAAAAAAAAAAAAAAAAAAAAGACCGGACCAGTTAGACCAATCGGAATAAGTATTAACACTTGGATAGCAATATGCGTGTGTTCTCCCTGTTTCCGTCGCCTAAGAAAGCGTGGAATGCAGGACCCGTGGGAACAATCGTGTAATCTGCTGACAAGAAGCATGCGCTTGGATCCAAAAGATCTATTCATGCCGTTAAGTTAAAAAAAAAAAATGGTTATTGTTATGTGTAGTCAACTGCTGGTTCCCTTGTATTTGCCAGTTTGTTGATCTAGATTTAAGTTATTGACCACTGGTTCCCTTGTATATGCCAGTGTGTTATAGTCAGACCGGTATCTCAGTCATTTAGGTTAGGTTCACCTTGGCAGAGGCCTTCAGACAGATATGGGAAACACCGTTCACTTTTCAACCATCTACATTTTCTTTTTCCATCTTCTTAATCTTTTCATGTGATTAGTCTGACTCCGAGTATGATGTCCATCGTGAAACTATCTTAGTAGAGCTCTGTCACTTATATGAATTTAGTATGCTTGAGTGCAAACTCGTGTACAACAATTGGAATTTCGCATCAGGGTTTCTTCCTCTTAGAGTCAATAATTGTATGCCAACCAAGGAGGTTCTTTAGTGCTTTCCAAGGTCTGCGTAGATAGCTAGGGTCTGGAGTATTGGTTTTTGTGGGTACACCTCTGATAAACCCACCCGAGATTAACTCGGTCATTTTTCAAGAATAAATTTTGCTCGAGGACTAGCAAATAATAAGTTTGGGGGTGTTGATAGACGCATTTATGTGTCTAATATGTCTCTATTGTATGTATTGTTAGTGCTCAATTTTGTATTTATTGTGTTCTTTTATGTCTTTGTAGGAATTCTTAGAGAAATAAGCTCTTGCGCGCGATATTGGCTCAAAAAGTGGTGTTTTACACCCGAGGATAGAGTACTAAAGGCACCCTCGAAATGCACCGGAAGCGTCCCAGAAATGTGCCGGAGGAATCCAGAAAAATTACTATTTCCACCCCAAAATTACTATTTCCACCCCAATTGCTATTCGCCCCCCAGTTGGATAGGGGGACACCATCTTCTTCATTTCAAAAAACTGAATTTTGGCGGGAAAACGTGCATGAGAACGGCAGAAGTTTGATCGAATTTTTTTTAACGTGTTATAGGGAGATTAAATGGATGAGACTTGGCAGGAATATGTGATTAAGCCTAAGGAATATATTTTGGGGGTGTCGGGTCCGATCGAATTTGGCTAGAATCGTGTAGGAAATTCACGAGTTGGGAACAGGGCAGTTCATGTCTCTATCACGGGTTTGAGAGAATTTTGGAGGAATTCGAACGTGTTCTGATGATGCATGGAGGACTCTAACACACTTTTGGACCGTGTAGAAGACAATTAAGGTGAGTTTCCATGAAATTAACAGCTGCAGATACGTAATCGAAATAAAAAAGGAAAAAAATATATTATGAACTGCCGAGTAATGGAAGATTTTTGGGAGTTATTGCAAAGGATTTCGTCTACCTGTTGAGTATAAAAGACTTCTGGGGGGTAGAGTAGAAGGTCGTCGAGAGTTGGGAGGAGAGAAGGAACGCTGCAGATCGAGAACCATGATTTCTCTCTGCTGCTGCTGCTGCCATTGATGAGATGAAGAACACGAAGAACGGACTCGAAGAAGCAGTCGTTTATCAACAGCGTCTAAGACGCACACGCGTGGGTCGTTGTTCTTCGTATACAACACAGTTATCATTTATCGTTCTTTTTGTAACAGCTGAACAGCGCCTTTGCAACAGTTATTTCTGTTGCGATTTTTCTGTTCAATTGTTTTACTCATTTTTATCATTTGTAAAACAACTTTTTGAGCAATAAATAATTATTTTGAGAGCATTTTTATGATGAGCTAAAACCCAACACTGGGACGACGGAGGAGGCCAAACTTCATCTTGGGGTAATTTTATTTAATTCTATATTTATTTTTGCACCAATTTTAATTGAATAAGATTTTAATTAATTATTGTGATTTCATTTGATGGTTTATGCTTAGTCCTAGGGATTTTTGATATGCCATGCTTAAGAAATACAAGTAATATTTTATAAATCTATCTTGGCAATAAACTAGAGTTAATATTTGTTTTTGTTTTGAACTATAATCGCCTAGAATTAAATTCTGAACCACTTGAAAATGAA
Organism: Papaver somniferum; assembly: GCF_003573695.1. Lineage (NCBI taxonomy): Eukaryota > Viridiplantae > Streptophyta > Magnoliopsida > Ranunculales > Papaveraceae > Papaver > Papaver somniferum. The sequence continues at coordinate 66,312,567 of NC_039364.1, read as the reverse complement.
AAATGGCCGAATCTTTAGTCCCCAGTATCTCTCGCCCATTGTGACAATTATTGTGTATATATTTATTATTTTAGAAAACTTTAATCTTTACAAGTCCGAGCAACGAACTTTACTACCACTTTCAAAACAAACAACAAAAATGGCGCCGCTGCCGGAGAATAGAACGAGACTGATAGGGTAACGAGCTTAATAGGAAACTCGTTCGAAAAATATTGGTTGCTCTTTAAGCACACTCCCAAAGTTCATGATGGTTTCTGTGAGTTGAATGCGTGACTACGCCGCCTTGTGATAGCGGTGAGGCCTTGGGTATCAAAGCTCCACTGAGCTTCCCTCGCCTCAATTCAACTTACTTTGACTCGGATTGATTCTAGGGGTTTGCTCAAATTGCAAACAAATTCCCTTTCGAAGATAGAAGCTGGTCTAGAAAAACATCTAAGTGGAGCCATCATGCTTTTTGTTTGCTAGAAATATTTAGGTTTTCTTTGGTGGAGTCGAGTCGGTCTTGTTTGTGATTGTATAGAATCCCTCTGTCGTTTATATTTCTTCGGTGATGAATCCTTTTGAGGAGACGCCACCTGCGATGACATTGCGAGAATATATGTCTAGAAATTCTCGTTATCACGCGACGTCTTCGGAAATGATCTTGGTGAATATATGGTGGGAACGATATATGGATACTCCAACTTTATTGAGGAATCACCTCTACGATCTATGAGAAATATTATAAACATAGACCATGTAGTTTGGAACAAAAGTTGAGAATTCTTGAACTTTCAAAATTGTATCATGATGATGAGGATAGTGATGATTGAAGAATCTGAAATATGTAGGCAGGCGTATCAGGAATTGTTTCTCCAATTGATCCTTATTAATGATAATGTTATTTCTGTTCAAATCCAAATAATTTTAATAATTATTCACCTATTCAAAAGGACGAGGATTTGACTAGAGATACCACAGTTTTAGACGAGGATTACGAAGCCGATAATGGTCTAGAGGAACGAGTTTATTCTGAGGATATTGTTTTAGAGTCTAGCGATTTAGAAACATTAGTCTTAGACGAAGAACATGAACTCGTAGAGATTTTAAATATGAGTAAAGATGCACCACCTGATAATAACTTAGAAGAATCAATTGACCATTTTCAAGAATCTAATGATCCAGAAATTAGGGAGATTGTGACTAGTCTAGCTAGAGACACTGAAAACTCTAAGTTTGGGGGTGATTATCACCTTCCTAGTGCCTTACCTTTAACTCTTAGAAAGGTCCCTCACTTGGGACTTGACATATGTGCCTCAATCATTTTACAAGATTACCTTCATACTCGTTTTCCCGAACCTAATGATGTCCAGGAAGAAGTTCAGTCGTTAGAAACCCATCCTCTGGTTGATGTGGTTTGCCCAGGCTATGATCCCCAGATTGACTTTGTTTTCCCACCAAATAGTTTTCTTCCAACTGTGGGAACGTTTATATTCCAAATGTGTCGAATATTAAGTTGTGAGACTAAACCTAAATGCCTTAGGAAATTAGAATCGATACATTTGCTTAAGAATGACCACTATTCTCACTGTGGTCAATTTTGTAAGTCATATCTGATTGACTTAGAGGATCCGCAATTATTTAGGTTATTACTTTGTGATTCCAAGTTCTTATTTGAGTTTTTCCAGACTCTAGGACCTAATAATTTGGATCCAACCTATGAAGAAACGCAACCAATGAAAATATTCTATTTAGACCCTTTCATAGAACCTGAACCTGAACCAAATTAGCGATAGTTATCAGGAAACTAGGTAAGGGCATGCTAGTGTTGTTCATTTCGTTGGTTCACTGTAGTTTCCTTTTGTCAGCTCTTTTTGGTTTTAAAGACCCACAGTTATTCCGGCTACTGTTATACGGTTCGAGTTGACTAAACCTTTCCTACGTCTGGCTGAAGACTTTAAACTTAGCACTTCTTGGGAGGTAACCCAATCTCATGCAACACGGTAATATCTTTCCTTAACTCTTTCGCTTCAAATGGTAACAGTTTCTCCTTGTTCATGCTTTTAGTTTCATCTTTAGAACATTGAGGACAATGTTAGATTTAAGTTTGGGGGTATGGGAGAAACTTTTTAGTTGCAATAAATAAACTCCAGAGCCTAGAAATTTACGCCTATTAAGGATAACACTAACCAATCTAAGTGGATGGAAACATTTTTGTTTTAGGAGCTGAGGAACCAATCTGACTAGATGAAAATCTATAGAGTCTATTCATAAAAGCACAGAGCTCAGGTGTTAGAAATAACATGATAGTTTCGCCATATCTCGTCGAGTCCTTTTCACTTTCTATTTTTAGTTTTCTTTTGTTTCAAGTGATTTGGTGGGGCACACGATTCAAGTTGTTGCCTTTTCTAGGGTGAAATAGAGTGACTGAGTTACCAAAAAAAAAAAAAAAAAAAAAAAAAAGACCGGACCAGTTAGACCAATCGGAATAAGTATTAACACTTGGATAGCAATATGCGTGTGTTCTCCCTGTTTCCGTCGCCTAAGAAGCGTGGAATGCAGGACCCGTGGGAACATCGTGTAATCTGCTGACAAGAAGCATGCGCTTGGATCCAAAAGATCTATTCATGCCGTTAAGTTAAAAAAAAAAAAGGTTATTGTTATGTGTAGTCAACTGCTGGTTCCCTTGTATTTGCCAGTTTGTTGATCTAGATTTAAGTTATTGACCACTGGTTCCCTTGTATATGCCAGTGTGTTAATATTAGTCAGACCGGTATCTCAGTCATTTAGGTTAGGTTCACCTTGGCAGAGGCCTTCAGACAGATATGGGAAACACCGTTCACTTTTCAACCATCTACATTTTTCTTTTTCCATCTTCTTAATCTTTTCATGTGATTAGTCTGACTCCGAGTATGATGTCCATCGTGAAACTATCTTAGTAGAGCTCTGTCACTTATATGAATTTTAGTATGCTTGAGTGCAAACTCGTGTACAGCAATTGGAATTTCGCATCAGGGTTCTTCCTCTTAGAGTCAATAATTGTATGCCAACCAAGGAGGTTCTTTAGTGCTTTCCAAGGTTCTGCGTAGATAGCTAGGGTCTGGAGTATTGGTTTTTGTGGGTACACCTCTGATAAACCCACCCGAGATTAACTCGGTCATTTTTCAAGAATAAATTTTGCTCGAGGACTAGCAAATAATAAGTTTGGGGGTGTTGATAGACGCATTTATGTGTCTAATATGTCTCTATTGTATGTATTGTTAGTGCTCAATTTTGTATTTATTGTGTTCTTTTATGTCTTTGTAGGAATTCTTAGAGAAATAAGCTCTTGCGGCGATATTGGCTCAAAAAGTGGTGTTTTACACCCGAGGATAGAGTACTAAAGGCACCCTCGAAATGCACCGGAAGCGTCCCAGAAATGTGCCGGAGGAATCCAGAAAAATTACTATTTCCACCCCAAAATTACTATTTCCACCCCAATTGCTATTCACACCCCCAGTTTGGATAGGGGGACACCATCTTCTTCATTTCAAAAAACTGAATTTTGGCGGGAAAACGTGCATGAGAACTGGCAGAAGTTTGATCGAATTTTTTTTAACGTGTTATAGGGAGATTAAATGGATGAGACTTGGCAGGAATATGTGATTAAGCCTAAGGAATATATTTTGGGTGTCGGGTCCGATCGAATTTGGCTAGAATCGTGTAGGAAATTCACGAGTTGGGAACAGGGCAGTTCATGTCTATCACGGGTTTGAGAGAATTTTTGGAGGAATTCGAACGTGTTCTGATGATGCATGGAGGACTCTAACACACTTTTGGACCGTGTAGAAGACAATTAAGGTGAGTTTCCATGAAATTAACAGCTGCAGATACGTAATCGAAATAAAAAAGGAAAAAAAATATATTATGAACTGCCCGAGTAATGGAAGATTTTTGGGAGTTATTGCAAAGGATTTCGTCTACCTGTTGAGTATAAAAAGACTTCTGGGGTAGAGTAGAAGGTCGTCGAGAGTTGGGAGGAGAGAAGGAACGCTGCAGATCGAGAACCATGATTTCTCTCTGCTGCTGCTGCTGCTGCCATTGATGAAGATGAAGAACACGAAGAACGGACTCGCAGAAGCAGTCGTTTATCAACAGCGTCTAAGACGCACACGCGTGGGTCGTTGTTCTTCGTACAACAACAGTTATCATTTATCGTTCTTTTTGTAACAGCTGAACAGCGCCTTTGCAACAGTTATTTCTGTTGCGATTTTTCTGTTCAATTGTTTTACTCATTTTTATCATTTGTAAACAACTTTTTGAGCAATAAATAATTATTTTGAGAGCATTTTTATGATGAGCTAAAACCCAACACTGGGACGACGGAGGAGGCCAAACTTCATACTTGGGGTAATTTTATTTAATTCTATATTTACTTTTTGCACCAATTTTAATTGAATTAAGATTTTAATTAATTATTTGTGATTTCATTTGATGGTTTATGCTTAGTCCTAGGGATTTTTGATATGCCATGCTTAAGAAATACAAGTAATATTTTATAAATCTATCTTGGCAATAAACTAGAGTTAATATTTGTTTTGTTTTGAACTATAATCGCCTAGAATTAAATTCTGAACCACTTGAAAATGAAAAATGGCCGAATCTGTAGTCCCAGTATCTCTCGCCCATTGTGACAATTATTGTGTATATATTTATTATTTTAGAAAACTTTAATCTTTACAAGTCCGAGCAACGAACTTTTACTACCACTTTCAAAACAACAACACCCTTGGAAAAGAATCCTCCCCGAGGTCAGATCCTTCACATAAAAGCCATGAGAATCAAAGGTTAAGGCACAGTGATTATCATAGGTGAATTTGTGTACAGATAGTAGATTGTGAGATGAGTTAGGAACTACAAGAATGTTATCTAGATGGAATGTATGATTACCATCAGTTTTAATAGAATTACCAGAAGATGTAATGGTCATACCTTGTCCACTTGCTGTTGCAATAACTTCAGAGCCATCATAAGGAGAATAATGAGCTAGTGAAGCACCATCATAGGTAATGTGGTTGTTAGCTCCAGAATCAACATACCAGTAAGATTCATCATCATGAATTGAAGCTGCAGCAAGCATAGCATGAATGTTCTTTGGTGGTGCACGACCTTGATAAGTGAAATTCATTCTATGAGTGCATTCAAGTGCACTGTGACTAGGTTGAATGCATATCTGACAAGGACGATCATCGGAGACATTCGAGGTAGCAGCAAGAGGAGAATAATAGTTGGTTCTGTGAAAGAAATTTGAGAAACCTCTTCCTCCTCGACCTCCACGATGATTATGAACTCTACCACCAAGGTAATAGCCAGATGAAGAAGATGATGAAGATCTCATGGCGGCAAACGCTTTGGATTCATTCTCAATCTTATCAGATGCAATACACTGATTAATTACCAATTCTTCACTGATAAGTAGATTATGCAACTCAGTGCTACTAACTGGTGGATTACGAATGCGAATCGAGGTTGCAAATGAAGCATAATCATTGGACAAAGCTGATAGAATGGCAACAACCATTTCTGTATCGTAAATTGGAGATCCGGCATCAGCTAATTCATCTTCAATCTTTTTGAGATCGGAAAGTAAAGTGGAGATTGAGTTTGTACCTTGTTTAATTGTTTGAAGACGAGTACGAAGTTGAATCGCATGAGTGGTGGAAACTTTGGAGAAGCGACGTTCAATGTTGGTCCATAGCTCATGAGATGTGGTAGCTCCAGCAACATATCCAATAACAGAATCGAAGATAGTTGATTGTATCCATAGAAGAATTGTTGAATCATCTTGTTCCCACTCAGTGTATTGAGGATTCACTATGTTGCGATTTTCATTAACTCTAGATATGAATTTCACAAGACAAGGAAAAGAGCCATCAAGATACTTCTGAACTTGAAATTTTCGAAACAAAGGTGTGATCAAAGCTTTCCAGACAAGGTAATTATCATCCTTGAGTTTGAGTGGAATGATATTGGAGATAGTATTTAAAGGTAAAGACGAAATCCTTGAAGGTTCCATCAAAACAAAGTAGAAACAGATCGAGAAAAATTAAAGAGAGATTGACGAAGAAACAAATTAGTGATTGAAATTGAAGTAAAACCGAGATCAACAAATAGAAGAACCACTTAGATTGAAGAAGAGATGATGGTAAACGAATCTGTAAAATCGAAAAATCGTAAAACAAGATCGAAACAGAGTGATGAGAATCAGCAGGAAGCAAGATCAAATGAAAATAAAAGAGAAGATCTCTTCACCCGAATGATACCATATTAATATGTTAATCATCTTTTCATTAACAAAACAAAATTAAGGTTCTTACATTCTCTGGTTCACAGAGAAGAGAGAGAAAAGCAAAATAAAAGTAAAGTTGAAATTCAAATTAAAGTTAGATTACAGTTTACAGTTAGACAACTATTTAAAGAAAACAACACAAGTATTTCGGCACAAGTGTTTCACATTGTGAATTATGAAGCACCCTGAGTGAGTTACTCAGTACCACCACCTTTTGAATTTTCAGTAGTGAAAAATACTAGAACCCCCTAATATATGGGTTCAACATATAGAAGCCCCACTAAATGGATCCTCCCCTATCAACTCCATACTTTAAAAAAATGATATTGCTAGGCTCAAAAAATCAAAATTTTTCAGATCTGGCCCATAATAAATTATTACGAATTTTAATAATACCAAAAATACCCTTTAGTATTTATACAAGAGGAATATCAGAAGATACTTTCATTTTTAGATTTTGTCTCTCTCTCTCTCTCTTCTCTAGACGATTTTTTCTTCTGTAGATATGGTTTCTCGTCAAATTCTTCATTTCCAGATCTGAAACAAGATTTATCTCCCAAATCAAGTTCTCACACAACAATATCCTCAACAACTCTTGTTCTTGCGATTTCAGTGCATATCGGTGAAGAAAAGTGAATGAAAATTGTCAACAACAACTAGAAATGAAGATTTAATCATCACATCATGATGACAAAGATAAGTTCGATATATCTTCATCTTTTCATTCAATTTAAACTTCTAATTTGTTGATTTCCAAATCGAAATCAGAAGAAAAAAAAATTTGTTTACTTTTGAAAACCTAATCGATCTGATTTCATCTAGAAATCTTTATTCAAAACATGATTAGAACATAGATCTATAGTTATTTCATCTTGATCTCTCTTTTGAGATTGAAATTTTCAAAAAAAAATTGTCTACAAATTTTCTAGGGTTTCGAATTGAAAGTTGATTTAACTTTTAACCTATATTTCCGATAGAAAATATAAGTTTATTTATGAACTCAGAGCATCTTAATCTCCTTTACCCATCAAATGAGATCGGAGATGGAAACACATGATTTTTCTTGAATCAATCGATTCATGTAATTTGAATCTAGGCACGTTTTTGTTTTTTGTTGTTGTTGTTGTTTTAGTTTCGATTTGTTGGTTTTTACATTTCAATTTGGTTTTACAGGGTTAATTAACGGTGGTGGTGATAATTTTGATGGGAAGGTTGAGTAATAAGTGGATAAAATTGAAGGAGAATATGAGAAGAAAGAGGATTAACCATGTTTAGTTTCTGTTGCTGATATTGGTGATCAATTACAAAGAATTTGATTAATATTTGATGGAGTTTCTCATTTTGATGAGCTCTTTTTAGGTACTCTTATACTTGTTGTTCTTATGTCCATTTAGTTAGGTGATTATGTATCCATTCAAGTTTGGGAATGTGTTTTAAGTTATTTCGTTAGTGATGATTTCTGCTAACTAGTAGTTATATGGATGTGTAACTAGCAGTTACACATCCTGGGATATAAAGTTTATGTTATATATATTGCAGGTTCTTATGAAAAGAGTAGTTATATGGATGTGTAACTAGCAGTTACACATCCTGGGATATAAAGTTTATATTATATATATTGCATGTTCTTATGAAAAGAGTAGTTATATGGATGTGTAACTAGCAGTTACACATCCTGGGTTATAAAGTTTATGTTCTATATATTCCAGGTTCTTATGAAAAAAGTAGTTATATGGATGTGTAACTAGCAGTTACACATCCTGGGATATAAAGTTTATGTTATATATATTGCAGGTTCTTATGAAAAGAGTAGGTATATGGATGTGTAACTAGCAGTTACACATCCTGGGTTATAAAGTTTATGTTTTATATATTGCAGATTCTTATGAAAAAAGTAGTTATATGCTAGTTACACATCCTGGGATATAAAGTTTATGTTCTATATATTGCAGGTTCTTATGAAAAGGTATATCATGCATATTGGAATGACTAGATAACATTGGTTGGTAGTTGCTTTATGGCCAGCTTGTTCTAAGTAAAGGACCATCATTCAGTTTGGATGATGATCTAGCTAAAAAAGCGAGTAAAGCAGGTCAATTATTTATCCTAAAACTCTCTCCCTTGACTCTTCCATGAAAAGGAAAAAAACTATTCAATGCACTCAAATTCTTTTTGAAGTTTTTTCCTTGTGAGTAGCTTAGGCACAGAAGCAAAAGATAGCAGAAGAGGTTGCTTCGGAGCTTAGTATTCGTGTTGATCTTAATACAATGTTGACTGAAAAGTTTGTTTATTTTGTTTCAGATCGTAACTACATTGCGCGCTGGGGCATAGTATGATAGAGTTCCTGTACAGAACTGCGTGCTCATTGCTGGAGGCCAATCTGGTGTATCTGAATCTTAATGCATAGTCATGCCATGTATCGTTCTGCGGAGCAGGTCTGTGATTTCTTATATACATCAACATACATTATACGTTCATTGTACAGTTCATGATTTCATCATATTTGCAGAGTGTTGTAACTTGGAAAGATAAATGGATTTGTAGCTGCTAGTTATATGTGTTAATTAGATGTATAACTTATATATACACATGCTAATTAGATGTGTAGCTACTATTTACACATGCTAATTAGATGTGTAACTTATAGATACACATGCTAATTGGATAGGATATAAAGTCTATGTTATATGCATGATGATCGTTTGCTAGAAAGTGGTGGTGACAGTCGTCATAGGTAATTATTTGATAACTGCTACAGTTAAGATTCGATTTCAGTAAAACCCATATTTGATTTAAATGAAGGAGCTTTAGTTGCTATTATACCTATGAATGCTTGTTTGACTATGAAATATCATTAACTAAAGACATAATTGAAGAATCTGGATTAGCTGAATCATTAGGACTTTCAGTTGTCTTAATGTATGAGAAAAGTATTGGCGAAGCTTCTAATTGGGATGTTTATTTTCCCGTTTACATATGTGTTTGAAGTCTTTATTGTTTAACCACCTTGTCAAGGATGCGATAGTTCATGAATTGACCTCATCTTTCGACATTAACTTCGTATTACAGATAGGGAAATTTGAGCTTCATATCATGGAGGAAGAGTTTGTTGATCCTCAGATTGTAGTTATGTTTGGTGAAAATGAGACGGGGAAGATGACATTTCTTTGCTTGCTGGTACACCTTTTTAGAACCCTCTCTTGTTGTTTTTAGTTTCAAATTATATGTCTAGACTGCGTATTTATTCACATTACATAAGTAGGATGCATGTGTAATTCTAGTTACACATATTATATGCTTGTGTAACTCGTAATTACACAAGTAGGATGCATGTGTAACTCTGAATTACACTAGAAAGATGCATGAATATCTTGTAATTACACATGTTAAAATGAACAAAAAATTACCCATGCAAGTTACACAAGCTTTATGGATGTGTAACTGCTCTTGTTTTTAATTACTTGATTTCACCCTTATGATAGAATGTGATTTCGTGTAATTGAAATATATAGAATATGATTCAATTAGATAGTTACACATGCCAATTGAATGAGTAATTGTGAGTTACACATGCTATTTGGATGTGTATCTGTAGCATATGCTTATACTTTGGTGTGTTTGATGAGCACTTGTTTTGAGTTTGCAAAATAAATGAATTCTTGCAGCAAAGTTGTTTCTTAAGCTCTGGTTTTTAATTACTTGATTTCACCCTTATGATAGAATGTGATTTCGTGTAGGTGAACTGAATATACATTGTTGTATGTACTGTTCATTTTAATCTTATAAATACTGATTGCTTGTTGTTATATTTCGGGTTTCAGATAACTTCATAAAAGCTAATTGCTTAAATGTGATAATGGTCTCGTATGCGTTTTTTTTATGTCTATTTTTTTGATGTGTTTGCATTACACGTGGCATAAGGATGTGTAACTTCTGGATACACATGTCATATGCATGTATAACTTATGTTTACACATTCACACTATACTTTAATAATTTTGGGCCTATATTTAATAATTTTGGGCTCAAAGTTTAAATTTTATTTAATTTGGGGCTTGACAATATATAAAAGAGCATGAATGTCTTTTAATAACTCGGGACCTAGATTTAAACCTCTTTTAATTAAGGGCCTCATATTATGGGTTATCCATGGATTGAGTCTTAGCCTAATTTCCCCTTTTCATTATTCGCACACTCTTGTGAAGCTGTAATAGTAGATATGCCATTAAAGACAACAACGTCATTGAATAAGCCGGATGATGAAGACAGCAACGTCATCGAATAAGCCGGATGATGAACTATGAATCAGATCAGTTTCAACAATGTTTCTCCAACAAAGGGCGATTATAAGAAGAAACCTAATCGGCTCACACTCTCCTAGTGAATGTTCTTGAAGAAGTTGGAGGAATTGATAGATCCACCATAAATCGACGAAAAAGATAAGTCCTTCGTACTTAATCCAATCCCTTTTAAGTCCGATTTGTGTCATCTCTCGGGAGAAAGAATTTTTTAGAATGATTACAAAGTTTTAAAACTCATAGGAATTAACTTTGTATCGAATTGTTTTTTTTTTCGATTCAGAATCAGCGTTTTGATATAGTTCGAATGTAGTTTTGGTTAAGCTTTAGGGTTCCTGTATGGGTTTCGATTTGTCTTTTGATTGTCAGTATTGATAGAGGATCGAACCTCAGATTCAGTTCGTATTGATTTTTTCTTTTTACCCATCAATCGGTTTTACATTTTTGATTCCTTTGAACTTTAGCTAAACTTACATTCGTTCTTGGTAGATTATATTAGCATCAATTGACGAATCCCTTAGGTATTTAAACGTGTCAAAAAATGTATTCAAAAGTCCAGCTCTTGAATCACAATTACTAACCACAATTTTCCTCAATGTGACTATTAGGCAAGTTTTCAAGCATATGATAACTTATCCGGAGCTTCCAGGGAAACATTGAACAGGATGAATCACTACTTCATCACCATCTAGAATGGATTTTGAATACCACTAAGCACATGAAAGTCAGAGAGTCTGCTGAGAATTGTGGTTTGAGAAAGAGTGCTGCAGTACCAACACTAGTCCGCTTGGACACTAGGCCTACTTCTTCTGAGAGTTCAAGAAAGGAGCAACAACAACAACAACAAAGATCAAGTAGGAATAACGCGCCTTACACCATATCACAAACATCCGGAGAGTGATTTATTGACTAAATGAGAAGCTCAATCTCCTCGTGTATGACTTTGAACACGCTGTAGTAGGTCTGAGGAGAAATAGTAGGGGTAATGGAGATTAATCAACTGAAGGGAATTACCCAAAGCGAAACAACAACAGGAACAAAGGAGAACAACAGTTTCACTAGTAAACCCTAACGTTTGTTTCTGTAGCTACTAGCTCTGCTACTGACCACAACAACTGTGTCCCTCATTGCCACCAGCACTTCTCATCCCAACAAAACCACCAGTCCTGCCCCTTGAAGGAGAAAGCGCTTTACATACTCTCTGTAGGGGTTCTAGCGTGTTCATCATCTCACACCTTTGCCATTCTAGTAAGCTGCTGGTACGTTAAAGCACTGAGTCGACTGCCGTGGCACAAAACCTTACGCGATATGATGGGTGAAGTTCGTTCCTAGTGGTACTTTCAATGGAGGAAGGAGAAATTACATGTCAATGATTAGTCGACCCGGACGCATCAACTCGTGGAGAACCATTCAACTGCTTGGAGGAGGTTAAGTCATCAGTGTGGATACTTGGTTCAGAGCAGCCTCAAAGCCTCCCTATAACCGTCCATACATAAGCATCCGAAGAACATGTCCATCGAAAAGCTCGGCTATACTACTGTCATCACCAACAGATTAGAATTTGCAGATATTACAATGGTATATCACTTGACCTCATCAGTGCCACTTGACTGCACCAAGCGCCGTCCCTCCGCTGTTGATAATAGCACCTGCCCCTTCATCCATAGCCGACTACCCAAAATGCTTCTGCCTTTCTATTTGATGAATCAAAGATTGAGAGTTGCCCGGAGTTGTCACTTGGGGAATTGCACTTCAACTCCAACCGCCGCGTATCAATGGCCAGCGTAAAGCTCATCAACAACATTCAAATGCATCAATGCTACTTCTTCTCATCCCCACTCTTGCCTACGGGACCATGGATAGCACAATGAAGAGAGCTGGGATATGAAGCAGCGTTCAAGAGGGGAAATAACAGCCTCTGTTGGATGTTAACTTCAGCTACAACGAGCCTTGATCTAAATAGTCTCTAGATACCTCCTCTGGATGCCGGGACAGTGAGGATACTTACCTCAGAATAGTATCAAAAAACGTCGTTGCGCGCTATTGCTTTGAAGCTACAATCCTCAAACTGCAAAAGGTGGAAAGAAAGTCATTGCATCGCTCGACTGCACCAGCTATCCCTCCACTATCAGTAACAGCACACACATCCTTCATCCTTAGTCACAACCAGCTCAGCTAGCGGCGACACTACCAACGCTTCTCATCTCTACTAAACCACCCCTGCTCCAAGGATAAGAAAAGTTTCAAACCGCTTCAGATAAGTACCTACTGTCTTTGCTTATTCTCACTTAGCATTTATCTTATGATCCTTGGTTGTTTTAGAATACAAACCTGTGCATTTCGAGCTTACTTAAACACATAACTGTTAGAACTGTTACTTAAACCCATAATTCTGGTATAGTTCTAAGTTAGCATTGCATCAATGTATATGTTGCTTCACACCGTCGCGTGTACATACCTTTGGCATTCTAGTCAGTAGCATAATTTCCTTGCACATCTGCTAAACTTGTTGACTGTTTCCTGTAGTAATTTAAGACGATTTATCATTGTTAGCTTCTACCAGTCACTCGTAAAAATAGGTTGCCATTAAAGAGTTGATGAGCATTTTTTGCAAGCTTGAAGATTCTAAGATGAGCTCATTTTGTTGTCTAGTAGTTAATATCATCTAAAATGTCATAGCGCTTTGCTTATGATAAGCGGCTAACTGCCTAATATCCTTGTGAATATGTATACCTCGCCTTGAATCCTATAAGCATGGGTACCTGTGAAAGCTCACTTCTTTCTTAAAGCATAGGCAGCTGTGTATGAATGCCGCTTGAATCATTTGTATTACAATGGATTTTTGTCCACCTGTGCGGTGAAAGTTATTTGTTAAACTTGAACTGGGTATATAACTCCGATTGATTGTTGCTGCTAAATACACTATAGAAAGCATACTTGCCACTATACTTGGTCTTTCGTGTATAATAGAATAACCTGATACCCTTTGAATGTACAAATGCACGCATATTAACATGCTAGTATATTCCCTGTTTGGATATATTATTGTTTCATTTTGGTTAAGTAAAAGTTAAGAGTGTGATTGAGTTCCATGAAACGTGCATATATCATCTAATCACATGTATAAACTATCATCTTACGTAGAAATAGAGTATCCGTGTCATCTTGTATCGAACTTTAGAAATTTGAATGTGATAAGACCATGAGTTGAGAATATCCATGAGTATCTCCGAGTAATGAGAAAAGATGGCCTCGAATGCACCATGAGAAATGAGAAAAGGTGGCCTTGAATGCACCGTGAGAAATGAAAAAAAAGGCTACAAGTACAGCCCATAAAATGAATAATAGTCCCGAGTATGGCTAGGTTCCGTGCGTGGCTCAATGAAACGCACCAATAGTCCCATAAAGGATTAGGCTCCGTGTGTGGCTCAATGAAGCGCACCAATAGTCCCAGAAAGGACTAGGCTCTGTGTGTGGCTCAATGAAGCGCACCAATAGTCCCAAAAAGGACTAGGCTCCGTGCGTGGCTCAATGAAGCGCACCAATAGTTCCAGAAAGGACTAGGCTCCGTGCGTGGCTCAATGAAGCGCACCAATAGTCCCAGAAAGGACTAGGTTCTATGCATGATCAAATGAAAGACATAAGCCCCAAGTCTGGCTAGGTTCCGTGCATGACCAATGAAGTGCACCAGTAGCCCCGAGTATGGCTAGGCTTTGTGCATGGCCAATGAAATGCACGATAGCCTCAAGTATGGCCAGATTAAATAAAAACCTCGAGTATAGCTAGAACAAATAAAGCCTCGAGTATGGCTAGATTGAATAAAACCCCAAGTATGATTAGAACGAATAAAGCCCCGAGCATGATAAATAAATAAAGCCCCGAGTATGACTAGGCTATGAGTATGGCCGTTAAAATGAAAATAGCCGAGTGGTGAAATAAGATGGCCTTGAATGCACCATGAACCGAAAATAGCCACGACTACGGCTGAGTGATGAGAAATGAAAAAGGCGGCCTTGAATGCGCCATGGGAAGTAAAAAAGAGTGGCCCCGAATGTACCATGAGAAATGAAATATTAAAAATAGATAGATAGCTCGAATGTGTCATGAGTTAAGTCGTACCGACGCTGAGCGATGACACAATCCGGTCATGAGTAAGGCTTTGAGATAATCCCTGATTTAAAAACAAAAAAAGAAAAAAGAAAAAAAAAGGTGCATGCATGGCTTCGTTAACTATGTGACGAACGTAAATCTCGAAAGGATAATTACGTAGGCTCCCGTTATAGTCGAAAATCATAGTGGCGCTGACTGAAAGAAACTAAAGTATGGCGTGTCATACTCGACTCCAAAGACGCAAGCGCTAATTCATGTTCATAGTTATCTACCACGTCTTGATCGCATTTAAATGAAAAGGTACGAGGGGACTTACCTCCAGAAATCCATCATCAGTCATTGAATCCTTGCACGGGAGGCGAGCAAGTCAAATACCGTACACTCGTCCGCCAACTTCACCTATTTAGGCGCGTCTAATAATTCTGCATACTATCTAACCAAGTAATTACACAGACTCGTGCACATAATTATAGCACCAAGCACTCGTCCGCCTCATTAAAAAATGGTGGAGGGAATACCAAAGGAATAACTACATTAAAACTTTAAAACAAGCCAATATTTAAATGTCAATAACAAAAGCTTAAACAAGAAATAAAGCATTCCATTTAAACACAATTCGGATATATTAAATGTAGAGACGATTAAGAAGGGAGGAGCATGTAATGCTACTTTCCATTTAACACATTTCAAAGTACATTGAGCGCAAGGCCCTCGATGCGCCTTTGACAACTTCAAAATACTTCATATGTGTTTAAATAAGGCCACGATGGCCGCTAACAGAAACTAAGGCGGAACTTAAATGTACATACACATATGCTAGCTCACGCTTATAATAGTCTATCCCATCTAGATCGTTGATAAATGATTTCAATATCTGTGCGCAAATGTCATTTCTCTCGCCTAATAAGGGAGCATGTTGAGCGCCTAAACATCCACACACAGATTCATACCCTGCAAATACAACACTTGGCATGTTTAGAATGAATCCTCAAATTCCTACTAAGCGGATACATCTGGACATAATTGCTTCAAGAAGCCCTTCACTTGCACACTTATTCTAGGAGGCGCGGAGGCTGCACTCATACGCCTTCCACTTGAATACTTAAATAAAATTTCATAATCATATGCTTAAGAGGCGCAGGTTGCACTCATCCGCCCTTCACTTGAACACGTAGTATAGGAGGCTCGCAGGATGCACTCATCCGCCATTCCACTTGAACACTTAAATAAAACTCTCATACTGAGCATTGATCCACCCTACAGTTTTCAAAAGAGAGAAAGAGCGTGAAAGCGACAAATTAATGAAACTTCAACACTTACCCAAAGAGAGGATTCATCCGCCTTAGCATGTCCTAAAGAGTAGGAGTCGATATCTACATTGATCTACAAGTCTATTGGTCATGTGAGTGATAACTAATCACAAACATGCCACTAAACGAACAACTTACCATTTTCATGAGACAATGAAGCACTTATATTCACGCGCACCTATTCTCTGTAAGAATATATGTCCGCTTAAGCTAGCCGATCGATATGTAACCGCTTGGATGTTGTAACTAAAACCACTCTCTGTAAGCCGCCTTTTCATACATCGTGACTCTCATATACTTACGCCTCATTTGGAATAGCTACATATGCAAGTGTGTAAAGCATAATTTACCTGCCATATATGATTCAAAATATGTTTGTTGTGGCACTCGGGGACTGCATTATAAAATGTCATTACCTTCTCTATCGCCCGCACCTTTATCACATATTATGCTAAATAATACATTGTGCCTACTAGGATGCAAATGAGAAACCCATTACTAACATACAATAATCTTATTGGATTATTATTGGAACACGACAAACATTGATTTGAATGATAGTCCTGGGGACTCGGAATCGTGGATATAAACTGTTCATCGTATTTTACCAACTTGCATAGAGGATGCCAACTGTTCAGGGCGGAAAGACACCTCATCTTCATTGACCCGGAAAAGGGAGGCAAAGTCTAATAACCTTCTGATGAGGTTCGTCATCAGGAAGAAGCTCTCAGCTCCTCTTTATCCTCCTTTTCCTCCAGAGCCCTGACTTTAACTTAGTCTAAAAGTTGGAAGTTTATCGACTTTTCCTTGGATAAAACCAAATGATCTCGAAGATCCTTATCATGCTTATTCATAGCTTTGAAGATACAAGACTCAGAATAGCATGTATCGCCATGAATGGGAAAACCATTAAGCGCGACCATGTCTTCCAGCACTGAAGTCGCCTCCCCCAAGCAAATAAAACATGTAAGGATCAATCATCCAACGAGCAAATAAACACACCAAACTGTCATGATCTCAGCGGACAATTCTATACCGAGAGGATGTTATGGTGTCATGTATGCCCTAATAGCGGATCATTTCCCCCATGATCGAGGTTGGAATATATGTAATCCACTCAAGATTCACAAGCGGGTAGAGATTCAGCGGACGAGCAAAGTGCGATTGTAGGAAAAACATAGTTTCCCTGTGAGCTGCTAGGCGAGATACCTCCTCTTAGGCGGTTATCGGGGACACATCCGCCCGAGGACAGATAAACCAACCATCAGATGAGGATGGAGGGAACACGTGAGGGATCAACATGCGCGGATGTGTTCGTCTGAAAATTCCATCAGTTGCATCCGCTAATTGACGAATCAACATGTGACTGTTGACCTGGCCTACGACCAGTCAACAGTCAGGGGACTAATGTTGATACATGAAAATAATTATCCTTGGAAAATGAGTCCCCTTAACCTATTAGGGATTCCTTCTAGGATAGAGAGACTTGGGGACTAGACCTAACCAGCAAGGTCGGGATAGCTCTAGCTCATAAAGGAGCATGTTAGTCTAGTTGGGCTTTGGTCCAAGGAAGAAAGAAAACCTCTTAGGGTTTACTAATAACTTAAAGGAAAGGAAATGGTAGTTTCGTAATATATTGATCTTATGGGTGCTTATCCATAAGAGGAGGAGGAGGGATTATTATAAAAGTGGAGAAAGGATATTTAGGAATTCATTCTGAACTCACCCATTCTCTCTCTTCACTTTTAAGGGGGTTAGGCTTTCTATGGCTTGGACTAGCTTCTCTTTCCCACTTTTACCCTATCAACATACCTGGTTTCACGAATCCCTATGAAGTCTTTGATAGTCGCTAAACCCTAAAAGAGTTTATGGAGAGGAAGACTCTAGATACAACTAGGAGACACCAAAAAGTAACGTCAGGATTCAAAGATCCCAGTTACCAAGAGTTCCCCTTATATATACTTCAAAGAATAGGTTGCTTTAGTTTAAGCTAAGATAGCTTTGGAACCAAGCAAACAATATTCATCGTTAGATGAAATCTTTAAATCTTATCCACATAAACAAGATATACACTCTGGTTAGGTAAATCGTAACCGAACCGTGTACAAAGACTATGTTCAACATGGTTAGCCGAAACTAGCCGGTTTGAACTTAAAAGCTTAACACTCATTTTCATGAACACAAAGACATTGATCTTGAGTCACAATTATGTGATCAAATAAGTCTAGTGTTAATTAGAGAATTGATCGAATGCAAATCATCTCGTAGAAATAATTTAAATGCATTTGAACACAATCGACATAGTGTAAATGCACAAAGTACAAATACATGAGTCGTTCGTGAATCGGCTGAGTCATGGTACGCGAACCGGTTTGCAAACTGACGAGCAAAACCGAGTTCCGGAGTTGACAGAACTTTTTCAGTTCACGTACCGGTTTGCAAACTTAGGTGCAAAACTGAGTTCCGGAGTTCACATAACTTTTTCAGTTTGCGAATCGACTTGGAAACCTTAAGACTTTACCGGTTCCGGAGTTCATAGAACCTTTTCAGTTTGCATACTGGTTATGTACTAAACTGGTTCTAGAACATAGAACTGTACTGGTTCGCATATCGGTTTGAATACTTAAACTTGGTTCCCTTACCACAATTCCAAATTGGGTTGTATACGAATACACATACCTATCTGGATCACAAAACAAACAGATTTTCCCATGATGTGCATACGAGTATGCGTATCACACAAATATGTAAGTCGATATATAGATACTCCGCTACATGTACGAGTACATGTAATACGACTTCAGACATATAACAGTTACCTCAGTTTGTAAGACTGATAGATAACACTGTCTTGTGTTCCTAATATAGTAATTCTATATTTCTCTAAATCAATTCGAAACATTCCCGAATAACATCAGTGACACATATCACTGTTCCAGGATATTTTCGAATGATAAACTTGAACCATGATTTGGTTCCGAACAATATATTGTTCTCCACCGAAATTGATCAAGTATGAACAAATGTTCATTAAGCTTAGTCATTATATTTCGAGAAATTCGTAAACTAAATAATTAGTTCTCAACTCGAATTTCTTGTATATGCAAGCTAGTCTAATTAGTTATGCGACAATCGTATCAAGGATAGAAAGGTGAATATAACTTGAGAAATAAGTGGTTCAATCTTCACTTACCTTTTGTTGATGAAATTCTCAAAAAGCTTCGGTTTATCTTCGCCTTCAAACGGTAGAACGCAAATGATGACTAGTTCCTTTCTCAACTACCTCTATCCTAGACTGAGACTTAACTAATTGTACACTTGAAATCAAGATATAGTTTTGACAACTAAATTTGACCACAAGCTTGATATAGCAACACTTGTGATTTAGTGCACAAACCTTGATCGGATGGGATACAACTAGAATCACGTTTATCTTTGATAGACTTGATTGACTAGTTGCATGAGATCAACATCACCTAATAGTTTCTCTTTGAGATCTATATTGATTGATTGCAAATCTAGAGTTTGATTATTTTGGTAATTAAAGTTTAGATTGATCTAACCAGACAAAGGAGTTTATTAGTTTAAACGGAAGAGCCTTTGTCAACAACTCACATATCTTTATACCAAAGATTGATTAGAGTGGTTACCAAACATATTCTTCCTTTGCTGTTTGGAATACGATCCAAAGGACTTGCTATTCACGTGCGTGACTCTCGAAGTCGAATACTGAGGAAACTAAGTAGCTAGGGGTAGTCTACTTGGTCTCAACTATACGAAGTTGGTATTAGATTTTGTATAACGGCTTAATTCGGATAGTATTCAAAACTAGACTAGGTCCCGGGGTTTTTCTACATTTGTGGTTTCCTCGTTAACAAAATCTTGCTGTGTCATTTACTTTGTTTTCCGCATTATAATTGTTATTATAATTAAGTAAATTACACACGTATAACTCCATATCACTTGATATTGATCCTATAGGGTTTCGGTTTAATATCGTACCTATTATCAGGTGAACACTTCGTTATCGTATCGTCTCGATCTTGAATCCATAGTCAATCACACAAGTGATCTTGTTGTTGTATTGTCTCGATCTCATATCCATAAACGATCAGACGAAGTGTGTACTCAAGTTGTTATATTGTCTCGACTCTGTCCATAGATGATCACACTTGGTAAAGGACTTATAGGTTGATAACTAAAATATTGTGATGTATTTGGGTACCCTCGTCTTTTCACGTGTCATTGATGTTATTCGGGAATGTTTCAAATCAATTATTAGAGAGATATAGAACTACTGTAAATCTGGATACAGGACAATACACATATCAGTTCACGTACTGGCATAACTGTTATAGGTCCGGAGTCGTAGTACACGTACCCACGTACCGGCATAACTATAGTTCGGCAACGACCTTTGCTACACATACCCGATATGGATACCAAAAATTTATGTTGACTCGTGAACTAAGGAAAGTACACATACCTAGTATGGATACCAAAAGTTCCTGAGCCGTTTTTGTCTTAAGGGTACACATACCCGGTATACATTGTTAGAGCACTGCTCAGTCGAACTCACAAGTGTTGCTATCTCAAGCTTGTTGTCAAATTTAGTTGATCAAAACTATATCTTGATTTCTAGTATACATTTAATCAAGTCTTGCATTAGGATAGAAGTGTGCAATTGATTACCAGACATCACTGCATTGTACCGTTTGAAGGCGAAGATCAACCGAAGCTTTTGGAGAACTTCATCAACAAAAGGTAAGTGGAGACTGAACCACCTATTACTCAAGTTTTCACCTTTCTATATATGAGACAATATCGCATGACTAAATTGGACTTTACATGCATAAAAAAAATTTCGATTCTAGTTTATATTGTTAATTATTCTCAAAATATGTTGACAAAGCTTAAGAACATTTATTCATACTTGATGAATTTGGTTAAGAACAATTTATTGTTTATGACCTAAATCGTGATTTAAGTTAATCATTTGAAAATAACATGGAACACTGCTATGTGTCATTGATGTTATTTGGGAATATTTCAAATTGATTACTAAAGAGATGTAGAACTACTGTAAATCTAGATTCAGGACAGTACACGTACGAGCTTACATACTGGCGCAACGGTTACAAGTCCGGAGCCTTAGTACATGTACCTAGTACATATATCGGCGTATCTATAGTTCGGAAACGAATTTTGGTACACATACCAAGTATGCAAACCCAAAAAGTTCCGTTAACTCGTGAACTCAGGTTGGTAGAATACCTAGTATGCATACCAAAAAAGTTCTATGAAATCCTGAAATCGTTTGTCTTAAGGGTATACAAACCCTGTACACGAACCATGACAAAATAACTCACGTACTTACTCTGTCGAATATTTTCAGATGCATCAGAGATTTTTCTATGAGATAATCGGTATTTGAACAACTCTCTAAAAAACACATCTAGACATATTTGACCACATTATAACCTATGGTTGTCACTCAAGATTAAAGTCTTAAAGTGTTATATGAAAATAATTAAGCTTATTGTTCGTCTGGCTAGTTTCGGATAACCTTTAATGAATAAGTCATTATACACGGTTCGGTTACGGTTCATCCTAACCAGAGTGTATGTTCTGTTATGTTAATGTAAAGTCAAGTTTTCATCTAACTGTGAATATTGATTTCTTGATTCCAAAGCTACCTTAACTTAAGTCTAAATCAACCTTGATCTTGAAGTCTATCTAAGGAGAACCTCAAACAACTGGGATCTTTGAATCCCCGACACTATTCTTGTGTGTCCTAGTTGTAAACTAGAGTCATCTTATCCTTTAAACCTTTTTAGGTTTAGCGAATAAAAGACTTCACTTAAGGATTCGTGAAGCCAGGTCCGACTATCTTTATCTTGATAGTTCGTGCATCCTGATCTTGTTACTGATTGTTGAGTCTCACTCCGATCAGGCGAGATACATAATAATCACAAAGTTTCTTCGTCTCGGAGTTTGTGATTCTACAATTATATTCCTCTATAACGATTCTTTGTTGAAATCATAGTAGGTATTACTTGTGAGGTGAATAATAATCTAGGATGCTCTTCGGGAGTCGTAAGTACTAGATTTTGAGGTTTGTTAGACTTTTTCTATTGCAAACGATTTCCTATATCACCTTGATATTTGATCAAAATGGAAATCACATATAAGATTATCTATGGGAGGTAGATTGGTTTAAAGTCTTCAATTGAGTTAAAGCAACTCTTAGGCTGTAAAGGACGTCAGCTAAGGGAATCAATTGCGCAGAGTCTTGCGAGATTCAAGAGGCGTAAGGAGCGCGATAGTAACTGAATTACTGTGACGGTGGATTTGGTCTCAACTACATTCCATTCCGAAGTTTTGATAGTAGGCTAGAGTTTGTAGCGGCTTAATACAATTTGGTGTTCAAATCTGGACCAGATCCCGGGTTTTTCTGCATCTGCGGTTTCCTCGTTAACAAAATTTCTAGTGTCTGTGTTATTTGTTTTTCCGCATTATATTGTTTATCTTTATAATTTGAATATCACAGGTTGTACGTAAATCAATCAAAGTAGATACATCCATCGCAATTGTTGGATACGACTTGATTGATCTTTGGAATCGTCCAAGTACTCTCACGGTATAATCAGGTTCACAGACTTTTCTCCGAATACATATTAATTGTGAGAGAAAGAGATATAAACTCTTCATATAATTCCTGATTGAGATTCATTGAGTTGGAACTCTCGGAATTGTATTAGAGTTTAGTCCATACAGGTTGCCTAAGAAAAAGTTGGTGGTGTATTTTGGTACCTCCGCATTTTCAATTGGTATCAAGGCAGGCAAACACGCGAAAGACCTAATAAGTCTATGCTTGAAGCAATCTGACTATATGGATAGGAGTGCGATCTCGATAAACGTACCTCCATCCTTTGATGGCACAAATTACTTATGGTGGAAAATTGTTATGGGTTCTTTTCTATAAGCTCGTGATTTTCAGACATGGAAACTTGTAGAGACGAAAACACTGTTGAGAAAAATGTGGAAAAATATAGTAAAACCGAGACGGATGTTACAAAGCATAATTCTGACGGGTTAAATGTTATTCTTCACGCCATAAGTGAAGATCTTCAATACCATGTGACTTTGTGCACTAAGCCTAAGGAGGCTTGGGATATCTTAGAAACCGTATTCGCAGGAGATACCTCAGAAAAACAAGCTAGGCTTCAAAACCTAAATTCTGATTGGGAAAATCTTCGTACGTCTGATGAAGATTCGTTTGATGAATTTAATCAATAAGTGTCTGAAATTGTTAATGCACGTTATGCGTTAGGGAATAACATTCCTGAAAAGGATATTGTGATGAAAATTCTCCGATCTTTACCAGCAAGATACGAGGCTAAGAAACATGCCATCATGGAAGGAAATAACCTTACAACACTTTTCATAAATACCTTAGTTGGAAAGTTAAAGATCTTTGATCATGAACTGCTATCCAAAGTCGGAAAGGATTTTGCGTTCAAGGCACTGAAAAACATTGAAACACTTAAAAGTGAAAGTGTTGACAACTTTGTGAACAATTTTGTTGATCCTTAATTTTCAGATGAAGATCTTAATGCCTCGGTTTCATTAATCACAAGACAGTTTAGAGAACTTCTTATGAAGAGAAATAAACGGGTTCACTAGAGAAAAGCCTCCTACATCAGTTAAGCCACATAATCGTATTCCTGTGAAAAACAGAGACTCTAACGATATTGACGATGAGGATATGCCACAATGCTTCAAGTGTTAAGGGTTCAGTCACTTTGCCAATGAGTGTCTAAATCGGAAGAAATACACTGGCAACAAGGGATTTGCTGCAACGCTTGATGAAACGTCTAATCAATATGATTCCCAAGAGGATGATAGATCAAGTGCAACACTCTTGGGAGAAATTATCGATTTTGATGAATATAGCAATACTCATATCAATCTTGATAGTTTGGTTGGTGATTCTTCATCAAAATCATTGGAGGATGTGATGGATTTTTCGTATACTAATGAAAACACTGTTAATGTTTCAGGTACCCTTTGTTTAGCTGCTAACGTCGTTCCTGAATCAATTTCCATACCGGCATGTCCTTATTATACCATTGAGGGCCACAGAATCACACAATGTTTCAAGTACAAACACAAACTAATGTATGTTAACAAACTGCAACAGAGGGCTAGTTGTTTGGCAAATGTGCTTAAACTTGTTCAAAAGTCCAATCCTAAGGCACGTAAAGTTAACTCTTCTTCTCCTAAAAAAATTGAATGTAGGAAAACGTAAAATCTCAAATGAAGAGAAGAGTCAGGTCTAAACGTCCCGCAAAGAAGGATATTACAAATTCCGTGCAGGAACCTAGTGATGAGCACTCTACTGCTCACCTCAACACAATTTAATTGTGCTGAAAAGTCTCATGTGGCCTTAAAAGAGACAAGAACCGTGCACATTAGGGTTTTGGATCAAACCTGAATATTATTACGTGGATTTCCATCTTTTAATGTTCGTTGATACAATGAGACTACTTACGTTATATTGCCACCTCTTAAGAGAATAACAATAATTTCTTGTGAGTTTTTTTAGATTGTAAAGAGGTTTGAGCACACATCGAACCTAAATATTTAATTTCAATAATTTCCTTAAGATTATGCTTTGTGGATGTCGTGTTCTTCATCGTTTATGTAACTGTTATCCATCTTTATTTGTGTTATAAAAGTGATCCATCTTATTTCTGTTATAAAATCAGGTTTCAGTATCATCAAAGGGTACCAGTATAGTGATTAACTATATCTTGAATTCTTACACTCGTGCTGCAGCGGGAACTATTGATCTCTTCTCAAGTAACCCAGTCCAAATGCTTACTTAAGGACTCAGTCCAAGAGATATGGGAAAGCCCGATTTCCGCATTAACGAAAGTGTATGCGGAAATTAGAGCTTGCACAACCTGTTCGTGCCACCACTGCAGAAGGCATGGACGCTGAATATTTAGCCTAGATTTATATGTTGTAGTGATTTTTGTTTCAGAACATCATAGCTTTGTGAAAATGGAATACATATGAAAAACTAAGGTTTGCCGACGAGCTCCCCACTTGTCGACAGAAATGCAAACAGGTCTACATAATTGTGTACCTGGGGATTCAGAAACACGATTTAAAGGGACAACTAAATCATACCGGCGATAAAGCTTTATAAGGAGTTTCTTGAAGATAAGATAAAGCTTTTAAGGAGTTTTCAAAGTTTCTCAAAGATAAGATAAAGCTTATAAGGGGTTTCCGACTCTGTCGCACTCCTACGGTTGAGAGAATTCTAATTACTTTTTATGGGATCAAATATAAATAACACCCATACAAATGAATTTATGAAACAAGACTTATATCTTTTTAATTACTGAGATAATTACTGAGATAGGAGTATAGGACCTATCTCATACAATATCGTTGCGGCACAAAATCTCACTCTAGCATTTCTCCATGACATTTTTATCCCATCAATGACGTATTACATTTTTTGAGGACATTCATACAGTAGGCAAATGTGGCTTTAAGGAATCACCTACAACTTAAGCTATCCTATAACATGTACAGAGAATGTTTTCTTCTCTGAGCAAAACAGAAGCAAGATGTGCAAGGTCACTATCATCAATCCATCTGTGACTATCAAAATAACCCCCAAAATAAAATATATATTTCAACTCTATATATATATATATATATATATATATATATATTTTGTTGCTTTATAATAACAAATTTTGCAAATTCACAAGTTTTGCCAGATAGTAGGGTGGTAATTTGGGTTTGCATTTATATCCATCCTTTGCACTGCTCTCCTTATACTTATCTCCTGACAGCATTCAAATGCTAGTCGAAGCGCAGTTCCTAGCCCTAGAACCACTAGGACACCTGTGCAAAGTTCATTATTTGAAACGTCACAACATCAGTAAAACCAAAAGGTTTCTGAATAATTCAATCTTCGGTTAATAGATAGATGAAGGCGATAAGCCAGAGAACTTCATTTTATTAGCTATCCAGAAAGTTATGAGAATGAGAAGATTTTACCGATTATAATATTGACAGGAAGTGCTGAAACACCAAGAGAAATCGATATTAAAACATCTAGCAGGAGATCACCGACGAGGATCGATAATGCCACCCAAAGTGGACTGTAGCAACCCTGTCACAGAAAGACCAAATCGTTTTTAGGCGGAAACAATTTTCTAGATTAGATAGTAAAAGAGTCACTAATTTCAATGTAACAGAATGGAATATAATGAAGCTGCGTAACAAGAACAAAACTGCAACAACACAAATTTCTGATAACTTGTGGATGCATCATACCCTTTCACGTTCCTGCACAGTACCAGTACCAGGATCAATCCTCCAAATCCAGTAATTCCTCTGCTCGAGCACCACGAGTCAGCATCAGTTTCCACTAGATATTTAAACCTACCTCTATAATCAATGGATAAAAAGATACTTACACTTGGCTGGGATTCTGGAGGTGGCACATTCACAGCTATTTGTCTGCAAAGAAAATCCAAAGCTAGCCAATTTACTATTCAAGACTTCTCAATGAGTGGGTAAACAAAACCAATAGTTTACTTACTGGCAAATCTCGCAGTTATTTGAACCTCTAGTACTAAACCAAGTCCCTATGCATGATAGATGAGCTTTAGCAAGTCCACCACGACATTGACATCCAAGATCTATAAGAGTTTCTTCTGATGATTGTTGACAGACTCTGTAGAGCTTATGGGTTAAATTTCTACACATTTTAGTACTCTCAGATATGCTTGATAACATAGGAAAAGCATTCTTGACTTTTAACTATGCAAAACTACGAGAACATGCTATCTGATAAATTCATAAAAAGGTCGTAAGTCGAAATTTACATCCTTCCTGTCGAGTCATGACTAAAAGAAAAAATATCCGGCATATTTTGAAATGTTAACTTTGATACGATAACCTGTGAAGCTGTGATAGGATAACAGTAGCACCAATGCAGAATCACAAATATACAAATCCATACTGATGCATACATATGCTTATTTATTGCTATCAATATGACAGCCTATTTCATGTCGCCTGATTGCAGATATTGGGATTTAATAAGTGGGTACCTTGATAATTCCTAGTTCGGGAAGTTGGACCCCAATACTAAACACCACAACAAAGTTGTGTGATAAACTTCTGGACCGCTATATAGAGCTAGAATGTTGTAACTTCTCAAAAGTGAAGGTTGCTATAGGCATCAAAATTTAAGATTCTGATAAAACCACAAAATTTGTGGGCCACAGTGTGATGCAGAACTGACAAGCTATGATCAAGCAATAAAATTTATCACCTAACACAGATTTATCAAGCACGCCAAGTATCAGAGTACTTATCAAGTGATCACCAAAAGAGTAAAATGAACCCTGAATAGAAAGATTGGAAAATGGCGAATACAAACACTAATCTTACAAAAAAAAAAAAAACACTAATCTAATCATCCTAAAAGGAATAACTAAACAAAGTAAGATAATAAAGATGAGGAGTTAAATAACCTGCACTGTTCCCTAGAGCTTTCATCTCTTGACAAAGAACCTACTTTCTTAAGACTTGCCACCACATCTGTAACTTCACTCTTCAATTGGTCAGTACCAGTAACTTTCACTGCATCCCCTCTAGTTTCCGAACCCATCGTAACAGCTTCTGATTCCCCATTAGAAATCAAAATTCTAATAACACCCGGATCATCATTTTCAGTAGAATCCCCTGATGAGCTTTGCCCATTTTCTCCATTTTTGTCTTGACTCGAATTCTCACTTGCCCTATGATTTTCCTCGAAATTTGTACATTCAATTCTATGTTCTTCGCAAACAATTGCGGGTTCAGATTTGACATTCTGCATTGAATAATAAAAGTAACCACAATTCCACAACACACCACACTTCTTCAGAAAGTCCACTGAAAAAACCCTAACTTTTTTCTTATCTCAACACCAAACAAAATTCAAAAACAACCGCTGAAACAACGAAACAAACAAAACCCATACTTCAATTTTCAATTTCTGATTCAACAACACAAGGAACAGAAACAAACATATTTTCTAGAGTCAGAAATTAAGACTGAAAGAGGAGAAACTTTTGTACCTGCAAAATGATGACTACTTCAGAAAATATTGGCGGGTAAAGATACAGTTGGTAGTTAACTGGCTCTGGAAGAATCTTCTCTTACTGTTTTTCTGTAGTAGTGCTTCATCGTGGAACCATTAACAAAGGTTTTCTTTTAGAGAGAGAGAGAAAATAGTGAACATAAAAAGTGAGTTTTTAGAGAACAAAATTAGGTGTACTTAATGATTTTAATTAGCATGATAAAATATTAATTTAAGATAAAACTAACAACTCACGCAAATCAAATTTTTTCATCAAAATATCACACACAACTTGGATGAAGTTTTGTTTACGTATGTATTTTCTTTCTTTCTTTTTTTGTTTATCTTTTAGTAATAGTCTTGTTAATTAGTAATTATCAAGTAGGTGAGAAATGGTAAGAGCAACTCCAGTGGTGCGAGTATAACCAAAAAAAACGATCAAATTTGAGTTTAGTCTAGTGTGTGACGTTACGGGTGGAAGACTAAATTTGATCGAGCGTACATTATATATTCGCCTGGTGTGGGGCGTAGGCTATACGTCCGTCTGATTGGGGAGATTCTGAAAAAAAAAAGAAAAAAAAAAGAAAGAAGTGGGGCGGAGGTATAAAGCCCGCCCCACTAAAATTGTTTTGGAAAACAAAGAATGGGGCGGGGGTATAATGCCCGCCCCATACAAATTAAAAAATAAAATGGGGCGTAGACTTTGCGTACGCCCCATGTGGAGCGTAGACTTTACGTTCACCTGATGTGGGGCGTGGACTATACGTCCGCCTGGTGTGGGACGTGGATTATACGTCCGCCTGGTAATGGGGCGTGGACTGTACCAACGCTCGACTATATTTGGGTTTAGTCTTGGTCCCAGACCAAATATAATCTGGGTTTTAGTCGTCGATCAAAATTTGATCGATAGTACGTTCAACTACGTCTGTTCAAAAGACCAAATATTGGGTTTAGTCGCCCACGGTGGACGCTCTAACGTGTATCATTGTTTTTAGTTTTTGGATAATCAATGGCTTATATCGGCCATTCATTTTTATGAGTTCACACATTCATTAAGATTCACCGAACTAATTTTGGGGTGATTTGATTTGATCCTTTTTCATAATCCTGGTGTGAACTAAACCCGAAAGATCTACATGGCTTGTGGTGTAGTGTCCAATCACAAAACACCTACCAGCTTTGCTTCAAGATTTTTCCTTTTTTTTTTCTTCATGAAGCTGCCGGCTTGCAGTAGCATAACCAGGTATTAAGGTCGAGGGGGCTAAATTTTTTTATGGAAACACATGTACTTAGGTGGACTAAATCCAAACTAATAGGTGGGCTAAATGCAGGATATGGGACTAAATACAAGGGTGTTACAATGGTTATCATCATTTTAGGGGACTAGACCCAGGGTTAGTCAACCCTTGGCTCCACCCCTGCTGGCTTGACATGTAACTGTTATAACCCAAAAAGTGGATCTGGATAGGTTTGCAGGATCAAATAAATTCATTTGCATAAGTCTAATTAGTGTTAACTAACTATAAAGGGTAACAAAAATAAGTGCTGATAAAATGTAAATAACAGTAAAGTAAACGACATAAGTGATTAACCTGGTTCAGCCGAAGTCTATGTCCACGGGATAATGAGTTTAAGTTCTTACTATTGATCATCGTGATTACAATGCATATAATTCTTTTAGTGTGTAAAGGGAAGCACCCTAGGTTACAATGTTCTCCTCATTCTACTTTCCTAGCTCTCTCATCTAAAATGTCCAACCCCTTCTTCTGAGCTCAGTGGTCTCTGTCATCCAAACTGGGTATCGGTAACCGCTAGTCGTAGCTTACGTTATCCTTTGATGTCGCTTGTTCTGCGGAAGCTCGCCATTTGGATGAGAAGGTTAGGTGAAGTAGGTGAAGGCAGTAAATGTTGAGTGATTCAAGCTGCACACGTATAATGATTAACGGCTATCTCCTATGTTCAGTCACAGTAAATGATGAGAATACTTGGCAAATTCTGGTTGGTGCAAATATTTTAGGGTGATAGAAACTCAACATGTGAGTAGTTGCTCTAATAAAAACTAATACAACTTGTTTACATCAAATACTTGAATATATCGAGGTAAGATCACCTATAGTGGGTAATATTCACTTTATCTCGACAACCAATGATTTATTTTCATCTATTCAATAGCTATATAGTATCATTTCAAAACCTTAACAATATACCCCACAGTTTTAAAAAAAGAGGTACTTTTTCATTTTAACCTATTTTACTGTTTTCTCCTTCTTTCATATGATCTAACAACATAGGGATACAACCAAAGTCCATAAGCGTGTTACATTTTGTTAAAATTGAGTGATAGATAGTCGTACATGAGGTGAATACTTACAAGCATGTCAAAAGCAACAAAGAATCGGGTAGCATTTTCCTTCGTGGAAATGTTATAAATACCACCCATTGTGGTTGACTTTGCACAAACACCCCCGAGGGATAAAAAATAATTTTTTTGGAGTCAACTTGTATAAAGTTGCGTCCACTTCTGGAAGCAACTTTTACTAGTTGCTTACACTTTTTATAAGGTAATGGTATTTATAACAATTGAGTAAGAGTATAATTTGAATAGGTGGATTTTGTGGGGTATTTAAATAAGTTTCCAATTTTCTTAAGCAACGCTTTATGTTTTCGATAAAAATCTTAAAATACGGTACTTTTTTTTTCTTCGTAAAACAGACATTTCATTAAAACTAACCTAAAGAGTTAATATTACAAGAGTTCTTCGTGGAACAACCCAGAGATTTAGGAACATAAACACATGAAATTGCATTGTCTTGTTCTTTTAAAAGAGATTGGTTGATCACTCGTGGTACATGAACCCACATTTGTTGAGAAAAATCAGAAGATCTAGCCTCTTTTGCGAGCAGATCTGTTTTATGAATGAAAATATATCCTTGAAAATTTATCACTTCATCCACCATCCTTTTTACTCCATTAAGCAATCTTTGAACCTGCCAAGAGATCGAGGAATTTATCCCATTCAAATAGTCCATTACATTTTTGCAGTCGCCTTCCAAAGAGAAATTTGTTAAGGCCTTCTCTCTCGCCCATTTTGCAGCTTCAAAAACAGCTTCAGCTTCTTCAGGAGACGAAACCCAACAGCTTCCTCCTCTTGCTCCTTGGTACCTTTGTGCATTACGAATAACAATCCTGTACCCTGCATTTGTATCACTTGAAGTCCATGCACCATCCATATTTATCTTAAAAGTATCTCCCAAAGGACTAGTCCATTATCTATTAGGTAAAGGAAATATTGTACCTGATCAACATTCCTGGAAGGAGTCTAAAACTGAATAAACTTCTGAATTTGTATGGAAAAACTAATACTAGTACTAGTTTTGTTAGAGAAAACCCTATTGCATCTCTCTTTCCATATATGCCAAACTTTAGTTGCAACTACTTCTAAAGTTAAGGAAGTCGAATCATCCTAGTACATTCATTATAATTGATCTAAAAAGAGTCAGTACTATGCACATTAGAAACATTAGGCCCCGGGGGCAAGGTCCAAACCGACTTTGCATAGGAACAATCAAAGAACACATGAGTCAAAGACTCCACAGCAAAACCACAAAAAAGACAGGAGGAATCAATCCCCTCCCCTCATTCCAGAGGACAATAATTGCCTTGTAGGTAAGGCATTGTTTAGGTATTTCCAAAGAAAAAGTTTAATCCCTTGAGAAATATCAAGACTCCAAATTTTCTTCCAATTTTTTTTCCTGTGGACAGTGTTTACATTAGCAGTCCTAGGTTCCAACAATTTAGCATAAAGACTTTTTATAGTAAAAATCCCATTTTTTTCTAGTTTCCATCTAAGTTTTTCTTTATATAAGACCCCATGATGAGAACAAAGAAGTCTAATATTAAGAATTTTACTGGCCACAAAATAGGGAAAACTACTGTTAACCAAATCAATATTCCAACAAGAATTTAGAAAATCAATCAAATCTGAAACCAAAGACAGTTCAGAGTCAAAGTTAGAACACAAGTCAGCGATAATATCCTGTAAACCAGGGATCCACCAATCCTTTCTTATATCAACAGAAGAGCCATCCCTAACCTCCCATATTGAGTTCTCTCTAACTAAAGTTAAACCTTTCTTAATGCAAGTCCAAATCCAAGAACCTGTCTTTGTCGGCTTAGCATTAAATGCAGAACATTGTGGGAAGTATTTAGCCTAAATATCTTTAGCCTACAAAGTGTCAGGTTCATCCAATAATCTCCAAGCCACCTTAGAAACCACAGCAAGATTAGCCTTATCGGTGTCTCTAAATCCTAGCCCTCCATGTGCAATTGATTTGCACAAAAAAACATAAGATTTTATATAAATAACTTTATAATTAGAATCCTAATTATCCCACCAAAAATCCCTTCGAATATCATTCTTTTTCTTATTAATCTTCTTAGGAATTCGAAAACACCCCATTTGAAAAGTAGAAATACTAGATAAAACGTGTTTATTCAGAATCATCCTACTAACCTGTGCAAGAATTTTGCCTCCATCCTTGAATTCTTTTCTCCGTTTTCTCAATTAAGACATCAAAAGTTTTGAGTTTAGATTTATCAACAAAAAGAGAAAATCCCAAATAAGAATCCTTAATATTGATTATCTTTTTTTATTTTAAGCAATTTGCTCATCATTCTTTGATGTCGTGGACCTTTTTGCTAAAAAAACACCCATGATTTATTGAAATTGATTAGTTGTTCTGGGGCCTTGCTGAACTGTTCAATAATATTTAAAAGGTTACGACATTCCCCTAAGTCAGCTTTAGCAAAAAGCAAACTGAAAATGCGGGGGTACAACAACCACACCCAACAATTCGTTTGGCAATCTGAGAGGACTTACTCCAATATACTTTCTAGATAATCAACTAGACAGTCAAACTCAATCTAGAGAAAAGTACATACAAGAGTTTATATCTCTATCTCTCAATTCAATCTGCAATTAGCAAATAGAAATTTGCGAGCCCGATTGAATATACGAGAAGTAACTTAAACGGTACCAAAGATTAATGTTCAAGGATCAATCAATTTCAATCAACAACCAAAGGTTGGATTTCCTAATTGATCAATACAACGCACAACCTGTGATATTTCAATTATATAACAAAATATAATGCGGAAAAGAAATAACACAGACACCAGAATTTTGTTAAAGAGGAAAACCGCAAATGCAGAAAAACCCCGGGACCTAGTCCAGCTTTGAACACCATACTATATTTAGCCGCTACAGACACTAGCCTACTACCAATGAACTTCAGACTGGATTGTAGTTGAACCTTAATCAATCTCACACTGATTTAAGGTACAGTTGCATTCCTTAGTCTCTGATCCCAGCAGGATACCACGCACTTGATTCCCTTAGCTGATCTCACCCACGACCAAGAGTTGCTACGACCCAACTGTCTCACACAGAAAAGTCTATTGGAATAGATAAATATTTCTCCCACGGAAACCAATTGATAAACCCGTCTTATATTCCCAAAGAACATCCTAGTATTATCAACAACCTCACAATAATCTTAATCGATTAACAAAACAAGATATTGTGGAATCACAAACGATGAGACGAAGGTGCTTGTGATTACTTTTCTATCTTGCATATCGGAGATATAAATCTCAAGCCAATATTACGATTGCACTCAATCACGATAGAAACGGCAAGATCAGATCACGCAACTACAAATAAAATAGTTGGGTCTGGCTTTACAATCCCAATGAAGTCTTTAAGTCGTTAACCTACAGGGTCTCGTGAGAAACCTAAGGTTAAAGGAGAATCAACTCTATCTATGCAACTAGTAACACACAGAAGTGTGGGGATTAGGTTTCCCAGTTGCTAGAGTTTTCCTTTATATAGTATTCAAATCAGGGTTTGCAATCTAAGTTACCTTGGTAACAAAGCATTCAATATTCACCGTTAGACGATAAACCTGATTCAACCAAGCTAATATCTTTCAACCGTTAGATCGAACTTAGCTTGTTACAAACAAATGAAATGTACCCTCATTTAGGTTTATGTAACCATACCTAACCGTGTACACCATGTTGGCTCAATAACAGTTAACCGAAGTTATTTAATGAACACTCTCATATCTACCTTGTTCATCTTAACCATAACTAGTTCAAATGACTCAAATGAAACTAGTTAAAGAGTTGTTCAATTGCTACATTCTAACAGAAGTATACAAGAACACAATTGAAGCAAAATCGATTTGATTCACTCTAATCAATTCATGAACATTATAGCCACGGTTTGCAAAGACTGCAATCCTTATTATATAAATGTTTAAGTTCATGTACATAATCGATTTTAGAACTTTAACCTTCAAGTATGCAAACGGGTACGCATACTTGAAATACCCGGACCAAGATTGGGTTTTGCCAGTACGCAAACGGGTACGTGTACTTCCAATCCCAACAGAAATATTCGGATATGAACCTTACGCTAGTACGCGAACGGGTGTGCATACTTAGGTTCCCCGATTTCTCAAGCCAACAGGTACGCGTACGAGACTCATACTATGGTTCCCGGACATGGATTACATATGTGCAAGCGTACACAACATGTCATATCCAATAATGGTTAAGTGTTCTAAACTCTTATTTCAATCATTGAAACTTTGTTAGAAGATGACAATAGCCGTTTTCACACACTATTAGCATCAAAGCAGTTTTCAAGTTATTGAAATAATCATAACGAAATATTCCAAGTATACACCAAATGATTATATCACACAAACCATGTAAGATGTTACTCGGAAATTTTCACATGATCATATTTTGACTTGCATCAAGAATATAAGATGAACTTGGTCGAAGCGAAATCTTGCCAACACATATTCCGAGAAATATGTAAGCGAGTTAAACTCAGCTCGAAATCTCAATGTGTATAATAGAAAACTATATCGTAACACGGCTTATGTATTAATATAGGAGATAGAGTAGAAATAGACTTTCCAACTGATAGATGAGTTTCAGTCTCCACATACCTTTTGTTGATGAAGTTCCACAAGCTCTCCTTAGTAGTTATTCATCTTCAATTGATGAACTCCGTGAAGCCTAAGGCATAACTACACAATCTATGTCCTAGTCCGAGACATCTATAAGTATACTAGAAATCAAGACTTATAGTTTTGATCACCAACATTGACAAACATGCTCAACGCATGCGATTTCGACCGAGCAGTGCTCTAACAATCTCCCCCTTTTTCAATTTTAGTGACAAAACTATCAATACATATGGATTACAAAATAGATAAAACTTTGTAGCTTCTCATCCAAATGCTTGATGTCCTTGGCATCTTCAAAACGACTTGAAATCTTCGTAACTTCCAAGTAATCCATGATTCTAAACATTTTCAACTTAGCATCATAGTTGTTGAAGATCCGTAGCGATAACAATGAGAAAACAAATGCTTTCGATCATTGTTATACAGTGTCATAGTATCATTACGCAGCATCAAAGTTCGATTGTATCACAACTTTGACAATAATACTATGGTGATATGTATTACTCCCCCTTAGTCAATACATCATCTCGACATGAAAACCACTCCCCCTTACATAATGATCCGTAAACCATATGTATTTGTAGTATGAAACTACACATTAATTCTCCCCCTTTTTGTCAATATAAATTGGCAAAGGTACGAAAACTAGTGAGATCCTCATGAAATTTTCATACAAGATAACTCCTACAATATTCCACAGCTGCACTCTCCACAAAGATTTGGCAATTAAGCACAAGTTCAAAAAGAACTCTCCCCCATAAAATTCCATTCCCGAAAGAACAACAAGAGCGACCTTACTTTTACGAGAAAAGAAGGATTTCTTTGGACATAACAAATCACATGAAAACATGAATTTGTATCCAAAAATCACAATCGAATTAGCCATAAAAATTATCAATTCAATTGGCCATGCTCAACATAAGATAACTTATGGAGCAACACAGTATATGCACAAATATGTGGATCAGGGAAAGACCAACACTGCGGAATAAACAAAGATTCATTCTATTTTTCATCACTATTTGCACAATGACATATAATAGACTTAATCTTTGTAAACAAAAGTTTATCCTTTCTTCCATCAACATAATGACATAAAAGGCTTAACTTTTGTATTCAAAAGTTCATTGTGTCTTTTATCAATACATTCATATCGACATATAATAGATATAACTTTTGAACAAGTATGGGACAGTCAAGGTTCACAGAAGTAAACAACATATCCCATAATCAATTTGCAATATATGAAACCATAAAGATTAATATTGCAAAAATCATCTTCCAAATCTAAAAACATTGAAGATGAAAACGTTGGCAATAACTATGTGTACTCACAATAATGGCTATTCCAAACCCTAGTTATCCTTCTTAAAAACACAAGAATAAAATTCTCATAAGAAGTTTCCTAGACAAAAAAAAAAGACACAACTCTTAAAGACAAAGAACAAACACAAGACAAAAATCAGAGTTCAAAAGCTTTAGGTGATCCAAAACTTTCAGGCTTGTGACTGACGGTATCAACTGCATCTTCGGAGAAAATATCCTCATTGAGAAGATCATTAACATATAGCTTCATGAGAAAAAGATCAGAGTTGACCTTTTTCAACTAAGTTCGTAGCGTGTTAAGATCCTTTAAATAGTTCTCAAGCTTCAGTTGAGTCTTCCCAAGATCAGTGAGAAGACCATGAACCACTTCAGCAGAGACCATCTCAGCATTTTCTCGATCTTGATGAGAAAACACATAATAGCATGAGGCACATGATTCGAGTTCGTCGGCTTTAACAAGGGTTCTTTTCTTCTTTAAGACAAACTCTAAATAAACAGAATCATCAATTGAATCGGCTGGCAAATCCCAAGAACTTGGAGGAGACCCCATCCTTAAAAATCAAAACTAGACTATGCGTACTCTCATAAAAGGTTTGGAATTTATAAGGTTTCACAAGAAACAGAATTTAGGTTTTCCAAGTTTGATATGTGTCATATAAAGTAGGTACACGCACGTACATAGACTTACCCTCATTGGTGAAAATACCAAAAACAAAAACGATACAAAAACAAGTTTAGCAAATATTTGCTTGGTGAGTAAATTCACAAAAACTCGGCTCTCAGATAAATTTGTTCTCACAAGAGAAAAATTTAGAGCATAGCAATTTTTGACATTTTAGAGAAATTAAGAACAAAACAGAACAAACAAATACTCGTGCAAAAATGCTTGTAAGTGATAAACCGGCTAAGAACGATAAGAAAGTAGCTGGAGAATCAGAAAACACTTTTCCCAACAAGTATACCTGATCATATCTCACTCAACCAGGATTTTTGTGAGTGAGATTTTAACCTTGTGATTAACTAGCGCAAGTATGAGCCTTGAGATAATTAAATGAACGTTGTTTCTGGTTAAACCTTTTTTTCCTGATCTTTGGGGGAAAACCGTTATGATGTGAAAAGTTATCATAAAACTTACTATCATCAAAATATGGAGAATAATGTTGATTTTTACCTGAAGAATTTTGACCATAGGGAATTAACAGCCTGTTGATGATATCTTTATATCCTTCAATTATTCTTTTTAGGTTGGCTTTCATCTCTCGATTGCTTCCTTCTTCTGGTACCTTTTTCACATCATCAACAACATAATCTCCCTTCCTTCTTCCGTGGATTCTTTAATACTAGACTGTTTCGCATTTGAACATTTGAGAAACACATTGAACTGACTTTACTGGTGGGGTACATAGATTGAGTACTAAAACCAATTGATTTAGACATACGAATATCAGTTACACCTTTGAGAATTAAATCTAAGGTGTTTTGAAGACGAATAATAGAATTGTCATTCAACCTAGAATTCCTCTTTTGTTTATCATGCCCTTTTGAATCACAAAAGGGACACACTTTCTGATCACCTGATTGATTAGACAGAAGATTCTTAACACCATCGTTGGGAGAATTCTTTCTTCCATGTGATGTGGACATTCCTTGATTAGAGGAAGACATAGGCACATCTTTTTCAATAGGAAGGGATTTCGATTTTGCTTCTGAACCAGAAATTTTTTCAGTTAAATCAGAAGCAGTTAGTATAGTGGACTATTTGGAACATTCTTGAATAGAGAGTTTACTCAAAAGAAGTTCAGTTTCCAAAGTATCCTCTTTGAGTTTTACCTCATGCAAGGTCTGTGAAGAACAGACAGAGGCGTTTTCCTCACGTAGGATTTTTAGAAGAGAGTCACTCTCATTTACCATACCAACAAGAACATTGACTTTGTGCTTCAATCGGTTGACACTATCAGCCTGGATTCTAACAAGTTTTAGAATTGTTTCACTCTCTTTGGCTGCATTCCTTTCAACTTCAGAGTCAGACTCATCAATAATGTAGTCGGTGAAACACTTGTCAATGCAAGTCTGTTTCGTTGG
The DNA here is from genome assembly GCF_003573695.1 of Papaver somniferum. NCBI lineage: Eukaryota > Viridiplantae > Streptophyta > Magnoliopsida > Ranunculales > Papaveraceae > Papaver > Papaver somniferum. The sequence goes on along the minus strand of NC_039364.1, from coordinate 66,273,931 downwards.
AACACCGGGTTCATCTATATTCGAGATTAACAATTCTTTCTCTTTAATAGATTTTATGGAAACAAGACTTTTGTTTCTGGCGATGCGTTTATCAGAGATAACACTTCTGTCCATATCATATCGCTACAAACACAGACTTATAAGGTCTTTAATGTGTTTGCCTGCTCTGATACCAATTGAAAATGCGGGTGTACAACAACCACATCCAACAATTCGTTTGGAAATATGAGATGACTTACTCCAATATACATTCTAAATAATCAACTAGACAGTCAAACTCAATCTAGATAAAAGTACATACAAGAGTTTGTATCTCTATCTCTTAATTCAATCTGCAATCAGCAAATAGAAATTTGTGAGCCCGATTGAATATACGAGAAGTAACTTGAACGATACCTGAAAATGCGGGGGTCTAACAACCTCACCCAATATTTCGATTAGCAATCTGTATGGACTAACTCAAATATACTTTTAAGAGAATCAACTAGACAGTCAGACTCAATCTTAATAAAAAGTATATCAAGGAGTTAATATCTCGATCTCTTGATTTAATCTATACTCAAGCAAATAGAAATCTGCGAGTCTTTATTAAATACAAGAGATATAAACTTGGATGATACCAAAGACCAATATCCAAGGATCAATCAATTTCCAATCAACAACCAAAGGTTGGATTTCACAATTGATCGGTACAACACACAACCTGTGATATTTCAATTATATAACAAAATATAATGCGGAATAGAAATAACACAGACACTAGAAGTTTTGTTAACGAGGAATCGCAAATGCAGAAAAAACCTGGGACCTAGTCCATATTGAACACCATACTGTACTAAGCCGCTACAGACACTAGCCTACTACAAACTAACTTCGGTCTGGACTGTAGTTGAACCCCAATCAATCTCACACTGATTCAAGGTACAGTTGCGCTCCTTACGTCTCTGATCCCAGCAGGATGCTACGCACATGATTCCCTAAGCTGATCTCATCCACAACCAAGAGTTGCTACGACCCAAAATCGAAGACTTGAATAAACAAATCTGTATCACACAGAAAAGTCTATGATGATAGATAAATCTGTCTCCCACAGATAAACCTACAAGTTTTGTTCCGTCTTTTGATAAAATCAAGGCGAACAAGAACCAATCGATAATCGGGACTTATATTCCCGAAGAACAACCTAGAATTATCAATCACCTCACAATGATCTTAATTGTATGGTACCGAAACAAGATATTGTGGAATCACAAACGATGAGACGAAGATGTTTGTGATTTCTTTTTATCTTGCCCTGTCGGAGATATAATCTCAAGTTAATTCTTTCAATTGAACTCGTACGATAGAAAATGACAAGATCGCTCAACTACAAGAGAAGTAGTTTCGTATGGCTTTACAATCCCAATGAAGTCTTTAAGTCGTTAACCTACAGGGTCTCGAGAAGAAACCTAAGGCTAAAGGAGAATCGACTCTAGCTAAACCAACTAGTATCACACAGGAGGTGTGGGGATTAGTTTTTCCAGTTGCTAGAGTTCTCCTTTATATATTTTTCAAATCAGGGTTTGCAATCAATGTTAGCTTAGTAACAAAGCATTCAATAATCGCCGTTAGATGAAAACCTGATTAGATACAAGCTAATATCTTTCAACCGTTGGATCAAAACTTAGCTTGTCATACACAAATGAAATGTATTTCATTTAGGTTTGAGTAACCGTACCTAAGCGTGTATACTTAGTTGGTTCACAAATAGTTAACCAACGGTTAGCCATATGAGCACTTTCATATTAACCGTATTCATCTTCTTCATAACTAGTTCAAATGACTTCAAAAGAACTAGTTGAAGAGTTGTTCAATTTCTTAGGTCTTTATACATAGACACAATTGAAACAAAATCGGTTTGATTCATTTCAATCAATTCATGAACAATATAGCCACGGTTTGCAAAGATTGCATTCCTTATAATTTTTTGTTTAAGTTCATGAACTACAGATTTGAGAAAATAACCAGCTTGGGTACTCGTACCTTAGCAACCGGATTGAGTTGGTTTTGGTTTCCAAACTCAGCAGAATTTTTCGGGTAGAAAAGTTCCACTAGTACGCGTAGGGTACGCGTACCTAAGGTGACTGGTTTACTAGTTTGTAACCTAAGGTGACTGGGTACGCGTAGGGTACGGGTACGCGTACCCAACCTGTCTTCTTTACCAATTCTGTATGCACACATATGCACACACACTTGGTTTCTTGTACATGGATTTATACACTAATGCACGAACACACTATATATGCTTATATCCTTTGACTGTTATATAATCTCAACTCTACATTTCAATCATTGAAACATTCTTCTATAATGTTATAATAGTCATTATTCACAACTATCGTCATCAAAGCAATTTTCAAGAGATTGAAACGTCATCATGACTTTCGTCACGGGTAAAGATGAAAATGGTTAAAGCGAAAGCTTACTAACACGTATTTCAAGAAATAGATAGGCGAGATAAACTCGGCTCAAAATAGCAAATGTGTATGTATGAAAACTATCATACTTATACGACTTTTGTCTCAAGAGTAGGATATAGAGTAGATAGGATAGATAAGTTCAAGTCTCCACATACCTTTTAGTCGGATGAAGTTCCACTGGTTCCTTGAGTAGTTCTTCGTCTTCGTAAGATGATCGCGGTGGAGTCTGGAGCTCAACTACACTTAACTATCTTAGTTCGAGATTTAGCTATAAGTAGACTAGAAATCAAGACATATAGTTTTGACAACTAAATTTGACAAACAAGCTTGAGATAGCAAGGCTTGCGAGTTCGACCGAGTAATTCTCTAACAATCTCCCGCTTTGTCAATTTTAGTGACAAAACTATCAATACATATGGATTACAAAATAAATAAAACTTTGTAGCTTCTCGTCCACATGCTTGATCTCCTTGGTGCTTCAATATTATTCGAAAACTTCGTCTTTTCCAAGTACTCCCATGATTCCATAGATGTTCAGTTCAACATCATAGTTGTTGAAGATCCTTAGCCATAACAATAAGAAAAATAAAGCTCTCGATCATTGTTATACAGTGTCATAGTATTATTACACGGTATCAAAGTTCAATTGTATCACAACTTTGACAATAATACTATGGTGATATGTATCACTCCCCCTTAGTCAATACTTTCATCTCAACATGAAAACCACTCCCCCTTACATAATGATCCGAAAACCATATGTATTTGTAGTGTAAACTACACATTAATTCTCCCCCTTTTTGTCAATAAAATTGGCAAAGGTACGAAAACGGGATCCTAATGAAATTTCCACGGAGATGCTTCAAGACAAAAGAAAAGTACATATCAACTTTGTTTAGATGCAATCATATAGCCGAAGCTAAATGCATTCATCAAGGAGTTATAACTCCTAAAATATTCCGCAACCGCACTCCCCACAAAGATATGGAAATTAGGCGCAAGTTCAAAAGTACTCTCCCCCATTTGATGTCATTCCCTAAAGAACAACAAGAGCTACCTTACTTTCACAAGAAAATAAGGATTTCTTTGGACATCAAAAACCACAAAGGAAATGATTTTGTATCCAAAAACTTAATTACATTAATCACAAGAGAACCCATGATTAATTTAATCGGAATACTCAACCAAGTTAACCACAAACGAGTTCATGATTAGTTTAGTTGGAAATGCTCACATAAGAAGACTTTTGGAGCCGCACAGTATGTATACATAAAAATATGGATCAGGGAACATCAGAACTACGGAATGGACAAAGATTCATTCTATTTTCATCACTATTTGCATAACGACATATAATAGACATAATCTTTGTAGACAAAAATTCATCCTATCTTCCATCAATTATTTGCATAACGATATAATAGGTTCAATTTTTGTTTTTGTCAAAAGTTCATCGATATTTTACCAAAACATGCATATCGACATATGAAGAAGATAACTTTTGACATCGTATGGGACAATCATAGTTCACGGACGCAAACACACATATATTTGATACCATATTGCAATGTATAAAACCATAAAGATTAATACTGCAAAAATCATCTTCCAAAACAATTTTAGAATTTAAATAAATAAATCTAAAAATATTGCAAGATGAAAAACGTTGGACATAGATATGTGTAATCACAATAATGGATATTCCAAACCCTAGTTATTCATCTAAAAAAAAACAAGAAAAGAAGATTTACTAGACACAGTAAAATCATAGTTCATTAAGAACCTCATACCTTTCAATGAATCTGTCAAAAAAGGTATCACTGATTTCCTTTACTCTCTTGACCGTAGACATACCATGTTCGTGAGTTAGAATACTAACTTTACGATCAACAAACCGAGCAAGCTGTCTAGCCTTGACACAGTCCATGATGACCTTCTTTTGATTCCTTATCAGAATATTCTGATTAGCAAGGATTCTGGCCTGACCATCTAAAAGTTGGTTTATTTGCAGTTGAAGATTCGCAAACTCGACCTTTGAATCGTTCTGAAAACGAGTTAAATCCTTGACAGAATCATCAATCCAGGTGTTGTGATCCTTTCTTTCAAGCATCTTCTTTAGAACCAGCTCTTGAATTGACTCACGTCCTTGAGTGTCTTTCTCCACATCAAGATACACTATCTCTTGAGATTTTACATAGTTCTCCATATATATATTTTTTTGATAGGGATGAAGTAACACAATAAAGAGTATATATGTGTTTGTAAACAAGAGAAGGAAAAAAATATTGTTTGGAAACCCTATGAACTCACAGGAGTAGGACAAAGACGTTCACGGACTGTTCACAAGAGAGGGATGGATTTGAACTAAATCCAGTAAGAGGAAAAACACAATGTTTGTCAATTATTGCTCAAAAATCCTTAGAATTAGAGCCTGAGTCATAAAATAGTCTTTCATAACTTCGATTGATTGACAAAAGAAAACGACAAAAAGACGTACAACAAATCTTGAGACTCCCATAGTCATCATCCTTGTGCCTCTCAAGATAGATTCAAGGATGGGATTACCTAAAGTTAGGTAAAGGAGTGAGAAGTGATCTCACTACCAAACATGGGAAGAGGGTTGTACAGGTTCTTTGACCTTTTTACACGTATATTCCCCTTTTTCCATTGATTATAACGTATTCCAGAGGAATTAGTCATAAACTCTTTCAAAAGTCCATCTGAAGGATTTTTCTGAGGACTGAGTCCAGGACCTCTAGAAATAGGTTCCAGAAAAGGGAATTTGGAGGATTTCCATTTTCTTGATCTAGACTTACCAGACTTGTTCTTATGAACACATGGAAAGTCTTCATTATAGGCATAAGAGTTTATACCATAATAAGGAACATGCAACCTGTGATGATTTCTTGAAGAGAGATCATAAGATTTCTGGTTTTCTGTCGGCAAGAGATTCACTGTAGATGTCCTCGGACAATTTACTCCATTGACAGTAGAAAGAAGCAAATTATGGAGATTAGAAATTTGTTTTCTCCTAGCAAAACAATGAATAGCATAGTGATTCTTTTTCCCACAGAATGAACAACATCGTGAAATTGGGACAAGATTTCCTTGATCCAAACCTTCATCCTTTACATGCACATTTTGCAAGTGATTCTTAGTAGGTACTTCCTTGTAGGAATTTTTCTTTAGACGAGGTAAAACCTTGTGAGTATCAGGAGAAGGTGTAGAGAATGACTTAACAGAGTTTTCCTTTTTCAAGGTGTTACACTGTTCTTGGGCAAGTTGCAGAGATGCAACAAGTTTATCTTTTTCATCACGGTAGTTGTTTATTTCTGATGAATGCGTCTCGATCAAACGTTTTTCTCTAATTGAATCTTCCTTAAAAATATCCTCAAGAATACTAATATTTTCACGTTGTAGAGAAGCTTCTTGAAGAAGTTTTTCGATATTGTTTGAGAAAGACTCGATGATATTATAGAGTTCACGTTCTCAACCAAGAGATTTTTCAAATTCATCAATAAGATGTGCATGATCCAGAAGATCAATAGTCCTAATCGAATTTTTTGAGATTCTGGTGAGCTCCTTTTTAGCTTTTGCAATAGTGTCAGCTGTCTCTTTAGAGGAACAGTTATCAACATTTGATAGATCCCTTTTTTCACCTTGGGATTCAGAAGAATCAGCGAAGGAGTAATCCTTTGAGGTGAACCCAAGACATTTGACATAGTTAAAAGCTTTGGAAGGTATTTTGGTATGCGTATATGCCGGAGATAAGGTTCTGTCCACATACTCAGATCGGTACAAAAACAGACTGATAAGGTCTTTAGACGTGTTTGCCTGCTCTGATACCAATTGAAAATGCGGGGGTCTAACAACCTCACCCAATATTTCGATTAGCAATCTGTATGGACTAACTATAATATACTTTTAAGAGAATCAACTAGACAGTCAGACTCAATCTTAATAAAAAGTATAATATCTCGATCTCTTGATTTAATCTATACTCAAGCAAATAGAAATCTGCGAGTCTTTATTAAATACAAGAGATATAAACTTGGATGGTACCAAAGACCAATATCCAAGGATCAATCAATTTCCAATCAACAACCAAAGGTCGGTGTATATGGGGGAAAACGATTTGATGGGTTTTATAGAATTAAGGAGACGACCATACGGAGGAGGCTCCTTGAACCGAGCGAAATGCTTAACCTCACACAGATGCACTGCAAGAAGGGAGTGCTTTAAGTTCGAGAGATCAATTTGTAGGACTCCGTCCTAAACCAAGACAATGGCCGTTCCAGAGTCAATTCGGTCACAAGAGAGAATGGGTCGATCTGTATGAGGGAAGCTGAGAAACGTGTGAGATCAATGGTGATCGATGATTGTACGTGTGTTATGTATTCTAAGAAAAGAAATAAGATAAGCTCTGATTGATTGAATTTGCTATGTTGAGATTAATTGCTCAGACGTTGAGTTTTTAATCTTGTGTTGTCTTTTTGACGAAAAGATTGTCTTGTTTCAATCATGATTCAGAGACTTATTTGTATTGCTAGAATTGTAAACACCTTGATCGCATGAAGTGTGACAGTTGCTGGAGTCAAAGAGTGGGGAAGTGGAAATCGTGTTAAAACCAGTTGCTCATCGTGCAGAGACTTGGTTGATTTTCCACCCATTACTTTGCTAACTCTTTCAACTGATTGCATGACTTGCTCACATTCTCATTGTGTGTATGAACACACGTGTCATAGACCGCCAGACCAAAACCCTAGTTAATATCCCCCCATGTAACACGATTGATGTCTCGTGATTGTGGAGTCTGCAAGGTAGACGTTTATTTAGTTAGTCAGTTGCTGACTTCATGGGACGATGAGTCCTTGTATTGCTGAGTCGAACGTGGTTTGCAAATATTCTGAGACTCATGAATTGAACGTATCTGTTGAGACAGAGGTATAATTGTCGAATAAATGTTGATAGTTAAGGTGAACAAATATTGTTCACTTGATGAATTGTTGAATATTGATAGTTGAACCAATATTCCTTAGTCTGAGCAAATATTGCTCATTTGAACGAATGTTGCTCGTTTGATGAATTATTGGTAGCATGACCAAATAAAATATTATTTTAAGATACTGGCAACTGAACCTGAGTATAATTAATAAAATTTTGATCATGGGATCGTCGTAAAATTATTAGTGATTGAATCTGCTCAGAATTATGTTTTTGCAGAGCTTTGGATTCGAAACCCTAATTCGATCAATTGATGGTTTATAGAAAATTAACCACTGGGTGAAGGAGGGACCGTCTACATGGGATAATGGGTCGACCATGTAGCGCCCAGATGCTCGAGTGAGCAAATACCAAAGTCTCTTGAAGACCAATTGGTGAAAGGATGATTAAATGCTGGTTTAATCATTTATTCAAACAATGTACGTCTGAACCTTAGGTGATAAAACCTAATAAATTATGAAGAGATGAAGGACCGACCAAGGGGTCATGAAACCGACCCTGGTTGGTCAGGGGATTGACTGACGATCGTTTGATGAAATTCCAAAATTGTTTGGAAGAGTTTTGGACCTAATACGTGCGACTGTGCAAATTAGGTCAAATTGTGAAAATGCATGGGACCGGATCCTTACAAGCCAAAGAGCCAACCTTGGTCGGTCAAGGTAACATTCTCATGTCGCCAAGGTGTCTGTGTCTCGGTCATGAGAATTTTGATATTTTCTGATGTGCGTTTGAGCAACAGTTTGAGAAAATATGAAGAATTCAAGGATTTTGCTGGATCTGAGGAAACTTCATAAGATGAAGGAAATAATAATAATAAAATGAAGGAATCATGAAGTGTGGGACCGGATATGGTCAAGGCATGGCCGGCTGGCTAACGAGCCCGGTCCCGTGGCACTTTTCCTAATTTTGTATTATTTTCATGATTTTAGGGAAATATCATGAAATCAAGGAGTTTGTTGAAACTAAAGAGTTTTTTTTTGAAGTGAAGGAGTTTCCATGAGATGAAGGAAAAAAATAATATTAATAATAATAAAATAAGGTCTCGTGGGACCGGTTGGGCATGGTCGGCCGGCTAGGGCCCGTCCCGTGAGTTTTCCCTAATTTTATGTATTAGTTCCATACACCTTTCCTAAATATTTATTATTTCCTTGATGCGAAGGAAACACCATAAAATTGAGGAGTTTCCTTGGAACGAAAGAATTTTGTTCAAATGAGGGAATTTTCATGAGACCAAGGAAAATAATAAAAATATGATAAAATATAAAGTTGGGCGTAGGACTGGCCACGGCACGACCGGGCGGCCGGTGGGCCCAGTCCCCCAACGCCTTGATTAATATTTTATTATTTTCTTCCTATTTTTGCATAGGTTCATCGTTCCTTCGTGTTTTGGAATGCTCGTTCGTGCATTCAGGTGCTCGTTAGTGCATTATTGCTGAGTACACTTGCACCATTTTGGTCGGGGCTTACTCGATAGTGGCTCAGATGCCACAATGTTGAATATTTATTACTAACCCATGGAATTCTTCTGGGAAGAACCATGAATTGAAGTAACGAAATATTATGAAAAACCTAGAATATTTTCCAGTGATTCAGTTAATGAATCTAATGATTTAGGAATAATTAATTGAGGGATCTATACTAGTACGATCGTCTAGGAGCATTAATTATTCAGGAACTGAGTGATATGAGCTTGTTGAAGCGTCATATTTATTTTATATAGTCAGGGAAAACATTGTTACATCCTGAAGACGTTATTGCTCTATACTAGCAGGCAAGCTGTCTAGGAGCCGTCCAATCTTTCGATTATATATAGAAGTAATTACTGAAATTGCTCAGTATTCATGAGATATGTCGTTGCCTTATCTGAGAGACTACACATCTACTTACACTCTGAGAGACAGTATTCTCAATCAGAGATTCTTGTGGCATGAGCTTTCATGCTTCGATGAGAGACATGAGCCTCAATACTCATTTGATGGCTGGATCAGGAGCATGTATAATTATGGTTTTACGATTTTAGCCCTTGTCAAAAATCCACCATCTACATTAAGTCCCCTGCTTAGAGAGGGATAGTCATGTTCCTCAGTCAACACCGGATGGTGATTTTCCAGTTACAAACGAAACAAGTAATTGAACTTAGTTGTAAGATAAGATGTTACCGGTTTTTCGATTGCGCGAGCGAACCACGGCTTGAACGAAGATCCCAGTGGCATGATAGAGCATCACCTAATGAGCATAAATTGGTGTAGAACCGCTGATTTGATGACGGGACCTTGGTAGGTTTAGGATTCACGGGCCGGGCCCAATAAGGAAATCCTTGTGAAATTAGGTTTTGGAAATAAAATTTGATATAAAAGGGAATTAATCCCGTTTTCCTTTTATTTCTTTTCCACGACCGACCACCACTTTTCTACCTTCATCACCCTCACGTCCGAGCAGGAGATAATTTTCACCGGAGTTGTCGCCGCCGTCAATCGTCGGCACCGTCTGATCGTCGTCCGGCCGTATTCCGGCCGACACCAACCACGTGAGTTTTTTTTTTTCAGAAGTTCATGAGTTTCATGAGTTGTTCATGCCTTGATCATGCTAAAATTATACACATGTGTATATATGAGTGTGAGTTTTGTAGGAAAACCTGGTTTTAGAAAACGTATGTTCGTTCCGTCGTTAGTTTAAGAGACTAGTAATAATCCCTGACTTAGAAGAGATGTTTTATATATATACCTGTGTCTAGTGATAAAATTTTATTTATGAGCTTTCATGTAAATCAAAACTTTATCTTGAAAATGTGTGAACTTTCACAAAATCGAAATAAACTCCCGTTTCAAAGACAGACGACTGTACGAAGGAAAGAGATTTTTTTTTTATAAAACCGTGAGTATTCACGATTTTTTTTTATGAAACCGTGACTTGTTCACGGATGTATTTTGTTATTATATTTTTTTTTACGTTAGTTTTTGCTCACATTAAAATAACAAAACCTATTTTTTATGTGAATAACCTATTTTTTACGTGAATTATTCACGTTTTATGTATTCATATGAATATATATATATATATATATATATTTTGAAAAGTCAAAGCCTGATTTTGGATAGTGTTTAGAGATAAACAATTATTTATGATGAAATATTGTTAGTTTTCATAATTCGGTGATTAATGTTCACACAGTAAAACTGTTTATGATTTTATGAAAACCTGAGTTTTGTTCATCTTTTGTAGATTTCGAAGAAGCGAGCAAGTTTTGAAGTGTTAACTCTTGTATAACAATCACTATTGCTAGCGAAATCATAAACAGGTAAGAGTTTGAGGATTACCATTTCGTTGTGAAACATGATATTGGCATATCCATGATTCCGCGTTTCTGGTTTTAGATAATGGTGACCTCCAACAATGATTATTCCTCTAGCTCTTCTGATGAGGATTCCAGGATTCCTTTTGCCAAAGCACGTGCCAATATGGATCATGCTAAGAAGATAAAAAATAACATGTCCCTCGATGAGCTGAAAGCTGCTCGCGATGAACTCTTGAAGAGGAAAGAAAGGGAAGAGATACTTGCTGAGTATCGAGAGAAGAGACGCATAATTGATAGACACATTTTTGTGTCCAATTTGTTCTCAATACTATACATTGTTGGCACTCGATTTTGTACTAATTTTGTTATTTTATGTATTTGTAGGTATTTTTTGGAAATAAATATTTTAAGAAAATTCGGCTCGAAAAGTTGATTTTGGCACCCGGAGGACAAGTGTTATTCGGACTCTCGCTTTTGGATAAGGGGCGACCACTGGATAAGGGGCGACCTTCTTTCAAAATTCAAAATTTGTTTTGGCGGGAAAATTCTTTCCTTTACTGGCAGATTTTCAATTCGACATTTGAAGGTGTTTTAACGAGATTAAAGAGATGAGACTTAATGGGTATATGTGATATGAGTATATGAAGATATTATGGTGGTTGGGATCGATCAAATTTGTCCAGAAAATCAATTCCCAATCAAAACAGAGAAAAGAATATCGTCTCATTTTTGGAAAGAAAATCACGTAAAAGATGTTGCATGTCTGTGTAGTTAAGCCCAGATATTCTCCTAGGATGCGTATCAATCAGTTTATGAAGATTTACAAGACAATTAACGTACACAGAGGAAGAAATAAGAAATTATTCTCAAAAATATTTTTCTTCATTGTGAAGATTTTTGAGGAGTTATGGCGAGATTCAATGAGGCTTAGGTGTATAAATAGGTTTCTACTATCACAGGGAAGGGCTGTCGAGAGTTGGGAGTCGAAAGGAGGGCCAGAGGAGCAGAAATCAGAGTTTTCAGAACTCTGTTGCTGCTGCTGCTGCCCGTGAAGAACAAGGAATCGGCCACGGTTCCTTCATCCATTTGCAACTGTTTCTTCAACTGCTCTGCAACGTTTATCTTCATCGCAACAGTTTCTTCATCATATTTTGCAACAGAGAAGTAAACCACAGCATTTAATTTTCCGTCACCTTTTGTTTCTCTGTAACAGTCCAACATCGTCTTCGCAACAGGAACTGCTGTTGCGATTTCTCTGTTGCATTGTTTACTCAATTGTAATCAACTTTGGAGCAATAATAAAACATTTTGAGATTATGATTAATATGAGGAGCTAAACCCAACATTGGGACGACGGAGGGAGTCTATTTTCGTCATTGTGGTAAATTTAATTTATTCTTTTTATGACTTTTGCACTGATTAAAAATTGAAAAATGATTTTAATTAATTAGTTATCATTTTATTTGATGCGGCATGCTTGCTTAAATGTTTGATGTCCCATGCTTACGATTTATAACTAATATTCTGAGAATCTATTTTGGCAAAATAAGAGTCCATATATTTATGTTTTGAGCAGTAATTGTTAAGAATAAATAAAATATACCACATGCATGAAGAATTGTCCAAGTCCTTAGTCCCAATACCTCTCGAACATCTTGTGACAAATTTGTACATATATTTTCGTTTTAAAATCTATTCAAGTCCGAGCAACGAACTTTTACTTACCTCTTGAAAAATACTATAACAAAAATGGCGCCGCCGACGCGGACTTGTATATAGATTGATTTATTTTTTTTAGGTTTATTATTATTTTATTTTTTAGAATTGTTTGTTCCCTTTTACGTTTCTTTTTGTCTTTATTTTGCAGGTTCAAAGTGAAAACTAAGGACTTGGAGAGGAAAAATCTTAAAGCGAAAAGCGAAAAGAGAAGAAAAAAAGGACAATTTTAGGATTTAATTTTTAATTTTTTTTTTAGAGTGTGTGAGGAAAACTGTAATTTTTTTTCTTTATTTATTTATTTGGACTTTGGACTGGACTCTTGGACTTTGTTATTATTTTTTTTTAACCCTACGGAAGGGTATTATTATTAAAAAAAAAAAAATTATATAAACTGTGTGGGAAGGACGACGATTACTATATCGTCTCGGCCCCTCGGGTTCGTACACGGCATAGGAGTCGTGGCCCGAGTCGACGACAACGGTTCATCGCCCGTCTGGTACGGGAGGTAAGTCCAATCGAAACACCCGCGAATCTTCTGCAAGCGGGTTACTGTCTGCCTTAAGGTGATAATTGTTTGAGGACGAACCGGACTGTCTTTATTTTCCTAGTAAAGGGCAAGGCCTGGCCAATACAAGATAAGGGTTCGGATTTCATCACCGCTCCCTTCTTGCCCGCCTTAGGAAAACGAAACCTAACGCGAACCCAAGCTTAAAATTTGGAATAGAACGAGACCGATAGGGTAACGAGCTTAATAGGAAACTCGTTCGAAAAATATTGGTTGCTCTTTAAGCACACTCCAAAGTTCATGATGGTTTCTGTGGGTTGAATGCGTGACTGCGCCGCCTTGTGATAGCGGTGAGGCCTTGGGTATCAAAGCTCCACTGAGCTTCCCTCGCCTCAATTCAACTTACTTTGACTCGGATTGATTCCAGAGGGGTTTGCTCAAATTGCAACGAATTCCCTTTCGAAAGATAGAAGCTGGTCTAGAAACAATCTAAGTGGAGCCATCATGCTTTTTGTTTGCTAGAAATCTTTAGGTTTGTTTTGGTGGAGTCGAGTCGGCCTTGTTTGTGATTGTATAGAATCCCTCTGTAGTTTATATTTCTTCGGTGATGAATCCTTTTGAGGAGACGCCACCTGCGATGACGTTGCGAGAATATATGTCTAGAAATTCTCGTTATCAAGAGACGTCTTCGGAAATGACTCTTGGTGAATATATGCGTGGGCAGCGATATATGGATACTCCAACTTTTATTGAGGAATCACCTCTAACGATCTATGAGAATATTATAAACATAGACCATGTAGTTTGGAACAAAGATTGAGAATTCTTGAATTTCAAAAATTGTATCATGATGATGAGGATAGTGATGATGAAGAATCTGAAATATGTGGGAATAGTGATCAGGAATTTGTTACCCCAGTTGAGCCTTATAATGATTATATTATTTCTGATTCAGATCCTAATAATTTTAAAAATTATTCACCTATTCAAAAGGACGAGGATTTGACTAGAGATACCCCCGTTTCAGACGATGTAGTATGTCCTGTTTACGAAACCGATGATGGTTTAGAGGAACCAGTTTATCTTGAGATCGAGTCAAACGATTTAGAAACAATAGTCTTAGATGAACTCGTAGAGATTAGCGAGGATGAACCTGACTTAGAAAAATCAATTGCCGACCTAGAAATTAGGGAGGTTATGACTAGTCTATCTAGAGACGCCGAAAACTCTAAGTTTGGGGGTGAGTATCATTCTCCATGTGCTTTAACTCTTAGTAAGGTCCCTCACTTGGGACTTGACATCAATGCCTCAACCATCTTACAAGATTATCTTCATAATCGTTTTCCAGAACCTAATGATATCCAACAAGAGTCTCAAATGTTAGAAACCCATCCTCTGGTTGATGTGGTTAACCCATGCAATAATACCAAGATTGATTTTGTTTTCCCACCAAATAGTTTTCTTCCAATTGTGGGAACGTATAGATTTCAAATGTGTCACTTATTAAGTTCTGAGACTAAGCCTAAGTACTTTAGGTTAATGGAATCGACACATTTTCCTAAGAATGACCACTACTCTCACTGTGGTCAACTATGTAAGTCATATCTGATTGACTTAGAGGATCCGCAATTATTTAGGTTATTACTTCGTGATTCTAAGTTCGTATTTGAGTTTTTACAGACTCTAAGACCTAGTGATTCGGATCCCATCTATGAAGAAACGCAGCCAATGAAAATATTCTATCAAGATCCTTTCATAGAACCTGAACCTGAACCACAATGGGACATAGGTATCTTCATCAGGAAACTAGATAAGGGTATGCAGTACATGTTCACTTTCTTGGGTTATTGTAGTTTCCTTTGGTCAGCTCTATTTAGTTTTGAAGACCCACAGTTATTTCGACTGTTACTTTATGGTTCGAGTTGACTAATCCTTTCCTAAGTCTGGCTGAAGACTTTAAACTTAGCACTTCTTGGGAGGTAACCCAATCTCACGCAACACGGTAATATCCTTCCTTAACTCTTTTACTTCAAATAGTAACCGTTTCTCCTTGTTCATGTTTTTAATTTTATCTTTAGAACATTGAGGACAATGTTAGATTTAAGTTTGGGGGTATTGGGAGAAACTTTTTAGTTGCGTAATAAATAAACTCCAGAGCCTAGAAATTTATGCGTATTTAGGATAGCACTAACCAATCTAAGTGGATGGAAACATTTTTGTTTTAGGAGTTGAGGAACCAATCTGACTAGATGGAAACATCTATAGAGTCTATTCATAAAAGCACAGAGCTCAGGTGTTAGAAATAACATGATAGTTTCGCCATATCTTGTCGAGTCCTTTTCACTTTCTATTTTTAGTTTTCTTTTATTTCAAGTGATTTGGTGGGGCACACGATTCAAGTTGTTACCTTTGCTAGGGTGAAATAGAGTGACTGAGTTACCTTTTCAAAAAAAAAAAAAAAAAAAAAAAAAAAAAAAAAAAAAAAAGACCGGACCAGTTAGACCAATCGGAATAAGTATTAACACTTGGATAGCAATATGCGTGTGTTCTCCCTGTTTCCGTCGCCTAAGCAAGCGTGGAATGCAGGACCCGTGGGAACTATCGTGTAATCTGCTGACAAGAAGCATGCGCTTGGATCCAAAAGATCTATTCATGCCGTTAAGTTAAAAAAAAAAAAATGATTATTGTTATGTGTAGTCAACTGCTGGTTCCCTTGTATTTGCCAGTTTGTTGATCTAGATTTAAGTTATTGACCACTGGTTCCCTTGTATATGCCAGTGTGTTAATATTAGTCAGACCGGTATCTCAGTCATTTAGGTTAGGTTCATCTTGGCAGAGGCCTTCAGACAGATATGGGAAACACCGTTCGCTTTTCAACCATCTACATTTTTCTTTTTCCATCTTCTTAATCTTTCATGTGATTAGTCTGACTCCGAGTATGATGTCCATCGTGAAACTATCTTAGTAGAGCTCTGTCACTTATATGAATTTTAGTATGCTTGAGTGCAAACTCGTATACAGCAATTGGAATTTCGCGTCAGGGTACTTCCTCCTGTAATTAATAAGTATGCCAACCAAGGAGGTTCTTTAGTGCTTTCCAATTTTTGCGTAGATAGCTAGGGTCTGGAGTATTGGTTTTTGTGGGTACACCTCTGATAAACCCACCCGAGATTAACTCGGTCACTTTTCAAGAATAAATTTTGCTCGAGGACTAGCAAATAATAAGTTTGGGGGTATTTGATAGACACATTTTTGTGTCAATTTGTCCTCAATGTCCGTATTGTTGGCACTCGATTTTGTACTAATTTTGTTATTTTATGTATTTGTAGGTATTTTTTGGAAATAAATATTTTAAGAAAATTCGGCTCGAAAAGTTGATTTTGGCACCCGGAGGACAAGTGTTATTCGGACTCTCGCTTTTGGATAAGGGGCGACCACTGGATAAGGGGCGACCTTCTTTCAAAATTCAAAATTTGTTTTGGCGGGAAAATTCTTTCCTTTACTGGCAGATTTTCAATTCGACATTTGAAGGTGTTTTAACGAGATTAAAGAGATGAGACTTAATGGGTATATGTGATATGAGTATATGAAGATATTATGGTGGTTGGGATCGATCAAATTTGTCCAGAAAATCAATTCCCAATCAAAACAGAGAAAAGAATATCGTCTCATTTTTGGAAAGAAAATCACGTAAAAGATGTTGCATGTTTGTGTAGTTAAGCCCAGATATTCTCCTAGGATGCGTATCAATCAGTTTATGAAGATTTCCAAGACAATTAACGTACACAGAGGAAGAAATAAGAAATTATTCTCAAAAATATTTTTCTTCATTGTGAAGATTTTTGAGGAGTTATGGCGAGATTCAATGAGGCTTAGGTGTATAAATAGGTTTCTACTATCACAGGGAAGGGCTGTCGAGAGTTGGGAGTCGAAAGGAGGGCCAGAGGAGCAGAAATCAGAGTTTTCAGAACTCTGTTGCTGCTGCTGCTGCCCGTGAAGAACAAGGAATCGGCCACGGTTCCTTCATCCATTTGCAACTGTTTCTTCAACTGCTCTGCAACGTTTATCTTCATCGCAACAGTTTCTTCATCATATTTTGCAACAGAGAAGTAAACCACAGCATTTAATTTTCCGTCACCTTTTGTTTCTCTGTAACAGTCCAACATCGTCTTCGCAACAGGAACTGCTGTTGCGATTTCTCTGTTGCATTGTTTACTCAATTGTAATCAACTTTGGAGCAATAATAAAACATTTTGAGATTATGATTAATATGAGGAGCTAAACCCAACATTGGGACGACGGAGGGAGTCTATTTTCGTCATTGTGGTAAATTTAATTTATTCTTTTTATGACTTTTGCACTGATTAAAAATTGAAAAATGATTTTAATTAATTAGTTATCATTTTATTTGATGCGGCATGCTTGCTTAAATGTTTGATGTCCCATGCTTACGATTTATAACTAATATTCTGAGAATCTATTTTGGCAAAATAAGAGTCCATATATTTATGTTTTGAGCAGTAATTGTTAAGAATAAATAAAATATACCACATGCATGAAGAATTGTCCAAGTCCTTAGTCCCAATACCTCTCGAACATCTTGTGACAAATTTGTACATATATTTTCGTTTTAAAATCTATTCAAGTCCGAGCAACGAACTTTTACTACCACTTTCAAAACTATAACAATAATTCAACGGAAAACACTAGAAGTCGAGGAGAGACTCTGATCCCGTCCTGATGGTGTGGCCTCAGACTCATATGCTGAAGAAGAGGAACCTGTATGGGAGCCGATGGAACGTAAAAGTAGTCCATACCCACCGTACAAGGAGATTGATCGACAAGTTAAGGCTGATCTTCAAGCTGAACCTGATGAAGAAGACCTCTTGGATGCAATATATGGCGATGTCGAAGAAGAATTCCCTGATGATTCAGACAGTGATTCCGAGAAAGAGTTCGGAGAGGATTCCTCAGAGGATGATGATAATAATGATGACGGCGAATCGGATGACTCTGACGATTAGTATGGCTCATAATCTTGTTTAAACATTTGAATATTTTTTCTTAGTCTTCGTAGTAGGCATCTATTTGATTATTTGAACAACTTCACTTCAGAATTAGAATTTTCTTTTTGAGTGAGAAACCCTTTTATTAATGTTGATTCTTCCTGATTGAATTAAATGAAATGGACCAATGTTCGTGTGCCAAAATCCATCATGACCCTTTTCGGCTCGCCCTGGTGATTTCCATCTGCGAAAAATACTAGCATAGGCTGAGAAGACACGTAACATACACAAATCCGTGCGGCTTTCTGGCCATGTCTAGCTTTGGTCGTTGCCAGTCCCTAGTACGTTATTTTCCTCCGCGTCTCCCGTATTGATCTTGTTTGAAACTTAGGGTTTCAGTAAAACTCTCAACTGAATTGACTATTCACAGAAGATAAGTATCGACCGTATCTTGTATATATCTTCAAGACTTAGGGTTTATCATTTACGGAAATATTTCCTTCACTCCGAGTTAGTTTCATCTTACAGAGGAAATCTTGATTATCATACCTTCACCAACATGTCATACAACAATTCATCTCCTCCTGCATCTCCATTAAAGTGGGGAGGCAAGAAATCCGATTTGTCTATGTGGTATTCCTTTTCTGTTACTTTCTTTTGTGCAGTCGATGGCTGATTAAAGAAAGTGTTTGTTGCAGATGAACCAAGGCGACCAATGTTCTTCTTCTTCCCTACATAGTTCAAGACCCAAACGCACAATAAAGATTCCTGCCCGTTTCAAACCTGCTCGTGTAGGTACCGGAACATTTGTAAGTCTTGACATAAAACTTCTTGAATAATATTTATCCAAATGTCTATTGAACTTGAATGTTGTATTTGCAGGTTGATATTCATGTTGTAGAGGACGGGAAGAAGAAGAAAAAACAACCGGCAGTAGCAGCAATTGATGATGATCATGTTGATGACGACCCGATCAATATTGTAGACGCTGATGTTGGGGTTCTTTGTGAATACCCGACTGCTGGGCTTCCATTTGACATTCCCATGGAAAATACTTGCCCAGATAATCAACTTGTTGGCGGCTTCATCGTTCCCAAGTGTCATGCGCCTTTGTACACCAAAATCTGGAGAAAATACGGACACATTGCTGGTAGGTTGGGAAACCTACAATAAAATACTGCAAGTGCACATTGTCTAACTAGTAGAACAATGACAAGTACAGGTCGTTCCCACGAGGAGTGTGAAATACTACTACTAACTAATATCAAAAGTAGCTAACCAAATTCAATATTTTAGAATGTTTATGGAATAATGAAAGCAAAATAATAAAAACGTAACCAAGATGAAAATGGGTTATTAGAGTTTTCGATTTCCACCAATTCAATCATATAAAACTCTACTAATTTCTATTTATTACTCAAGACAAATGTCGAAGTCAATCTCATGTCTCGGAAGATGGTATGTTATATTCTAAGATATAGTTTCTCCGCTGTAATTTCCTTCGCTTCATGGATAGTGATTCTAAAGCATTACCTATCAATCCTAAAGCATATCACGTCAAGGGATTTAACCGAAGCACGAAATATCAATTGAAAAGCTTAAATAATCAACAAAATCACATAAACACCAAGCTATATGAAGAGAAACTACTAATCAATGAATCATTATTAGAAATATTATCGTAGAGAACTACACACCTAAATTGGTTTTGATCTGAACCCTAACAAAAATTTTAGCAAAGCATGGAGAAAAGTAAACCAAAAACAGCAAACCCTATTCTCTCTAAAACGGCACTGTAGCCGCGCTCCCCTCTTCTTGAAGATTTCAGCTCTTCTTATTTCTTTGCTTCCTCCCATCACAAATATGCTACCAGCCAATGAGAACGTGCCACATCATCTCTTATGACACCACCGTATTCAAAGTCCATTTCGTACTCGTTCAAATCAAGAGATTTTGTTTCCATACTTTGGACTAATTCCAAATGAGACAATACCAAATATTTTCTCAGCCGTAGCACCAACTCCTTCCAAACTGCACCAGCTCGGCAATACTATGCTTCACCTCCCTTCGCCGGCACAATCCGAAATCCAGCTCCACCGATTCAAATTAGCCCGTCACTGCTTGCAACTGTTCAGGATCGACCACTACGGAATGCGGAAATACTACAACCAGTTCGAGCTCGTAACCAAGTTAAGTCAACACCCATTCTTCTTAAACTCAGGCCATCATCACCAGCAAACCCCAAAATATGTTTGCGCTGTTGCTGTTGAACATCTCAGCCAGCTTCTGTTCCCAACAATCGCTCGATAACCACCAGCATCACTGCCTCTCTGCTCCATTGATCGCACAACAACTCCATCGATCACAACAGCTGAACTTATCTTGGCCGCAGCTGCATGCTTTCCCTATATCTCAGTAAAATATTTCACCATCGGCTGCAACCAATCACAGAAATCACCACCAGCAATACCAGCCATCATATCCATCTTCATTCTCAGTTGCACATGCTTCTCTATCGGTACTGCACATCAATTCCATCGACTCCATCTCAACTCAAACCATGTTTTCTTCATATTGATGTGTTTATTCATCGACCAAGAACCTTCCCTTATACTCCAACATATGTCCTTCATCTCCACTCAGGTCACGGCCTAAACTTCTTCACCCAAATTTCGTCCACAGCAAACCCCATACAAACTCATGCAAGACAGAATACACCTTCTCGTTCATTCACTGATCACAACAGCTCATACTACCATCACTGGCAGCTGGGTGTTTAACAACGAAAGCTTAATTCCTTCTTTAATCTTCGTCTGCGATCGAATCCATGCCATTAACGCTCCCTAACAACTTCCATTTCGATCCACAGAAAACAAGTTCAGCCAACACCAGACATACAATCAATATCGAACACATTATTGAGCCACAAACTTCTCATTTTCTGACCCTTAAGACTTCGTCTTTCAGGCATTGTATCGACCAGATAAAGTGCAGTTTCTGTGCGTAAAGGGGCTGTATCCTTACTGCTTTCTTTGCCTGCCAAAAACCAGAACTCCAGGCTTCTACATCTCGTCATCATTGGTTGCAGGGGCCCAGCCAATTACTCGTACTCTCTTCACCGGCAGCAACCAGTTTCCATTCCTTGACCTGTTTCCTGCTATCATTAGCTTGAACGTAACAACACCTTCACTGCTACTTCTGATTTTTAGAGAATAGCTTGAACTCCATCTTCGATTGATGTTAATGCTTAAGAAATGTCACCAAGAGATGCAGCCACGTCCGACTTTCCTTTTAGCTCTAATGGGCTTCATGTGCTTGAACAAAGAAAAACTATTCTTTGTTTCATTTTCTGGCAGAGAAATGTACCCAAGCACTAGTGGGCACAAGCAACTTAACTGAGCTGTCTCCTTTGGGTGTTGTGAGTCAGTTTGGTGCTTTTTGGCGCAACCGCAATATGGTTTACATTTAGCCATTTTTGATCCGATTATCGAATCTACTTGTCCTTTCTACAAAAGCACTAAAATAATATTATTAGCTAGAATATCGAGTCCTCGCTAATATAAATATGGACATAAAATGTAGCACTTATGTGCTTATCAACACCCCCACACTTATATTTTGCTAGTCCTCGAGCAAAACAAAGAATTGACCCGCTACACAGCTGGTCTTATCATAAGAGAGAGTTAGACCCGCTACACAGCTGGTCATAAAATGAAAATTTGAAATACCATACCAAGACCCGCTACACAGCTGGTCATAGAAAATACCATACAAAAGACCCGCTACACAGCTGGTCATAACCCTAAAAATCATAATGATAATAAAAATGCCATACATAAGACCCGTGACACAACAATTTTTTTTTCTTTTTTTAGACCCACTACACAGATGGTCATAGCATGCAAGAAAAAAGAAAAGACCCGCTACACAGCTGGTCATAACATGCAAGAAAAAAGAAAAGACCCGCTACACAGCTGGTCATAACCCTAACAATCATAATATATTTTTTATAGACCCGCTATACAACTGATCATTCATTTTTTTTTTTATCTTTTTTTAAGACCCGCTACACAGCTGGTCATCTTTCTTTTCTTTTTTCATTTTTTTAGACCCGCTACACAGCTGGTCATAACATTTTTTGTTTTAAATTATAATTCCTAAGGAAACGCCACTCCCCCATACTTAAACATTACATTGTCCTCAATGTAGTTGAGTCATCCAATGTAGAAATTAAGGTGGGAAATTTTAAAATACTATAAAAGTAAAAGATAGAGTACAGGGAACAAATCTGATGGGTTGACTCCCATGAAGCGAAAAGTATTTGTTTCCCTGCTTGCCAATAGCACGTAGTCTCAAACAAGGTGAGGTTGCAACCCAAAAGTAAGCTGCCAATCATATATATAGAGTCTGAAAAGTTGGGGATCAACCCAACTAATTCGATCAGTCAAAAACATGAACCTGCAGTACGAATGATTAGTATCCAGAGAGTTAAAACTGAATTCAATCTTATTCATAAAAAAATTCGAACCTGCCCAACCATAAATGGTAATGTGAAACTCAGACTCGCAGATAATTACTGAAGATTGTTTAAAGATTTGAACAGTTCTTGTACTCCCTAAATTAGGTTCTAAGTCCGAAGAAATAACTTGCGAGGCAGATATTGGTTCAAAAGCACTCGCCGAGCAAGGGATCAATGAAGCAATAATATCATGACTATTAGACCCATTCTCATCCACAACGGTTTCATTATTAATATCATCAAGATGAAAACAATCATAACCTGATAGGTCAGACAATGGCTTAGGGGTCAATGACGGAGCTTTCTCGACTGATGAAACTAGTCGAGACTCGGGCAGAACTAGAGGTTCTAGTTTGGGCTTCTATTTATTAGTGTCAAGCAGCGTTGCGAAGTCTAATAAGGCATTGACTTCACAAATAACACCGTCATCATCAAAATCATACCCAAAATGAGCTAAGCAAACCTTTAGTGGATCTTCTAGGTTGCTCTTGCAAAAGCTTTGCGAGTGCATGCTTACTTTCTTTTCGCCCGCTACTGGTTCCAATTGTACCTGAGAAAAAAATCAACACACAACGTAAAAATGAACTAAAAGAAATCTAAAAGAAGAACAAAAATAAATTATGTACAAAAAATAAAAATAAGTTATATACAAAAATTTATATCAATTAGAGAGTATTATGCAACCACTCCCTGGCAGCGGCGCCAAAAACTTGGTAGGTTGGGAAACCTACAATAAAATACTGCAAGTGCACAGTGTCTAACTGAAGGAATTTTGATTTCTGCTGGGAGTATGGGGTCGGCTCCATAGACGAGTGAGTACGGTGAAGTTCCGATCGAGATCCTCGGTGCGGTCCGATAGGCCCATAAAGCCATAGGCAATTTTTCATGCCACGATCGCGGATTATCATGAATTGTTCGACTGAGAATTCAGATCAAAGTTTTGTTGGTGCTTTCTGCTTGTCCGTTTCCCTGGAGATAGTATGGTGTGGAGAAAACTTGTTCGATATTGTATTCCTCGAGCAGTTCTGTCACGTGCTTGTTGGCAAGGAGTTCCGTTATCGGTGACGATGTGTTTATGAACACCGAATCTATATATTATGTATTCTTTGATGAAGGTTGCAATCGTGACTCCAGTGGTGCTTCGGAGAGGAATGGCTTCAACCCATTTGGTAAAATACTCAGTTGCAGTGATGATGTATTCATGATGCTTCGAAGATGCTGGATTGATCTTCCCGATGATATCCAGTCCCCAGCTATAGAAGGCCATGGACTATTCACAGAATTCAATGGGAGACAAGGAGTGTGGATGAGATTACCATGGATTTGGCATTGATGACACCTCTGAACGTGCGCAGCTGCATCGTCTTCTATGGTCGGCCAATAATATTTCTCATGAATCTGGAGAAATAATTTCCTTTTTCCCTGATGCTCTCCATCATGCATCTCTTTTAAAATTGTTGGGATTTCATGCTCAGCTAAGCATCTCAGTAAATTCCCACCAAAACTTTTGCGGTATAAGATTCCATCAAGAAATACAAATCTTTTAGCTCTCTGAATGAGTTTGATTGTTTCTTTCTTTTCCAACAACAATTCATTGTCTGAAAGGTACTTGATGTAAGGCTCCCTCCAGTCCCCAGTGTGATGGACTGTCAAAGCTTCTAGGTGATGAGGAGGCGTCTTACAATTGAGACAAGATCTTTGCAGGATTCTTGACAGAGTCTCCATGGAAGGCCAATAGTATCCCATCCTTTGAAGCTTTCTGTAAAGTACCACCAAGGTCTGTCCGCAGATTTCTTCATGTATGAGTTTGAGTTGTTCATCCGCTTCGTCGTTTCCAAGACATCGTGATAAGGACCCATCAGGATTTCGATAGTATAACGCTCCGTGAAGCAAGAAATAATTCTTTAATTCCTTGAGGATGACTTTCCCTTCTGTCAGAGAACTGCTCAATTCATGAATAATAGGTGCTCGCCAATCGTTTGCTTAAATGTCTTCGACTTGAGCAAGCCAGGTAGATGACATAGTACACCTCTGTACTGTGATTGTTTTCTCTGCTCCTTCGAATTGCATCTTAGAAGCGAGAGTTGCTAGGCAGTCGGCATGCCTATTATTAGTTCGTCCAGTATGGACGATCGTTGCATTAGCAAAATGAGTTAATATCCTCTGAGCTTCAGCTCTAAATGGGGCGAGCGTGATTTATTTGAGAGAGTATGCTCCGTTCATTTGATTGACCAGTATTTTTGAATCTCCCCTTATCTCAAGGTGTGTTGCTCCTGCTTGCTTGGCCAAATACAAGTCTAGTAAGAAAGCTTCATATTCTGTTGAATTGTTGGTACAATGAAAATCCAGCTCGAATGAGTGTGAGAAGACTTCGCCAGATGGAGATACTAGTACTACGTCGCTCCTCCAGTATCGTCGCTAGGCGTGGCGGATCCGTCGAAGTATAAAAGCCACGTCTCTTCTTTGATAACTAAGACCTCTGGAAATTCTCCTGGCACATCTTCGTGTAACGTTGTTGTATCTTCCCCTGGAAAAGCAGCGAGCAAGTCTGCAACTGCTTGTCCTTTGATTGCTTTAGGTGGTACACAAGCTATATCAAACTCTGACATCTGAAGTAGCCACTTTGCTGGTCTCCCTATCAAGGCTGGCTTTGATAGCAAAAACTTTTATAGGGTCATCTTTGGAAACGAGCATGACTCTGTTGGATAGCAAATAGTGCCTAAACTTCTGGATTGTGTGCACTAATGCTAGACATGCTCTTTCGGCTTTTGGGTATCAGAGTTGAGCGTCTCTCATTGTACGGCTGAAGTAGTAGACCGGCGTTCGATGCCTTCTTCGTCTTCTTGAGCAAGAAGTGCTCTGATAGCAACATCACTGGAAGCTGTGTAAAGTATCAGTGGTCGTCCTTGCACTGGAGATATCATGACAGCAGGTGATAATAGTATCTGCTGTATTTTCTGGAATGCTTCTTGTTGAACGGTTGTCCATGTAAAACTTGCTCCTTTCTCCAGTAGAGGGGTGAACGAAGCAATGAGTTGAGTCAATCCATGAATGAAGCGTCGAATATAATTTACCTTGCCCATAAAACTTTGGAGTTCCTTCACAGTGCGTGGAGGAGGCATGGTAGTAATAGCTTTTGTTTTGTCTGGATCGACTTTGATTCCTTCTGTTGTGACCAGGAATCCTAGAAACTTTCCGGAGGAAACACCAAAAGCACACTCCAGATGTTTCATCTTTAATTTGTATTCTCTGCATCTTTCAAAAACTTGTCTCAGAACTTCAAGGTGGGATGCTCGAGTCTTCGACTTCACCACCACATCATCAACATAGTCTTACACTTGTTTGTGCATCATGTTGTGGAATATGGCAGTCATGGCTCGTTGATAAGTAGCACCGTCATTCTTTAATCCAAAGGGCATCACAATATAGTGGAAATTCCCAATAGGAGTACGGAATGCGGTCTTGTTGGTATCATGCTCGTACATCTTGATCTGGTTGTATCCACTGTAAACATCCATGAATGAGAACATACCGTGACCACTGGTATCATCAACGAGCATATCAATGTTGGGTAATGGAAAATCATCTTTTGGACAACATTTATTCAGATTCATGAAATCAACACAACATCTGATTTGACCATTTTTCTTCTTGACAGGAACAATGTTCGCCAGCCATGTTGGGTGTTGAATAAGTTTGATGAACCCCGCTGCTAGTAGTTTCTGAATCTCGACTTTGATTTGCTCCTCGACTTCGTGTCTGAATTGTCTAGGCGGTTGTTTGACAGCTTTGGAGCCAGGAGTGATGTGCAGATGATGAGTAACCAATTTGTCGTCTAGACCAGGCATTTCTTCGTACGTCCAGGCGAAGACATCTTGATACTCTTTCAGCAAGTTTATCAGTTTCGTCTGTTCCTCTGGTGACAGTTGCGAACTAATTAAAATTGGCCTTGGATCATCGTCTGTCCCGATGATGATTGTTTCGAGATCATCAGTAATGGAGTCGGTGTCGTCTTGCAATTGTCGTGGAGCATGTTGAACCTCTTCTTCGAGTGATGGTTCCCTATGACATGATTCTTCGGGGCGATGGGACCTTTCATCGTTCTCCCCTATTAATTGTTAATCTTTGCGTCGGCGATAAATGATCCTCCCCTTCGCATCATGACTGACTATGCAATTAGATCTCGGAGTTGAGACCTGATCCTTACGACTCTTAATTGGTGTAGCCTGAGGACGATGGCTTGTCAGCAACTTTTTCAATGGATTTCCAGCTAGGAGTGGAATACTATAAATCTTGATTGGAGGTTCGGGGATGTCCTTTTGAGACTCAAGAAATTCAGCGTCACAGACCGGGGCATAAGGAGATGATGAATCCGCAATACGAACAATTTTTTTGTTGAGCAGAGCCTTCATGCATTGATGGTACGTTGAAGGAACTACTTTATTTTCATGGAGCCACGGTCGTCCGAGTATCATATGATAATCAGGATCTTGTTCGATCACATGAAATTTGGCCTTTGATTGAATAGGACCTACCTTCAAGTCTATGTATGCATATCCATATGTATGGATCTGACTTCCTTCGAAACTTGTCATCAAGATTGGATGGCGAACAATTTTATTCTGTGGGAACTTGGCCGCTTTGAGAGTCTTCATAGTAATAATGTTTGTAGAAGCGCCCGTATTGACAAGAGCTCTCTTGAACTCAGAGTCTTTGATAAAACCTGTCACATACAAGGCTCGATTATGCCCTTAATCTGCCATGAAATCTTCTTCTCCGAAGGTGATATTGTTGATCGAATGTTCAGACATCATGGATGCTTCTTCAACTGCTAGGCATGATGGAGTTAGTTGCAGGTCTGATGATATTTGGTTGAGTGCAGCGAACGTGTTCGTACATTGATCCCTTGAGAAGTGCAGGAGTTCACATAGATTTTCAATCAAGTGTGTGACTTCTTGATCCACCGGCTTCTCATAGGTGGTGAAGTTGTTGGCTTGAGGGCTAGCGTCTGTAATGTCGAGGGATGAGCGCTCCACAACTTGAGCTCCTAAGATTCTCGTCAGGTCCACCATGCAGTTGAACAAATTATCGATCGCTCCTTTCAATCGATTTATGTTCCTTTCTAAGATCTCTTGCCTTCGTGCCAGTTCGGCTAGTGACGGAATTTCTCCATCGAATGCATTAATAGATAAAAAAAAGGAGTAGTAAAGTACGGATGACGCATATTACCAGAATCATTCGGATGAGCCAGAGAAGCGTCACCATTTGAGAGATTCTGATTGGAGTTTTGAGTAACTGAATTGGATCTAAGACCGACCATCTTTGTGAGAATTGAGATTGCAACCGAGAGAATGATCTCCCACTGTGGTCGCCAATCTGTAGATGGGGAAAAAATGATTTGCTGGTTTTTACGAAATTGAGGAGACGACCGTACGGAGGAGGCTCCTTGAACCAAGCGAAATGATTAACCTCACACAGATGCACTGCAAGAAGAGTGATTTAAGTTCGAGAGATCAATCTGTAGGACTCCGACCTAAACCAAGACAATGGTCGTTCCAGAGTCAATCCGGTCATAAGAGAGGATCGGTCGATCTGTAGGAGGGAAGCTGAGAAATGTGTGAGATCAATGGTGATCGAAGATTGTAGGTGTGTTGTGTATTCTACGTAAAGAAATAAGATAAGCTAT
Organism: Papaver somniferum; assembly: GCF_003573695.1. Taxonomy (NCBI): domain Eukaryota; kingdom Viridiplantae; phylum Streptophyta; class Magnoliopsida; order Ranunculales; family Papaveraceae; genus Papaver; species Papaver somniferum. The sequence continues at coordinate 66,245,738 of NC_039364.1, read as the reverse complement.
GATTGATTGAATTTGATCTGTTGAGAGTAATTGCTCATACGTTGAGTTGTTAATCTCGTGTTGTCTTTTTAACGAAAAGATTGTCATGTTTTCAATCATGATTCAGAAACTAATTTATATTGCTAGAATTGTAAACACCTTGATCCCATGAAGTGTGACAGTTGCTGGAGTCAAAGAGTGGGGAAGTGAAAATCGTGTTAAAACCAGTTGCTCATCGTGCGGAGACATGGTTGATTTTCCACCCACTACTTTTCTAACTCCTTCAACTGATTGCACGACTTTCTCACATTCTCATCGTGTGTATGAACACACGTGCCTTAGACCGCCAGACCAAAACCCTAGTTAATATCTCCCCATGTAACACGATTGATGTCTCGCGATTGTAGAGTCTGCAAGGCAGACGTGTATTTAGTTAGTCAGTTGTTGACTTCATGGTAAGATGAGTCCTTGTATTGCTGAGTCGAACGTGGTTTGCAAATATTCTGAGACTCATGAATAGAACGTGTCTGTTGAGACAGAGGTATAATTGTCGAATAAATGTTGATAGTTAAGGTGAACAAATATTGTTCACTTGATGAATTGTTGAATATTGATAGTTGAACTAATATTCCTTAGTCTGAGCAAATATTGCTCATTTGAACGAATGTTGCTCGTTTGATGAATTATTGGTAGCATGACTAAATAAAATATTATTTTAAGATACTGGAAACTGAACCGAATATAATTAATAAAATGTTGATCATGGGATCGTCGTAAAATTATTAGTGTTTGAATATGCTCAGAATTATGTTTTTGCAGAGCTTTGGATTCGAAACCCTAATTCGATCAATTGATGGTTTATTGAAAATTAACCACTGGGTGAAGAAGGGACCGGATACATGGTATGATAGGTCGACCATATAGCGCCCAGATGCTCGAGTGAGAAAATACCAAAGTCTCTTGAAGACCAGTTGGTGAAAGGATGATTAAATGCTGGTTTAATCATTTATTCAAACGATGTTCGTCTGAACCTTAGGTGATAAAACCTAATAAATTATGAAGAGATGAAGGACCGACCAAGGGTTCATTAAACCGACCCTGGTTGGTCACAGGATCGACTGATGATCGTTTTATGAAATTCCAAAATTGTTTGGAAGAGTTTTGGACCTAATACATGCGACTGTGCAAATTAGATCAAATTGTGAAAATGCGTGGGACCGGCTCCTTGCAAGCCAAAGAGCCAACCTTGTTCGGTCAAGGTAACATGCTCACGTCGCCAGAGTGTCTGTGTCTCAGTCCTGAGAATTTTTATATTTTCTGATGTGCGTTTGAGCAACATTTTGAGAAAATATGAAGAATTCAAGAATTTTGTTGGATCAGAGGAAACTTCATAAGATGAAGGAATTAATAATAATAAAATGAAGGAATCATGAAGTGTGGGACCGGCTATGTCCAAGGCATGGCCGGCCGGCCAATGAGCCCGGTCCCATGTCACTTTTCCTAATTTTGTATTATTTTCATGATTTTAGGGAAATATCATGAAATCAAGGAGTTTGTTGAAACTAAGGAGTTTTCCTTAAAGTGAAGGAGTTTCGATGAGATGAAGGAAACAAATAATATTAATAATAATAAAATAAGAGCGTGTGGGACCGGCTTGGGCATGGTCGTCCGGCTAAGGCCCGTCCCGTGAGTTTTTCCTAATTTTATGTATTAGTTCCATGATTTGAAGGAAATATCATGAAATCAAGGAATTTCATGGGATGAAGGAAATAATAATAATAAAATAATAAGGAATGCAAGGTGTAGGACTGGCCACAAGTAGGGAATCACCGGCCGGCTAGTAGGCTTGGTCCCGCACACCTTTCCTAATTATTTATTATTTCGTTGATGCGAAAGAAACGCCATAAAATTGAGGAGTTTCCTTGGAACGAAGGAATTTTGTTCAAATGAGAGAATTTTCATGAGATCAAGGAAAATAATAAAAATATGATAAAATATAAAATTGGGCGTGGGACTGGCTATGGCACGACCGGCCGGTCGGTGGGCCCTGTCCCCCAGCGCCTTGATTAAGATTTTATTATTTATTATTTTCTTCCTATTTTTGCATAGGTTCATCGTTCCTTCGTGTTTCGGAATGCTCGTTCGTGCATTCAGGTGCTCGTTAGTGCATTATTGCTGAGTACACTTGCACCATTTTGGTCGGGGCTTACTCGATAGTGGCTCAGATGCCATAATGTTGAATATTTATTATTAACTCATGGAATTCTGTTGGGAAGAACCATGAACTGAAGTAACGAAATATTATGAAAAACCTAGAATATTTTCCAGGGATTCAGTTAATGATTTAGGAATAATTAATTGAGGGCTCTATACTAGTACGATCGTCTAGGAGCATTAATTATCCAGGAACTGAGTGATATGAGCTTGTTGAAGCGTCATATTTCTTTTATATAGTCAGGGAAAACATTGTTACATCCTGAAGACGTTATCGCTCTATACTAGCAGGCAAGGTGTCTAGGAGCCGTCCAATCTTTCGATTCTATATAGAAGTAATTACTGAAATTGCTTAGTATTCATGAGATATGTCGTTGCCTTAGCTGAGTGACTACACATCTACATACACTCTGAGAGACAATATTCTCAGTCAGAGATTCTTGTGGCATGAGCTTTCATGCTTCGATGAGAGACATGAGCCTCAATACTGATCTCATGGCTGGATCAGGAGCACGTATAATTATGGTTTTACGATTTTAGCCCTTGTCGAAAATCCACCATCTACAGTTGGATTTCACAATTGATCGATACAACGCACAACCTGTGACATTTCAAGTATATAACAAAATAATGTGGAATAGAAATAACACAGACACCAGAAGTTTTGTTAACGAGGAAACCGCAAATGCAGAAAAACCCAAGGACCTAGTCCGGATTGAACACCATACTGTATTAAGCCGCTACAGACACTAGCCTACTACAAACTAACTTCGGTCTGGACTGTAGTTGAACCCTAATCAATCTCGCAATGATTCAAGGTACAGTTGCGCTCCTTACGTCTCTGATCCCAGCAGGATGCTACGCACTTGATTTCCTTAGATGATCTCACCCACAACCAAGATTTTGCTACGACCCAAAGTCGAAGACTTGAATAAACAAATCTGTATCACACGGAAAAGTCTATGATGATAGATAAATCTATCTCCCACAGATAAATCTACAAGTTGTTTCGTCTTTTAATAAAATCAAGGCGAACAGGAACCAATCGATAACCCGGACTTATATTCCCGAAGAACAGCCTATAATTATCAATCACCTCACAATGATCTTAATTGTATGGTAGCGAAACAAGATATTGTGGAATCACAAACGATGACACGAAGATGCTTGTGATTTCTTTTTATCTTTCCCTATCGGAGATATAATCTCAAGTCAATTCTTTCAACTGAACTCGTACGATAGAAAATGGCAATATCAGATCGCTCAACTACAAGAGAAGTAGTTTCGTCTTGCTTCACAATCCCAATGAAGTCTTTAAGTCATTAACCTACAGGGTCTCGAGAAGAAACCTAAGGTTAAAGGAGAATCGACTCTAGATAAACCAACTAGTATCACACAGGAGGTGTGGGGATTAGTTTTTCCAGTTGCTAGAGTTCTCCTTTCTATAGTTTTCAAATCAGGGTTTGCAATCAATGTTAGATTAGTAACAAAGCATTCAATATTCACCGTTAGATGAAAACCTGATTAGATACAAGCTAATATCTTTCAACCGTTGGATCGAAACTTAGCTTGTCACACACAAATGAAATGTATTTTATTTAGGTTAGAGTAACCGTACCTAAACGTGTACACTTAGTTTGTTCACAAATAGTTAACCGATGGTTAGCCATATGAGCACTTTCATATTAAGCGTATTCATCTTCTTCATAACTAGTTCAAATGACTTCAAAAGAACTAGTTGAAGAGTTGTTCAATTGCTTAGGTCTTTATACAAAATCGGTTTGATTCATTTGAATCAATTCATGAACAATATAGCCACGTTTTGCAAAGATTGCATTCCTTATAATTTATTGTTTAAGTTCATGAACTACCGATTTGAGAAAATAACCAGCTTGGGTACGCGTACCTTAGCAACGGATTGAGTTGGTTTTGGTTTCCAAACTCAGCAGAATTTTTCGGGTAGAAAAGTTCCGCCAGTACGCGTACCTAAGGTGACTGGTTTACTAGTTTGTAACTGCAAACTCAGCAGAATTTTCCGGGAGGAAAAGTTCCGCCAGTACGCGTACCCAACCTGTCTTCTTTACCAATTCTGTATGCACACATATGCACACACTTGGTTTCCGGTACATGGATTTATACACTAATGCGCGAACACACTATATATGCTTATATCCATTGATGGTTACATAATCTCAACTCTACATTTCAATCATTTAAACATTCTTCTATAATGTTACAATAGTCGTTATTCACAACTATCGTCATCAAAGCAATTTTCTAGAGATTGAAACATCATCATGACTTTCGTCACGGGTAAAGATGAAAATGGTTAAAGCGAAAGCTTACCAACACGTATTTCGATAAATAGATAGGCGAGATAAACTCGGCTCAAAATAGAAAATGTGTATGTATGAAAACTATCATACTTATACGACTTTTGTCTCAAGAGTAGGAGATAGAGTAGATATGATAGATAAGTTCAAGTCTCCACATACCTGTTAGTCGAATGAAGTTCCGCTGGTTCCTTGAGTAGTTCTTCATCTTCGTAAGATGATCGCGGTGGAGTCTGGATCTCAACTACACTTAACTATCCTAGTTCGAGACTTAGCTATAAGTAGACTAGAAATCAAGACATATAGTTTTGACAACTAAATTTGACAAATAAGCTTGAGATAACAATGCTTTTGAGTTCGACCGAGCAATGCTCTAACAGTACCAACCAATGTTCAAGGATCAATCAATTTCAATCAACAACCAAAGGTTGGATTTCCTAATTATCAATATAACGCACAACCTGTGATATTTCAATTATATAACAAAATATAATGCTGAAAAGAAATAACACAAACACCAGAATTTTGTTAACGTGGAAAACCGCAAATGCAGAAAAACCCCGGGACCTAGTCCATCTTTGAACACCACACTGTATTAAGCCGCTACAAACACTAGCCTACTAACAATGAACTTCAGACTGGACTATATTTAAACCCTAATCAATCTCACACTGATTCAACGTACAGTTGCATTCCTTACGTCTCTGATCCCAGCATGATACTATGCACTTGATTAACCCACAACCAAGAGTTGGTACGACCCAAAGTCGAAGACTTGATAAACAAATTTGTCTCACACAGAAAAGTCTACTGGAATAGATAAATATGTCTCCCACAAAAATACTTATGAGTTTTTGTTACGTCTTTTGATAAATCAAGGTGAACAGGAACCGATTGATAAACCGGTCTTATATTCCCGAAGAACAGCCTAGTATTATCAATCACCTCACAATAATCTTAATCGATTAAGAAAACAAGATATTGTGGAATCACAAACGATGAGACGAATTTGTTTGTGATTACTTTTCTATCTTGCTTATCGGAGATATAAATCTCAAGCCAATCTTACGATTGCACTCAATCACGATAGAAACAACAAGATCAGATCACACAACTATAGAGAAAATAGTTGGGTCTGGCTTCACAATCCCAATGAAGTATTTAAGTCGTTAACCTATAGGGTCTCGTGAGAAACCTAAGGTTAAAGGAGAATCGACTCTAGCTATGCAACTAGTAACACATAGAAGTGTGGGGATTAGGTTTCTCAGTTCCTAGAGTTCTCCTTTATATAGTTTTCAAATCAGGGTTTGCAATCTAATTTACCTTGGTAACAAAGCATTCAATATTCACCGTTAGATGATAAACATGATTTAACCAAGCTAATATCTTTCAACTGTTAGATCGAACTTAGCTTGTTACACACAAATGAAATGTACCCTCATTCAGGTTTATGTAACCGTACCTAAACGTGTACACCATGTTGGCTCAACAATAGTTAACCAAAGTTATCATATGAACACTCTCATATCAACCTTGTTCGTCTTAACCATAACTAGTTAAATGACTTAAATGAAACTAGTTAAAGAGTTGTTTAATTGTTATATTCTCATAAAATTATACAAGAATACAATTGAAGCAAAATCAGTTTGATTCACTCGAATCAATTCATGAACATTATAGCCACGGTTTGCAAAGATTGCATTCCTTATTATATAAATGTTTAAGTTCATGTACATAACCGATTTTAGAACTTTAACCTTCAAGTATGCAAACGGGTACGCATACTTGAAATACCCGGACCAAGATTGGGTTTCTCCAGTACGCAAACGGGTACGCGTAATTCCAATCCTAGCAGAAATATTCGGACATGAACCTTACACCGGTACGCGAACGGGTGCGCATACTTAGGTTCCCGGATTTCTCAAGCCAACAGGTACGCGTACGGGAACGCATACTATGGTTCCCGGACATGGATTACATATGTGAAAGAGTACACAACATGTCATATACAATAATGGTTAAGTGTTCTAAACTCTTATTTCAATCATTGAAACTTTCTTAGAGGATGACAATAATCGTTTTCACACACTATGAGCATCAAAGCAATTTTCAAGTTATTGAAATAATCATAAAGAAACATTCCAAGTCTACACCAAATGAGTGTATCACACAAACCATGTAAGATGTTACTCAGCAATTTTCACATGATCATCTTTTGACTTGCGTCAAGAATATAAGATGAACTTGGTCGAAGCGAAAGCTTGCCAACACATATTCCGAGAAATATTTAAGCGAATTAAACTCAACTCGAAGTCTCAAATGTGTATAATAGAAAACTATATTGTAACATGACTTATGTCTCAATATAGGAGATAGAGTAGAAATAGACTTTCCAACTGATAGATGAGTTTCAGTCTCCACATACATTTTGTTGGTGAAGTTCCACAAGCTCTCCTTAGTAGTTCTTCGTCTTCAATTGATGAACGCCGTGAAGTCTAAGGATCAACTACACAATCTATGTACTAGTCCGAGACATCTATAAGTAGACTAGAAATCAAGACTTATAGTTTTGATCACTAACATTGACAAACATGCTTGAGATAGCAACAAATGCGAGTTCGACCGAGCAGTGCTCTAACACAAACAATCATCAGCGAAAAGAAGGTATGAAATTGGTTGACTAATCTTAGTCATTTTAATACCATGAATATGTTTCGAGACTTCATTAGATAAAAGAAGTCTTGAGAAAACTTTCATACATATAATAAAAATATAGGGAGATAATGGATCTCCCTATCTTAAACTCCGAGTAAGTTTAAAAAATTGACCACGCTTACCATTCATGAGCACCGCAATAGAAGTAGTAGAAACACACTGAGAAATCAAATCACACAAGTCTTGACTAAAACAAAATTGCATAGGGTTTTGTTTCAAATCCCAATTGACCATGTCGAAAGCCTTCGACATATCAATTTTAACACCCAACAACCCTACTTTTCCTTCTTCTTTTTTTCATTGAATGCACAATCTCATGAGAAACAATAATGTTGTCCAAAATTTGCTTAGAAGATAAAAAAGCCGATTGATATGGTGAAATAACCTCAACACGCTTTTCATTCTGCTTGCGAGTAATTTAGCTATGATATTGTAAGACATATTACAAAGAACCGTGGGCATGAACTCACTGCACACTTTCTTCCTAAGAATATCTAAATAAAAAACCTTCCCTTAGAATCGCTAACTAAAAATCCCCGTTAAAATTATTTAATTATGATAATTCATGTGGTTTTATGGCTTAGCCTTAGAATATGTAACTAAAGTGTCTCATGAATAAATTCCTCAAGTTATAATTGCTCTACCTACAACGGAGTTGCGTCCTCCAATAATTTTAATGGCTTTTGGAGTCAATGACTCATCTTTGGCAAGTCGTGATGGCACCCGTGTAACATAGTAACCTCTGCATTTTCTTTTGATTATATTATATGCTAGATTCTTCATTGTTTTGTTAATCTTTCATGTTATTTTTACATATTTTATACGTGTATAATAAAGTTTTATACATTGCCCCCAACAAAATTTTTAAGTAGCATGAACCAAATAAACTACCAGGATTAATGCATACTTGATACATATCTTACTATTTTTCATGTTAGTTCTTATAATATTCACCAATGATTCTCTTAGTTACATATAAGTTGATGGCGCAGGGGATGACATAGTATCCATACAGGATAACAAAAGCTTGGGGAAATGGTGGAATTTCTCATAGTGAAATTGGAATATCTTAGTCAAAGGGTATAACAAAAAAAAGGTAAGGGAAACTATCAATTTTCATCATCATTTTTGTTAGGATAAATAAAAGGGTTATTTTGTTTTTGGTACTCAGATTTTGTCCACCTTTAAAGTTTGGTCTAATATTTATCTAGCTTGGGTTTGGTACCTGAAATAGATGTTGACCCGCATTGACTATGTTGAATTATGACTTATGTTTAATAATTATTAAAAATTTAAACAAAATATAATTACTTAATGTCGTTATGATGGCCGTTAGCAATTTAAATTTAGGATTCATGTTCTTCCCCAAATTGAACAACCCTAATTTCAGAAATCACTAATCAAATGTCAAATTACCATCCAGTGTGAACAATAGAATTACTATTAGTGGTGTATATTTTATATCAAGAGAAATATTCTCAACCAAGTATGAAAACGAAGATTTACAGTAAAGATGAACAAACTCAGATAATCAGTTCTTAGCCTAAAGTGAAATGAAATACATAAGTTTATGAAACCCATATGAAATCGCCATGGAGGAGGACTAGTGATGAAGTAAGCAACGTTGGGGAGTTGGTTTTTGACTGGATAACTGTATCTCATCACGTTGGGTTCTTAGCTAAAACCCTTAATTGTGCAAAATCAGGAAACCGTAGATGGAGATATTAAAGAGAAAATATACATTGAAACATAGATTAAAATGGAGTTCTTATGAAACAAAACGAGAAGAATTAAACAATTCGAGATCGGTTTTTCACTGAAAAGAAGATCGAGAAAGTAAGAAAAGAATAAAACCTGATCGAAGAAGCTTGAAACCAAAAACAGATCGACAAAATAAGGCAAAGAACAAAACATATAGTTATGATCGTTTTTTTCTTATTGAGTTTTATCTAATATGGGTCGTCCAAGTATTTGATGGGTCAAGGACTTGGTTAGTCATTGTTACTAATGTTAAAGGTATTATTGTATTTAACAATTTAATTTACTAAAAATTATACACATTGTATCTTAGTTAGAGTCAACGTCTATTTCAGGTACCAAACGCCAAGCTGGACAAATGTTAGACCAAACTCTAAAGTTGGACAAAACCTGATTACCAAAAGCAAAATAACCCTAAATAAAAAGAAGAATTGGAGAGTATAACAAAAAGGTATGAGAAACTATCAATTTTATTATCATATTGTTAGGAAAAAATATTTGAGTTATGTTGATTGACTTTTATGCTTTAATTTATTTTTTTGACTATCCAATGCAGAAGTTTTGTAAAAACGTATTCCACAGGCTGATATTAATATATAAGTAATATGTCCAGAAACTCTGATGTCATCTCTTGCCGAAAAACTATATTCGGCGTTAGCTACACAAGAATGAGCGAAATAATTGATGTAGAAAATTGTAACAGTACATTGTTATGAAAAGTTAACTACACCTGGGCTAAGTCAGGATTTGACTGGCAATGAGTGATCATGCAGGGTGTATCAGAGAAGTTAGAGGGTTGCATGCAGATTGTACAACAAGGGAACAATTGCGGATAACGGGAGTAGCTGCAGTTTTCCAATGTGCATCAGAATGAAGTGTTTGGGGAGTTAGGGAATGAGTGCTCACATAGGGTGTATCAGAAAAGATAGAGGGTTGCATGTAGATTGTCCAACCAGGGAACATCTGGAGATAGCAAGAATAGATGCACCTTTCCAATGAGCACACCGTCACCTTCAGAAGAATGAAATTGGTCGATATTTTGATGATACTAGGTAGTATGGATATCACTATGAGGGAAGTCGATTGTTAATATGATAATGTGATTCTGAACCAACTTTTTTGCTGCTAATAGAAAATTATACAAAAGCTAGAGAGCAAAGATACAAAATCAGTACAGGCTTTGGCAACACGAATAAATTTGATATAAATTTTAGAGTTCAGTATTTTAAAATAAATATGTGAACAAATATAATATGGGCAGCTATGTTATCTGTTTTTTGTAACAAATGTGTTATTAAACATGTCTGGACATGAAATACCTTATGGACATTTCTAGACTATCGAAACACACAAAACTCGATCTATAATATAATATTTTATTGAAGGTCTCCATATGGATAATATGGTCCTCTTCTATAAATAATACGAGAAACCCCCTTTTCCAAAAAGAAAAAAAAGAACTATAAACCTCCTTTTCCAAAAAGAAAAAAGAAGGGGCCTTCAAGAATAGTACGACGTGTGGTAATCTTATGAGCATTGGGAAATCGTATAAATGGTTGATTGATTGTGAGATTTTAACAAATTTTTGCAGCCAAATAAAATTAAAGAAAGTACGTTGCGAATACTTTTAGAATTCATACCATTTCATGAACATCAATGTGATTCTGTTAGACAATGCTCGAACAAAAAGTTAATCCTAATCTCACAAAGTGGATATAATTATTATACAATACTAGTGAGAACACATGTGCGATGCACATGCTTGAATTTGACTCATTCCACAATATGAAATTTGAAAACAATGAAACTTTTTGAGTAAAATAAAAATGTAATATTCTTATTTGTACTCATTACGTAGATAATTCAAAGAGCTTTTCAAACGTGTAAACTTTAAAAAAAATAAGGTGTATATTTCGAAAGATGTTAAGTTTTTAAATTTTTGATCTATTTTTAAAACGATGGTATTTCTGTCAATATGCAAATATTTATTTGATGTACGTTTTTACCCTTATTCTTATTGAATTTACATGTTTTTTGAAGCATATTTACATGATACAACTTAGTAATTTATATGAGGACAATTTGGTAATTTTGGGAGACTCCTACCAAGAAAACCTCTTTGTTTTATATTAACTAGATTAGATTAGATAATTAGATAAATCAGAATTTTGAAAAACAAGAAAACTAAGAAATAAAGAAAATAATATGAAGAAAATACTCAAAGATGCGATATGAGATTTTAGAAATTTAAAACTACCTTGATTTAGTCGGTGGCGTGATTGTGTTATGCTTTTTCACCATGAAAACGACATCAACTATCATTTCTTTTTTTCGGAAATTTGAAGATCAACCATACATCAACTATTATTATATGTGAGGCCTATCATTTTCTTCACCCACCTACACAAGAACGCGCTATTGGGGGATACTTTTATTAATGGGGAATAGAGGAAAAAGACAAAAATGTGATATAAATAGTAAATCAGAGTCACCCCTTTGTAGATGGTGGATTTTCGACAAGGGGTAAAATCGTGAACTCATAATTATACGAAGCTCTGATCCAGCAATCAGACGTGAGTATTGAGACATGGGTCTCTCATCGAATTCTCAACGGAGAGTAATTTCTTTCCGAATACATGTGGATATGTAGTCTCACGACTGGACAACGGCATATCTCATGAACACTGAACACTTTCAGTGATTATTTCTATATAGTATCACGAGATAGACGGCGCCTAGACAGTTTGCTCTGCTAGTATAGAGCGATAACGTCTTCAAGAACAAACAACGAGTTTACCCTGACTATATAAAGGATATGACTTACCGACAAGCTCATATCGGGATAATTAATGCTCCTAGACAGCTTGCTCTGCTAGTATAGAGCCACAAAGTTAGTTATTCCTAATTAAGATTAATTCTGCCGTGACATTTACTACTGAATTCCCAGAATAATTTATTATTGCTCCTATTCCATGGTCGAATCCACGACTGGTCCCATGGAATGGCAATAAAAATTGCTCCGATTCTATAGTCGAATCCACGACTGGTCCCATGGAATGGCAATAAATAATTGTTCTGATTCTATGATCGAATCCACAGCTTGATCTCATAGAATAGCAATAACTATATTATCTCATTACTCCGATTTCATGATCGAATCCACAACTGGTCTCATAAATGGTAATAGATAAAACTTAATTACTCTGATTCTATGGTCGAATCTACGATCCCATGGAATGGTAATGCTCACTTTATTATTCTGAATTCGTAGTCGAATCCTCAGCTAATCCTATGAATTAATAATAAACATCTTATTACGTGAATTATTCTCCACTGAATTCCACAATTAGTAATAAATAATCAACAACCGGGTGTCTGAGCTACCTCTAAGTAAGCCCCAATTTATATGGTGAAAGTGTATTCAACGACAATGAACTAACAGTCACCGCATGAACGAGTATTTCAAAATACAACGAAACGATGAACCTATGCAAAACAGGGAAGAAAATAATAAATAATTAAAAATATTAACCAAGATGCTGGGAACACGGACACACGACCAACCGACCGTGTCTTGGTCAATCCGCCGCCAGTTTTATATTTTTAATACATTTTTATTATTTTCCATGATTTGATGAAAATTCTCTTGTTTTATCAAATCTCCTTCGTTTCGAGGAAACTCCTCGGCTTCATGGTGTTTTCATAAACCCATGAAAATAATATAAAATTAAGAAAAATAGTGTGGGGGTGACCATTGGCCAACCGGCCATGCCTTGGTCCCAGCCGGCCCCACACCTTATGGTTCCTCATTATTTTATTATTATTATTTCCGATTTCATGAAAAAACTCCTTGATCATGGTATTTTCAAATACATAAAAAAATAATATAAAATTATGAAAACTTGTGGGACCGGGCCCTGCCGGCCCACACGCCCATGTTTTATTTATTATTTTTATTTCCTTATCCATGAAATTCCTTGATTTCATGTATTTCTCTCAAATTAGGAAAATTCCCTCAAATCATGAAAAATACATTAAAAAATATAAAAATTATGAAAACTTGTGGGACCGGGCCCTAGCCGGCCGCCATGCCTCCCACGGCCCCACACGCCCTTGTTTTTATTATTTTAATATTTTGCTTCCTTGAACTCATGAAACTCCCTAAATTCATCAAAACTCTTTAAATCCATGATATTTTCATAAAATCATGAAAAATATTATAAAATTAAGGAAAGGCACCACGGGACCGTGGTCACGACTGGACGACCATACCTTGGTTTCACGGTCCCACGCCTCCTCATTCCTTATTTTATAATTATTTCCATCATCTCATGGTGTTTTCCTCAGTTTCGCGAAACCCTAATTTTGGCATATTTTCTCGAATGGACGCTCAATTGCACGTCAGAAAATATCAAAATTCTCAACTGAGACACGACGTCTTGGGGACACAGCATGTTATCTTGATCGACCAAGATTGGCTCTTTGGCTTACAAAGCCGGTCCCATCAATTTTCACAGTTTTGACCTAATTTGCACAATTGCACGTATTAGGTCCAAAACTCTTCCAAACACTTTGGATTTTCATGAATGATCGTCATTCGATCCGTGACACCCAGGGACGGTTTCATGACCCATGGTCGGTCCCTCACTCTTCATAATTAATTAGGTTTTCACCTAAGGCTCAGACGAGCATTTTCGAATAAATGATTAAACCAGCATTTGATCATTCTTTCACCAATAAATCGTCAACTCTTCAGGAGTTCTTTGTATTTGCTCACGTGAGCATATGGACACTACATGGTTGATCCACCGTCCCATGTAGTCACTCCCTCCCTCATCCCATGGTTAAAATTCTGACGAACCATGAATTGATCATCAACTGATCAAATTAGGGTTTCTGAATCCAAGGATCATCATTCCAGATTCCAACCTTAATAATTTTACGATGACCTCATGGTCATTAATTTTATTAATTATGCTCGGTTCAACGACCAGTATTCTAATTAATATTTTCGGTACGCTGCCAATAATCCATCAGATGAGCAACACATGCTCAGACGATCAAATATTCAACAATTCATCACGTAAGCAACACTTGCTCAAATGATAAGTATTTGCTCAAACCAAAGAATATTGGTTCAACAATCAATATTCAACGATCCATCGAATGAGAAATACTTGCTCGCTTCATCGTAAGAACTATACCTATGTATCACGACATGTTCAACTCATGAGTTTCAGAACATCATGTTCAACTCAGCAACTACATGGACTCATCGTCCCATCAAACCACGAAGTCATCAATTGACTAACATACCACGAGACGTCAATCGTGTCACTTTGGGGGATATCACTTAGGGTTTTGGTCTGGCGGTCTACGGCACGTGTGTTCAAACACACGATGGAATGTGAGCAAGTCGTGCAATCAGTTGAAGGAATTCACGAGGTAGTGGGTGGAAAATCGACCAAGTCTCCACACGTTGAGCAACTGGTTTAAAACACGATCTCCACCTCCCCACTCCTTGATTCCATCAACTGTCACACTTCATGGGATCATGGTGTCTAAAATTCCATCAATATAAATAAGTCTCTGAATCATGATTGAATCATCAGCATCAACAGTATCATCAATCTCACGTCTCATCGACAACACGAGATCATCAACTCATCAATTGAGCAACTACTCTCAATTGAGCAATTTCAATCATTCATAGCTTATCATATTTAGAATTCACACACCCACAATCTCGATCACCATTGATCTCACACATTTCCCAGCTTCCCTCTTGCAGATCAACCCATCCTCTCTTGTGACCGAATTTACTCTGGAACGGTCATTGTCTTGATTTAATCCGGAGTAATACAGATTGATCTCTCGAATCTAAAACACCCCCTTTGCAGCGGTGCATCTGTGTGAGGTTTAACATTTCGCTCGGTTCGAGGAGTCTCCTCCGTACAGTCGTCTCCTCAATTCCTTAAAAACCAGCAAATCGTTTTTCCCCATCTACAGATTGGCGACCACAGTGGGATATCATTCTCTCGGTTGCAATCTCACAATTTCACAAGATGGTTGATCTCAGGTCAGGTTCAGTTACGAATCCTAAGACAAACCGTGCTAGCACTAGCAACAACAACAATCAGAATATCCCGGAGACAATTCCGACCTCCAACACTTATGGTGGTGATATTACTCCTCCTCACGTCGAAGGTCATCCACTATCCGGACGACACCCTGAAGAAGTCAGAGGAGATCCACTACCTACCATTGCTGATCTTATCAAAGCACATAAGACTCTTGCAAAGAATCAGACTGACATGGCCGCTACACAGAAGGAGCTGTGTAATTATCTCAAAAATCTTACTGACAAGATGTCAGAGAAAACTCAAAAGAAGGGAAAAGAGAAGGAGAAATCCTCAGACGATGATCCTGAAGTAATTCCAATCCATACAGTAGAAGACGACGAAGTCCGCAAAACTGCTGCAGACAACTCATCAGCGAAGGGATCATCGAACTTCATTACTCGCGAGGATATGGAGCACCTCTTGGAGAACCGTGGAAAATACAAGACATCGCATGACCATCGTCATCAACCTCATTATCATGCCGCTACGCAGAGGATTCCGCTCCCCAAAGGTTACGTTTCTCCAACTTTCACCTTGTATGATGGAACTGGCAATGCTCGGGAACATGTCTCTCGTTTTCTCGAAGCCCTGGGAGAACATGAACATAATCATGTCGTTCGTCTCAAGGAATTCTCAAAATCTCTGAAAGGCAGGGCATACACCTAGTATAACAACATCACACCAAGGGACCATCAATAATTAGAGAGAAATGGTTAACGCATTCTACAGAAAATACATCTTCGTGTCAGAACAAGTTACCCTCTCTAACCTTGGAAGAATGTTTCAGAGGGTCAGTGAAAATCCCAATGATTATATGAAAAGGTTCAGAGTCCAAGCCCTGGATTTTCACGACCCAAACGTAACGGAGCAACAATTGGTGGACTTGTGCATCAATGGCATGCTCCCGGTCTACATGGCCTTGCTGGAGAATCTTCGATTCCAGACTTTCTCAGAGATTCACGAAGCTGCGAAGAGGTCTGCAACCACTGCACCCGCTCTTTTGGAAAGAACAAAGTCTACAAAGACTGAGGATTCAAAAGACACTCGAGGAAGCAGGCGTTTGATAAACAAGCAGTACAACCTGCAACCTTCAACAAATGCTGTCACAGAAGGGAGTAAGCGAAAAGCAGAACCACAACACAAGCATACTTCCTCCACCCCTTCAAAGACACACAAGAAGGAGAATTCGAAAGTACTTCCTCAGCATACGGAAGATCCAGAAGCACCTGATTTTCCCTGTTCAATGGAAGAAGTTAATGAACTACTCGATGCCTGGATCCAAGATGGTGCGATGAAATTGCCTTATGTCAAGAAGGAACCAACTGAAGAAGCCATGAAAAATCCTCGGTATTGCCGCTTCCATATATACGTCAGCCATCCCACAAGTGATTGCAAAATTTTGAAGCGCATATTCAAAGAAAAGGTCGAATCAGGAGAGCTCAACCTGGGGACTGAGGGAGTACACAAAAAACCCCTCCCAGTCAGAACTTTTACCATCTCTGAACCTCCTGTCAAGGAAGCGGTCCAATCTATGATCGAACATGTCTGCAAGTTGTTGTATCTTTCGAAAGCTCAAAGGAAAGACATGTTTGCTGCACTGAACCACATCGTGTCCGGAAAACGTCCGCTGATCCAAGAGACCACCACCGAACCTTCAGCCACCGACAAAGAAACGTATGACTAGGGACTGCTCACCACGGTGCACATTAAAGGAAATGAGTTCAAGAGGGCGTTCCTCGATGTTGGTACCGCTGTCAACATCATCCCTTTGAAAACTCTCAGAGCTGCTGGTATTACTCGACAGGAAGCCACCCACGCTCCCATAGCAATCAGGGACCACGAAGGAATCTCCAGAGACGCATACAGCTTCATCACTCTCAAAGTTACGGAAATATTGATCTGTACTGAGGCCAAGTTTTTCATAATCCATGAAGACCCTGGATACGACATGGTCCTTGGAAGAACTTGGATTCATGCTGGAAGGATAACGATGCCTTCAACACATCATGTCATCGACAAGGATTTCGAGTCAGAAGACGAAACAGAGGACGCACCACCGTTTGAGCATCTGGAAGAAGTAAAAACTCTGATGGGACTTACGCAGGAACTTGGAGATAATCCGCACACCTTTTTCAGAAAGTTTCGAGCTCAGGAAAGTGTTATTCCTCTTCATGCTCTAATATTACCAATATTCAGATATGCTACTATGGTTCAGGGACTTCTCCCCATGAACAATTTAGCAGCCATCAAAAGCTACGAGTGGGTGACTTCACCGCATCAATATTACACCCAATGGTTGGGTTCAGAACTTCTTCAAATCGGTCACTCCATCGAGAGGTTTATTGTTGAAGACCTGGCTAAGCATGATCAACACTATGTTGGATACTCTCTTCCGCGCGAGTGTCCATATGTGCCACAATCGTGGAATTCCGTCAAACAGGGAATTCCGAATCAACGGAAGATATTCAAGGCACGATCGACCAAGCCTAAAAAGGTCCATGAAGAAGACCTGGTTCTCAAGGAAGTTCAACGCGGTCTTCATTCTACAAGGAACTCCAATTGGGAAGGACCATTCATGGTCGCTAAGTCCGTGGCCGGAGGATACTAAAAATTGATCAACAAAGATGACAGAACCCTGCCAGTAATTCACGAAAATTGGCTCAAGGCGTTTATCTGAAATTATTGGACATTTGAGGTATTGGGCGTTCGAACATTCATGACGTTTGGATTTAACATTTAAGATTTTCTTTCATTTGCATTTCAATTCCTCCAAAACGTTTGCAGTACTTGCAATTAGTATTTGAATTCAGCAATTTATCAAAATTCAGTTCATATTTCGTAAAAGAAAATCTCTATCAAATCTACAAGAAAATCCTTAACCATCAGTCAATCCAAAACCATTTAAATATCAAAACCCAAGTATAAACCTCACATCTCTTAGAAGTTCAGAAGTTCAAGAGATAATCAAAGGAAATCAGCAAGAAAAGGCTTTCACTCATCAAATTAGGAAAATCCTTGATTTCATGGTATTTCTCTCAAATTAGGAAAATTTTCCTCAAATCATGAAAAATACATTAAAAAAATATATAAAATTATGAAAACTTGTGGGACCGGGCCCTAGCCGGCCGGCCATGCCTCCCACGGCCCCACACACCCTTGTTTTTATTATTTTAATATTTTTTCTTCCTTGAACTCATGAAAACTTCTTCACTTCAGGGAAACTCCCTAAATTCATCAAAACTCTTTAAATCCATGATATTTTCATAAAATCATGAAAAATATTATAAAATTAAGGTAAAGGCACCACAGGACCATGGTCACGACTGGCCGACCATACCTTGGTTTCACGGTCCCACGCCTCCTCATTCCTTTATTTTATAATTATTCTCCATCATCTCATGGTGTTTTCCTCAGTTTCAGCGAAACCCTAATTTTAGCATATTTTCTCGAATGACGCTCAACTGCACGTCAAAAAATATAAAAATTCTCATAACTGAGACACGGAGATCTTGGGACACAAGCATGTTATCTTGATCGACCAAGATTGGATCTTTGGCTTACAGAAGCCGGTCCCATCAATTTTCACAGTTTTGACCTAATTTGCACAATTGCACGTATTAGGTCCAAAACTCTTCCAAACACTTTGGATTTTCATGAAGTAATCGTCATTCGATCCCGTGACCACCCAGGTCCGGTTTCATGACTCCTTGGTCGGTCCCTCACCTCTTCATAATTAATTAGGTTTTTTCACCTAAGGCTCATACGAGCATTTTCGAATAAATGATTAAACCAGCATTTGATCATTCTTTCACCAGTAAATCGTCAACTCTTCAGGAGTTCTTTGTATTTGCTCACGTGAGCATATGGACACTACATGGTTGATCCACCGTCCCATGTAGTCACTCCCTCCCTCGTCCCATGGTTAAAATTCTGACGAACCATGAATTGATCATCAACTGATCAAATTAGGGTTTCTGAATCCAAGGATCATCATTCCAGATTCCAACCTTAATAATTTTACGACGACCTCATGGTCATTAATTTTATTAATTATGCTCGGTTCAACGACCAGTATTCTAATTAATATTTTCGGTACGTTGCCAATAATCCATCAGATGAGCAACACATGCTCAGACGATCAAATATTCAACAATTCATCACGTGAGCAACACTTGCTCAGATGATAAATATTTTATCAAACCAAAGAATATTGGTTCAACAATCAATATTCAACGATCCATCGAATGAGCAATACTTGCTCGCTTCATCGTAAGAACTATACCTCTGTATCACGACATGTTCAACTCATGAGTTTCAGAACATCATGTTCAACTCAGAACCTACATGGACTCATCGTCCCATCAAACCACGAAGTCATCAATTGACTAACATACCACGAGACGTCAATCGTGTCACTTTGGGGGATATCACTTAGGGTTTTGGTCTGGCGGTCTACGGCACGTGTGTTCAAACACACGATGGAATGTGAGCAAGTCGTGCAATCAGTTGAAGGAATTCACGAGGTAGTGGGTGGAAAATCGACCAAGTCTCCACACGTTGAGCAACTGGTTTAAAACACGATCTCCACCTCCCCACTCCTTGATTCCATCAACTGTCACACTTCATGGGATCATGGTGTCTAAAATTCCATCAATATAAATAAGTCTCTGAATCATGATTGAATCATCAGCATCAACAGTATCATCAATCTCACGTCTCATCGACAACACGAGATCATCAACTCATCAATTGAGCAACTACTCTCAATTGAGCAATTTCAATTATTTAGAGCTTATCATATTCAGAATTCACACACCCACAATCTTTGATTACCATTGATTCCACACATTTCTCAGCTTCCCTCTTGCAGATCAACCCATCCTCTCTTGTGACCGAATTTACTCTGGAACGGTCATTGTCTTGATTTAATCCGGAGTACTACAGATTGATCTCTCGAATCTAAAGCACCCCCTTTGCAGCGGTGCATCTGTGTGAGGTTTAACATTTCGCTCGGTTCGAGGAGTCTCCTCCGTACAGTCGTCTCCTCAATTCCTTAAAAACCAGCAAATCGTTTTTCCCCATCTACACCCTTATCCATGTATTTTAACTAATTCCTAATTTACCCCTCACTAATCATGTTTAGTGGTTAATTATAATTAGCTAAGTTAATAGATTAGTTTGATAATCATTAGAATAAATTATTATTATCGAATTTGTTGATGTAACAACATTAAATCAAGATATTTATAATCATGAAGGTTTAGGTGAAGAACCAACCTAGGAAAGTAAACAAGCTGAATATACAAGTGGTCCAATTAGTCATATATAGGTGTTAATGTATTGAAAATTGATTTTTTTCATTGAATCCGTCATTGTCACGCCTGAAAAACTTAGTGTCGGCATGGTAAAAGTATGAATACCATGCCGGCAAGGAATCGACATAGTATTCATACTTTCACCATGCCGATACACAATATCCCCCAATTTTGAAATTGTAAGTACACTGCCGGCACAAAAAGTTCATTATCGAGCATGCCGGTAGTAGTATCGGCATGGTCGATTCCCAAGTGTACCGTGTCGGTTTGAGGATAAAAACATACATAAAATTTGTCTGAAATAGCAAGTTTCGGTATAGTATTCATCCTGGAAACCATGCCGACACTAGTATCGACATTGCATTCATCCTAAAAACCATGCCGACACAACATATCGGCATGGTATTCATCCAAACAGCCATGCCGGCACATGATATCGGCATGGTATTCATCTTAAAAGCCATGCCAGGACAAAAAACAGTAGGGTATTCATCATGAACACAAGCCGGGAGTGGATAGAAACTCAAACTGAAAACAACAACACTTTAAATATGATTGGGTATCATGTACCTTCTCAATAAAGCCATTTCTTCTTCTTCTTGCTCAACAACAATTCAATTTAACCTATCTTTAAGAACTTGTTAGGGTTTGATTTTGATTTTTAGTTATAAATTTTAATTTAGATGGAAGGGTATTTTAGTATTTCCGTCCCCAAAAAACACCCCTTACCGAACACTATTGGATGGGGTTAGTAATTCATATCCCCCAATTAAAAAAAGTATCCCCCAATTGTGCGTTCCTACACAAAGGGGATAAAAGGTGTCTAAACTGGGTCAAAGTACTAAGTTAACCTCACTATTAAAATTCCTGGCTAGTTTGAGGCCTAGGCCATTTAATTGGGGCCTATCAAATTTCTCTCCCACCTTACACAAATGTCTATGGGGTGCCAAATTTGATAAAAAGACTAATTTAGCCCCAAATTAATTCCTAAAACTAACTCATATAAATACTAATCCTTATCATTTTCAGTAAAAACATCAAAAACATAAAAACTAAACCAAAAAATAAAAACTTTTTATTCTTATCTAATCCTTCCAAATTCCATAAACCCTAATCAAAAAAAAAAAAATCTTCTTCTCCAACGATCTCTAATCCAACCAAGAAAAGGTAAACCTCCGTCAACCCATTCTATGATTTGCATTTCTTCATTGATTTACATGTTTAAAACTTTGATTTTGAAAAATAAAAATCTCTGATTTTTCCAGAATCGGTTTATGTTGACATATAGTATCAACCGATTTTGGGTTTTGTTTTTCGGCCATGAAGAGCATGCAGAGGAAATGGTTTATATGATGACTAGCATCGACCGATTCTGGGTTTGAAATCAAAATATGAAAAGACATCGCCAAAATCAGTTTATAAGTGCATTAGCATAAACCGATTCTGGGTGCTATTTTTTTTTTTTTTGTAACTATGCGCTCTTACAATCGGGTTTTATTTACGTGGTAATACACCGATTGTGAAGTTGTCTCTTCAGATTCCACTTCGCAATCGGTTTTTATATATGTACCATATAAACCGATTATTAGGGTTTCATTTTCCTATGTGTTTTAATAGTTAGAATCGGATTACATGTATTGTTTTATAAATCGATTCCGTGGTTTGATTTTTTTTTTTGTAGTAGATATGGATTTCAGTCATCTGAACTTATTTAACCGCCCCATGGAGAAAGAGGATGGTGCCAGAAAACCGTAGATCGTGCAAAGGAGCATGTACAAGTTCGACTTTAGAAGGGAGACCAAGTTAGAGCAGGCGTTCAAAATTTTGGACCAGATTTGGAAGAGCTGATTGAGATCATCCAATTTGCCAGAAGGAGGAGGGATGAAATTGCAGCACGGAGGGAGGCGGACGTTGAGGATGATATCCTGTAGGAACAAATGTTCGCTGCTGTTGCAACAAGTGCTGCTGAAGATGCTGATGCCGATGTCGGTGATGTTGTTGCAGCGGGTGCCACTGAAGATGCTTCTGCTCCTGATGTTGGTGCTCCATGATGCTGATGCTCTCTTTTAGATATTATAAGTTCAATTTTTAAGTTTTTAAGACTTTTGTTGTTTCTAGTTTTAAGTTTTTAACACTTTTTTCGATGGTTTAAAGTTTATTTCTTGGATGATTATGGTTTGAACTTAAATGCACTTAAAGTGTTTTAATTATAATTATGTGGGTTTATCATAAAACAAGTTTATGCATGCTCAAAACTCGTCCACTAGGGTCACCTAGGGGTTCAAAGGCTTGATGCACGTTCTAAGTGCATCCGTGATTCCTACGAAAAGTAGTAAATTTGAAATGAATGAATTTTTTTTCTTACGAATATGAAACAATCGGTTTATATATGACTCCAATAAAGACTGATTGTAAGAATCGGATTTTATCTACGCCATCATTAACTGAAAAAGCGGGGGTCTAACAACACTATCCAATATTTCGATTAACAATCTGTATGGACTAACTCCGAAATACTTTACTAGAGAATCAACTAGACAGTCAGACTCAATCTAGATAAAAGTATCTCAAGGAGTTAATATCTCTCTCTTGATTTGATTTTTAATCAAGCTAAAAACAATAGCGAGTCTTTATCAAAATACAAGGAATAACTTGGACGGTACCAAAGACCAATGTCCAAGGATCAATCAATATCAATCAACAACCAAAGGTTGGATTTCTAATTGATGATCACGAACGCACAACCTGTATTATTTCAATTATATAAAGTATAATGCGGAAAAGAAATAACACAGACACCAGAAATTTTGTTAACGAGGAAACCGCAAATGCAGAAAAACCCTGGGACCTAGTCCAGATTGAATACACACTGTATTAAGCCGCTACAGACACTAGCTTACACCAAGCTAACTTCGGACTGGACTATATTTGAACCCCAATCAGTCTCCCACCGATCCAAGGTACAGTTGTACTCCTATGCCTCTAATCCCAGTAGGATATTACGCACTTGATTCCCTTAGCTGATCTCACCCACAACCAAGAGTTGCTGCAACCCAAAATCATAGACTTGATAATAAACCGACCCGTCTCACACAGAAAAGTCTATCAAAGGATAAATCTGTCTCCCACAGATAAACCCTAGGTTTTGTTCCTTATTAAGATATAAAATCAAGGTAAACAAGAACCAATTGATAATCCGGTCTTATATTCCCGAAGAACAACTTAGATTAATCAATCACCTCTCTATAATCCTTCCTGACTACACAGGCGGTTTTTCGAGGAATCACAAACAGTGAGACGAAGATGTTTGTGACTTCTTTATCTTTCCTATCGGAGAACTCTCACGATCTCAAGCCAATCAATTGATTGTACTCGTACGATAGAAGATGCAAGATCAAATCACACAACTACGATTAAAGTAGTATCGGTCCGGCTTCACAATCCCAATGAAGTCTTTAAGTCGTTAACCTGGTTTTAGAGAAGAAAATCAAAGGTTAAAGGAGAATCGACTCTAGCGAGCGCACTAGTTTCACACACACGTGTGGGGAATAGTTTTGCACAATGCTAGATATCTTCTTTATATAGCCTTCAAATTAGGGTTTTGCCTTAGGTACAAAGCAATCCTTATTCACCGTTAGTTGAAAACCTGATTTAGATTCAAGCTAATATTTCTCAACCGTTAGATCGAAAACTTAGCTTGTCACACACACTTGAGATATACGTTTACTGGGTTTGTGAAAACCATGCCCAAACGTGTACGTGTATGTTGGTTCAACATAGTAACCCAAAAGGTTAACCATATGAACATTTCATATTAACCTTGTTCTTCTCCACCATAACTAGTTCAATTGACTCAAATGAACTAGTTAAAGAGTTGCTCAATTGCTATGAGATCTTATATAACTACACAAGACACAATTGAAACAAAGATGATTCGATTCGATTGAATCGGCTCATGAACATTATAGCCACGGTTTGCATAAAACATTCCTTAGTAATTTAATGTTTCATGTTCAGAGCACATATTTAGATCATAACCTCTTAAGTTCACAAACAAGTTCGCAGACTTAAGTTAATCGGTTGAGTTTTCCAAACTCAGCAGAAATTCTCGGAAAGAGAAATTCCGCCAGTTCGCGGACTGGGTTCGCGGACTTAGCACACAAACGAGTTTTGTAAAATCCAGCATAAATTCTCGGTCGAGAACTTCCGACAGTTCGCGGATTGAGTCTACGGACTGGGTTCGCGGACTTGGCAAGCCAATTCCACAATCCTCCTGATTTCTCTTGATCAACAAAGTTCGAAAACTTCGGTTCAAAGAATACATGGTTATGTAATCTAAACTCTCATTTCAATCATTGAGACATTATCAGAGGACGCTATGTATCAGTTATTCACAGATCGATTCACGTCAGAGAAATTCTCAAAGTGATTGAAACTTTTCATGACTTTCGTCACTAGGTGAAGATAAACTTGATCAAAGCGAAACGCTTTACCAACACACGATTTCGAGATAAAAGATAAGCAATGAATGCTCAGCTCGAAATGTCAAATGTGTATGATCTAGTCTATATAGCATACAACTTTTGTCTCATAAGAAGTAGGAGGTAGAATAGATAGACTTTTGAGTGATAGATAAGTTCAAGTCTCCACATACCTTTTTTTTGATGAAGTTCCACGGTTCCTTGTATAGATCTTCGTCGTTGTATGATGAATCTCCATGAAGTTCTTGAGCTCAACTACAATTTTTGATCCTAGTCCGAGACTTAGCTATGTAGGCTAGAAATCAAGACTCATAGTTTTGATCACTAACATTGACAAACATGCTTGAGATAGCAACGCATGTGAGGTCGACCGAGCTATGCTCTAACAAACTCCCCCTTTGTCAATTTTAGTGACAAAACTATTAATACATATGGAATACAAAAAGTTAAACTCTAGTGGCTCCTATTCCATAGTTTAATCTTCAACGTTCCCTGAAATCTTCGTCCTTCCGAGTACTCCAATGATCCCAAAGGTTGTAAGTTTAGCATCACCTTTGTTGAAGATCCGTAGCTATAACAATGAGAGAAATCGAGATTCTCGATCATTATTATACAATGTCATAGTATTATTATGTTATATCAAAGTCCAATTGTATCACGACTTTAACAATAATAGTACGGTGATATGTATCACTCCCCCTTAGTCAATACTCCATATCGACCATGGAAACCACTCCCCCTTACACAATGATCCGAAAACCATATGTATTTGTAGTGTGAACTACATTATTTCTCCCCCTTTTTGTCAATAAAATTGGCAAAGGTACAAGAACGGGATCATAATGAAATTTCCACAAGAGACATTTCATAGACTAAAAGAAAAATACATACCAACTTAATTTAGATGCAATCATAAAGCCGAAGCTAAATGCATTCATCAGGGAGTTTTAAGATACAAGATAACCCCTATAAAATTCCACATCCGCACACCCCGCAAGATATTACCATTAAGCACAAGTTCAAAAGAACTCTCCCCCATTTGATGTCATTCCCGAAAGAACAACAAGAGCGACCTTAATTTCGAAGGAAAAGAAGGATTTTTTAATTGGACACCAAAAACCATAGGAATGGTTTTCTATATTCAAAGCTCAACCAAATTAATCACAAGTAAACCCATGATTAATTCAATTGAAAACGCAACTAAATCAAACCACAAAAGTGATCAATTTAATTGAAAGTGCTCAACATAAGTAAACTGACGGAGCTATGACTAAGGTAATCATACGGAGATGACTAACTTAATCGTTCACATACTCAACATAAGGAAACCTTACGGAATATACGACTACATTAACCAATAGAACATGATTAGTATAGCCGTTCATATACTAAACACAAGAATTTGTGGAATATATGAAAACTCAACTAGATTAATTACAAGAGAACCTATAATTAATCTAATTGAAATACAAACAACCAAACTAATCACCGAAGTAATCAATTTAATTATTTTGGGCTCAACATAAGAGAACTTATGGAACCCCGACTAAGTTCATCATAGAATATGACAACCTTAACCGTACATGTACTCGACATAAGAAAGAAAATTTATGGAGTACAAACTAAATAAACAAACTGATTGATTAATTTAGTTCCTAATGCTCGATATGTAGCATCTTATGGAACAACCAACAAGCCAATAAGAAAAATCGACTTAGTTGTATCGTGCTCAACATAAGACACTCAATGGAGCCTTCACGGTAAAACATAACAAGATGGATCAATGAAGATCAATACCGTGGATAACATACAAGGATCTATTCTATTTCCATCATAACGATATAATAGACTTTATCATTGTCAAACAAAAGATATCATCCTATTTTCCATCAAATACATGATTGCATAGGCATAACTTTTGTAATTGTCAAAAGTCCATTTGTCCTTTCATCAATACGAATACTAATTCATGAACGACTTTACTTTTGACCGCAATATTGGACCTTCAAGTTCACGAACGTAAACATTACATATCCCATAAACAAATTACAATATCACAAAATCATAAAGATCAATCCTCCAATAACATCATCCTCCAAATATTTTTAGAATTTAAAACCAATAAACCTAAAAAATAACATAAGAAGATGAAAACAAAAATAGCTATGTGTAGTCACAATCATCGCTATTCAAAGCACTAGTTATTCTTCCAACTAATCCAAAAAGAAGACATATTAGGCAAACAACTAGAACCAAGATCAGACGAAAAACTAAATCATGTATGCAACCAGGGATTGAACAAGAGCGAGTTCCTTAGTTGCCTTCCTTAGTTCGTCTTTTAGGTAGTCTAGATTCCGTGTTGCGATACCAAGTTGTTCGCGAACGACCTTGAAGTCTCCAAGAAGATTTCCTACCAGTTGTGAAGAAATCTGAACTGGCAGTTTGTCTTCGTTTTCATGATCAAGAGCATGAAAGCAGGAAATATCAATAGGACATAGCTCAACATCATCAACCTTGTTGCTTCCCTCTATTGTGCACCACAAAGATTTTTAGAAAATCTTTTTGCACCTCTGGAACACATTATAAAAATAAAGGATTCCATCAAACCCTAGGAAACAAGACGTTCATGAGGGTTGGTGCGTAAACTAGAGAAACAGGCCTATGATAGACCAAAGAAGCCCAAAGAGAAAGAGAAATAGATGTTTGAGGAGCAAACAGAATAAGTAACATCGAATGCAGTACAATCCTGACAGTTTTCTCAAGATGAAAATCCTGAAAACCATGAGCATCCCTTTTTAACAAGACAATTTCTTTTAAAAAAAAAGATGCAACATGAACATGTCAGGTTGTAATAAGATGAGCATCTTGCTCATCATTATTCACTTCTTCTTTTTCCTTTTCATCGGTGTTTAACAAACTACCTGGTTTAGTTGAAGAAGCATTATCAAGAGAAGATTTAGAAGTACCTGTTTTAACAACATTCCATGTTTTCTTGATATTCCGTCTGAGTCTGTTTATGTGAATCTTCAGATCAGAGACTCGACTGTTGACATGTAATAAGTCTGAATTGGAAGTCTTGGATTCACAGTCCTTTTTGAGAACATTAGGGGAACTTGACTCGTTTTTCTTTCTCATGTTCCTTTTTATCCTTCCAGACTGATTTACAGCATCTGTCACACTTTTGTTGTTCTTCCTTCCACCATTGTAGGTATCCTTCGGTTTGAATACATAATTAGGAAAAGTCCTATCACAGTATTTCCCTTGAGGCCGGACATGAATGATTCCAATCTGTGATATAGGTTTAACAACTTCTTTAGACATCCAAGTAAGAATTTTGTGAAGTTTTTCATTCCTAATCCGAAGGAGACACCTTCGCTCAGAGTGTCCTTTGTTTCAAAATAATAGCAGTTGAAGGACCTACGTTCAGTAGTTCTCTTTTGAGCAGATTTAGAAGAGGTAGAATCCTTGTTTTTGTAAGCTGACACAGGTTCTTCACATGGAGAAATATTAACAGCTTTAACAAACTTAGTCTTACCACTGTTAGGAGCGTCTATTCCTTTATATCCTAGACCACGTTTATCATGATGTTCTTTACAGGCTCCCAGCATAGAAGACTGTTTGTAGAGCTAGAACCGAACCTATTTAGATTCTCTTCCAGTGATTTTACCTTATTAAGAGCAGCACTGAGTTTGGTTTCCAATGAATTTTCTCTGAGAAGAAGATTGCGTTCTTTGTCATTGGAATACTTCTGTTGAGATTCACATCTTGCTTCACTTTCGGCAAGCCTCTCTTTTAATATACAGAGGTTACGAAGAAGATTATCACATTCAGATTTTTTTGAGCGAACCTCTTCTTCATGATCTTTAACGGTAGATTGTAACAATTTGTATCCACCATCATAACCTTTGAAGAGTTTTCTCAATTTTTTGTTTTCTTGACAGAGAGGACTCATATACTTTCTTAAGCAAGCAGTTGTCCTTGTTTCCTTCAATTCACGATTAAACAACTTGATGTATTGAGAAACTTCCTCATCAAGACTCTGTCCTTCTTCAGAATCACTATCATCCGAGAGATCATCCAACTGTTCATCAAGAGATTTCCTCCAGTTGGACTCAGATTCGGTTGAAGGAGACGAGAAGGAGTTTTTCTCAGTGGTTTCAGATTTTTGAAACTTATCTGAGTAGTCCTGTACTGATGTTGCGTTGTCACAGATAGTATTCTTGTCCATAGAGTCAGATCGCTACAAACACAGACTTGTTAGGTCTTGAACGTGTTTTCCTGCTCTGATACCAATTCAAAAAACGGGGGTCTAACAACACCACCCAATATTTCGATTAGCAATCTGTATGGACTAAATCCGAAATACTTTACTAGAGAATCAACTAGAGAGTCAGACTCAATCTAGATGAAAGTATCTCAAGGAGTTAATATATCTCTCTTGATTTGATTTTTACTCAAGCTAAAAACAATAGCGAGTCTTTATCAAATACAAGGAATAATTTGGAAGGTACCAAAGACCAATGTCCAAGGATCAATCAATATCAATCAACAACCAAAGTTTGGATTTCCAATTGATGATCACGAACCCACAACCTGTATTATTTCAATTATATAAAATATAATGCGGAAAAGAAATAACACAAACACCGGAAATTTTGTTAACGAGGAAACCGCAAATGCAGAAAAACCCGGGACCTAGTCCAGATTGAATACACACTGTATTAATCCGCTACAGACACTAGCCTACTCCAAGCTAACTTCGGATTGGACTATAGTTGAACCCCAATCAGTCTCCCACCGATCCAAGGTACAGTTGTACTCCTACGCCTCTGATCCCAGCAGGATACTACGCACTTGATTCCCTTAGCTAATATCACCCACAACCAAGAGTTGCTGCAACCAAAAATCACAGACTTGATAATAAACCGATCTGTCTCACACAGAAAAATGTCTATCAAAGGATAAATCTGTCTCCCACAGATAAACCCTAGGTTTTGTTCCGTCTTAAGATATAAAATCAAGGTGAACATGAACCAATTGATAATCCGGCCTTATATTCCCGAAGAACAGCCTAGATTAATCAATCACCTCTCTACAATCCTTCCTGACTACACAGGCGGTTTGTCGAGGAATCACAAATAGTGAGACGAAGATGTTTGTGACTTCTTTGACTTGCCTATCGGAGAACTCTCACGATCTCAAGCCAATCAATCGATTGTACTCGTACGATAGAAGATGCAAGATCAGATCACACAAATACGATAAAAGTAGTATCGGTCTGGCTTCACAATCCCAATGAAGTCTTTAAGTCGTCAACCTGGTTTTAGAGAAGAAAACCAAAGGTTAAAGGAGAATCGACTCTAGCGAGCGCACTAGTATCACACAGACGTGTGGGGATTAGTTTTGCACAATGTTAGATGTCTCCTTTATATAGCCTTCAATCAGGGTTTTTCCTTAGGTACAAAGCAATCCTTATTCACCGTTAGATGAAAACCTTATTTAGATTCAAGCTAATATTTCTCAACTGTTAGATCGAAAACTTAGATTGTCACACACATTTGGGATATACGTTTACTGGGTTTGTGAAAACCATGCCCAAACGTGTACGTGTATGTTGGTTCAACATAGTAACCCAAAAGGTTAACCATATGAGCATTTCATATTAACCTTGTTCTTCTTCACCATAACTAGTTCAATTGACTCAAATGAACTAGTTAAAGAGTTGTTCAATTGCTATGAGATCTTATGTAACTACACAAGACACAATTGAAACAAAGATGATTCGATTCGATTGAATCGGCTCATGAACATTATAGCCACGGTTTGCATAAAGCATTCCTTAGTAATTTAATGTTTCATGTTCGGAGCACATCTTTAGATCATAACCTCTTAAGTTCACAAACAAGTTCGCGGACTTAAGTTAATCGGTTGAGTTTTCCAAACTCAGCAGAAATTCTCGGAAAGAGAACTTCCGCCAGTTCGCGGACTTAGCACACAAACGAGTTTTGGAAAATCCATCAGAAATTCTCGGTCGAGAACTTCCGACAGTCCGCGGACTGAATCTGCGGACTGGGTTCGCGGACTTGGCAAGCCAATTCCACAATCCTCCCGATTTCTCTTGATCAACAAAGTTCGAAAACTTCGGTTTCAAGAAATACATGGTTATGTAATTTAAACTCTCATTTCAATCATTGGGACATTCTCAGAGGACGCTATGTAGCCGTACAGACCGATTCACGTCAGATCAATTCTAAAAGTGATTGAAACTTTTCATGGCTTTCGTCACTAAGTGAAGATAAACTTGATCAAAGCAAAACGCTTTACCAACACACGATTTCGAGATAAAAGATAAGCAATGAATGCTCAACTCGAAATGTCAAATGTGTATGATCCAGTCTATATAGCATACGACTTTTGTCTCATAAGAAGTAGGAGATAGAATAGATAAACTTTTGAGTGATAGATAAGTTCAAGTCTCCACATACCTTTTTGTTGATGAAGCTCCACGGTTCCTTGTATAGATCTTCGTCGTTGTATGATGAATCGCCATGAAGTCCTTGAGCTCAACTACACTAGTCTATCCTAGTCCGAGACTTAGCTGTGTAGGCTAGAAATCAAGACTCATAGTTTTGATCACTAACATTGACAAACATGCTTGAAATAGCAACGCATGCGAGGTCGACCGAGCTATGCTCTAACATTAACCGATTCCTGGTGTCCTACATGAATACCAAAAACACTACCCAGAATCGGTTTACAAGTGCATGTACGTAAACCAATTATGGGTAGTGTTTTCGAAAAAAAAATCAAAATTTTTCAGTTGTTTGGTGTTTTGAAGATCGATTTGCATTAGTTGATCTCACATCTAACACAATTAATTAACACCTAATACGATTAATTATCGCTAATTAATCAGGGGTAAAATGGGTAGTAAGAGAATAATCGGATAATGGGTTGTGTAAAATTCATTTCTAATGACCATTTTTGTCATCTAGTAACAGGCCCCAAATAACTGGACTAGGCCCCAAACTAGCCAGGTTAAAATTCAATCCTAAGCCTTATCCTTCTAGATTTAAATTTATTCAAGTCATTTCTAAACTAGCATCAATCAATTCTAACTACATCGACCGATTTAAAGGAAATTTCATCATCTTTTTTTTTTTTTTTGCAAATTAAACGTCATCGATTGTAGCCCATTACTCTTACCAAAATCGGCTGACGTCCATGTCCATATTAACCGATTCTTATGATAATCGATCGATGTTCATGCCCACATCAACCGATCTATTCTTTATGTGTTTTCTGGTTAAAGAACATTTAACCAGAATCGACCGATGTTCATGCCTATGTTACCCGATTCTTGTATGAAAGAAATGCCTAATTTTTTGTATGTTATTTATGCTAGAATCGAATTATGTCAGTGTTTTCTTAGCTGTTAAGCCGATAAACCGATTCTAACAATCGGGCTATTTAGTAAGTAATATTCATCGATTATGGGTGTTTTTCGCGACTTAAAACATCAATCCAGAATCGGGCTATTTAGTAAGTAATATGAACCGGTTTTATGTGCATGAACATCAACCGATTATGGGTTGATTTTTTCAAAAAAAAAAAACAACATTTTTTTCGTCTTTTGATGTTGCTTTTCTAAGTTAACAAAATTAAACATCTCTTAATCAACCAAATTAACACCAGGAACAAATTAGCCATTAAGTAAAATATTTGAGTAAGGGATTTTTCATTTTACTTCAATTTTTTTTTTTTTTTTTTAGAGATAGGCCTCACACTAGCCAGGAACTACCTCAAACTCTCTCTTTTTTGTTCTTTCTTTTTCTCTTCTCATTTAAACTTTAACACGTAAAATCGGTTAAGGCAGACCGGAACCCACAGTTACAAGATAGCTTTACTTCATGGTACAGCCTAATACTGGGATTTGCAATACCCACTACATGATTTCAACAAAAAGTATACAATTATCTCTCAACCATTAAGAAAAAATCTTAATTTCTTGGTTGGATCAATTCGTATTGTTTACAGAAGCCGTGAGGATTTTTACCACCCTGGTCTTAATAATTACTAGCAGATTGGTTGCGATGTGAGCATGCTTACCGGTGAGAAAACTACAGTTAGTCGTGCGTGGTCTGAAAGAGAGTAGTTTTCTGGCCACAGACCTTTCTCT
This sequence comes from Papaver somniferum, assembly GCF_003573695.1. NCBI lineage: Eukaryota > Viridiplantae > Streptophyta > Magnoliopsida > Ranunculales > Papaveraceae > Papaver > Papaver somniferum. The sequence continues at coordinate 66,212,642 of NC_039364.1, read as the reverse complement.
ACTTCACGGGGGAAGAGAACTGCATTCTTCACGTTAAAACCATACATTTGTTCCTCCTCTACGCCTTCTCCTGTGCTCTCTTCGATCTTTTCCTCTATTTGGTCAAAACAACATACTGGATCCCAAATTCGCTGCTGCAATACCAAAATTAAAATATCAATCAAAAGGCAATAATACAGAGACCATTGGACTAGGCAGAAATTTCTATATGGAGTAATAAACCAACTAAACCACTTCCTAGGGCAATCAAGAACACCACTAGCAACTTCTTTCATCAGAAACCTAAACTAATGACATTTTCCTTAACTCAGAAACCTAAACTAATGACATTTTCCTTAACCCAGGGGTGATCAGGGTGGTATTACAAATCATCGATTCAGATAGAGGAGTTGGCTTCCAAAATGTGTTCTAAAAGGGGTTGTGTGGGTGCAAACCCTTTCTTTTAACAGATTACCAGCTCATTATCGATTGGGATCAGAAAATACCTAATTACAAAGTACCAGCGGAACAAACTTTTGAATTTTCAGGCGTGATAAACATTATCGAGCGAGCAACGCAGCAAGCAAGATACTGAAACTTGACAAATAGTCGACAAAATAAAAATCAATTACCTGAAATTCACCGTAGTCAACAACACCATTTCCATCTACGTCCGCTTGAATCCACACATCCTCGATCTCTTCAGAACTCAGTGTATGAGGGTCACCAGTTAAACCAAGCTGAATCATGTGGAATATAATTAGGTCTATGTTGTCTAACATAATTTACTTTATTTCATCTCTTATAGTATACAATATGGTATATACCTGACGCAGTGCTTCACAGAAAGCAGAGTAGGTAATGTAATCACCAGGACTATCAGCTTTCAAGAACGCAAATGCATCACTTTCGTTCAAGGAAGCTTCACGTAGTTGGTACTGCAACCAAAACAAACTTAGCATCAGAAAACATTTTTACTACAAGTGATCACTCAGAAGAGATAGTTTCGGCATTAAATTCATCCTATACTATTTGTTTAACTCACCTTAATTATACTAAATACAGCTTCACCCCAACTTGTTTTTAGTGGTTTCCGATACTTAGTAGGATTAAGAAGCCATATGAAATCTACACCGCAGATATTCCCTCGATGATTTCGGTGACTAACCCACTGTAACAAAACTCTAAATAGCATGAGAAACATTTTATTTTAAACCTTTGGAGGTAATCTCCAAGGAGAGAGATGAAATTTCTATTCGAAACTATATAGTAAGTTGTAAGTAATAACCTTGTGGGCATCCGCATCGCTGTCCGTATACTGATGAGCAGCATCATATGACGACACAAAACTCTGGGATCTAAGGAACTTATAGACGTGTCCCCGCTTGCTCCCGTTCCAGTCACTGTGAAAAAGCACGCAGAATAAAGTTAAGGATTTTTTGATATTATCGTGATCTTTGATAAAGAACGGGGTCAAAAACTTACCCACAGAGTAGCATTGGCATAGGATTAAGCTTGTTTTCTTTCTGGTAGGATTCTACATACTTAAGGATTTTGTAAACCTGTTTTACCAGAACATAATATATACTTATAAATTAGTTCTGTCTCAACTATAAGCAAATAAAAATTTGCTGATAAAAATATAGAAAATTACGTATTTACGGCAGATAATTCTACCTGATGTAACCGTACGATGGAAAGACTAGAATCATGAGGAAATAACAGATGGGTATTCACGATGAGAATTTCTTGCAAAACATTTTTATGCCGACAGGGTGAGAAGGGCACAACTGATTCAACGTGTAACAGTTGCGCAACACGATCTCCGAAATCATTGAAAAGCAATTCTCTATAGTCTAAAATTGTAAAGTAATCCTTATGAACAGCGGTGAGCAAACCTGTTTATAACAGAAAGAGTTTGTTAGAAATCAAAACACATAAAAATATTTAAGTTTAGTATACAAATTGTTTCTGGTTAAATTTAATGGCAGTACAATATATATTATTACCCTTTTGGTTCTTCACTGAAAGCTTTTTACCTTGATGTTTGCATGAAAACTTATGACATGCTTTAAAATTGGTACGACCAAGTAGTGATAAGCATGCTCATTTATGCATGATCTATAATTTGATTGACTTAATATTCTCAATTATTTTAAATGAAGGAATCCGAAATGCATCTCTGACTTAACACATCTATACTTACATTTAAACAGGATTTCCAAGCTGACTATGGACATATTATTTGTTTTCTATGCCCTCGTCACCAAAGCTTCCCTAGATGAACTTAATTTGATCAACACCATACGTCATATTCATTTTCAATGATATTATAAGTAAGTCGTTTCAAAATTATTAATATAAAGTAGTAATCTATACAGAATGAGTGCTCCCAAATTTGTGAGATGGGTGCAAAATACCCCTTACAAGTTTGAAAAAACAAAGAATATTCTCTCAAACTTAAGCAACGATATACTAAACAAAAAAAGTTAAAATAATCATTACTTTATATCAATAAATTATGTTTCATTAGGGTTGGTCGACTCATGGTTGAGTGAGGGGCCACAAAACTAGTATTCCAGACGGACAATAGAAAAATCAAGACCAACCAAAGAAACCGACATTAAGTCGGAATAAGTGAAGCGCCAATCAATTAGACGAACTTATCGAGTAAGAATCATTTGTGAAACAAGAAAAGATAAAGGGGGGAAAGTGATTCATGATCAGGATTAGATGCACTGTTATAGAAAATAGAAGTTCCAAGCGAATAATTGATATCCTTTTTGGCAGTAAGTAATAACGAAGATCCAAGAAAAAGTTCAACCCGAAAAAAGGGACCATACCATCTCCTCGGTTGTTTGTGCGTGCTAGCTTGAAACTAGTATAGCCTGCATTACCAAGTCTTTTCTCATACATTTCAACAAGCTCTTCATTTCCAACCCAAAATTCCTATTGAGACAAGAATCCATATTAAACCAGCAAAATCATTGCACTCACGGTTATATACTTGAATGGCAGAGTTATTGTAATAAGTTAAAATCAAAGAAAAACTAAATTAACAAAAACAAATGGAAATGCATTGATAACTTACCTGAAGACATATGATTGACGATCTATCACACAACAAAAGATCCAATATACTTCGGTTTCTGCTAAACCAGTATGCTCTGTATTCGCTTTCTCGGCGGCTTTGATTCTGTTATGCAACACCAACCAATACTAACCATTAGTTTCTAAAGTCTAAACAATAATCAGAAAGAAAAGCTTGAGTACCCACACAGACATTTAAGCAAACAGCTTGAATTCAAACAATTTTTATGTTCATCAAATTCTAAATTACAATCTAACATAAACCATATTAAAAACACTTCAAATTTCAAAATTTCTTATTCAATTTTCCAAAAAATGCATTGAGAGTCAAAAAGGAACCACATAACATCAAATAAATGAAAAGGTTTACCTCTTTATCAAGTCTTTTGTAGATAGGTGCTAGAATATTGAATGTAGTACAGGAAATACAAGGGTCGGCCATTGATGCATAAGTTCCAATCCTTGATATTCTTCCTTTAACTTTACTACTATTGTTATTATTGGTATTGTTGTCAATTCCTCCACTTGTATTTATCTTTACAAAATTTGAATCCACCACCTGCTTTTATACAAATATCAACATCACAATCAATAAACATCATGAAATCCACAAACACATTTCTATTCAACCAAACCCATACCCAAAATACACCATCCGAATTTGATACTTTACCATTTCACTGTATCGTTTAAGAAGTGGGTAATGTTCTGGTTCTGGTTCTTCAATTAGTTGTTGCTGTTGGTGTTGAAGATTGGATAAAGAGAGAAACAGAACAAAGAAGATAAACAAAGAGAGCAGATTAAAGAGATTGTTGTTTTTGAACATAAAACCAATTCCAAATACAAAGATCAAATTTCTTTCTTAGGATTTAACGATGAACCCAAACAACAAGCAACAGAATAATGTTTGATTGTAAGAAAGAAGAACGATAACCCAATGAAAGATTTGAGTCTTCGTGTTTGTTTTTAAATACAAAATACAAACTCGTTGTGTGGCTCCTTCTCTCTCTAAATTTTATTCTACAAAAATATTATTGTGTAAAATCTTTTTTGTTTTCTGGGATGGATGGAATACGGACGACGATACGTGAAACCGAAAGGGAAACCGAAAGTCTAAGGAGAAAATGTAAAACACAATACTACTTTTAATCTTACCGTCTTTATTAATCAAGGGATTTCGTTACTAATTACCGTCTTTATTAAAGAAAGGCAAAGGTAGGCCTGCACACGGTTCGGTGCGGTTATAGCTAAAACCGTTCACCTAACTGTGTTCGGTGCGGTTATCACAATTAAAACTGCAGCCGAACTGTTTAGTATTCGGTTCGGTTTTTAACCGCATCAATACTATTCGGTTACGGTTCGGTTTTCACCTATACCCTGCACCTGTACATAAACAAGTTGACCAAAGTCTTAAGTCTAAAGATTAACCAAAAAGTCTGATGAAACCAAAGTTAAAAAGCAAGTAGCATAAAGAGTTGCCAGTAAAAGAAAAAGAGTCATCCATTTGATCTTCATTTCTCAAGTAGCAGACCAGTAAAAGATTGCAGTCCATCCATCTCTCAAGCCAATCATCCCCTTAATCTTCATCCTTTCCCAAAATGTCTGCAACAAGAATGCAAAGAAGAAATATTCAAATATATTCAATGAAGTCTAATGATAAAAGGTATAAAAACTAACAGATAAAAGAAGATAACATTCATTCAAATTTCAAGTCAAAAGAGAAGAGATTTTATTACCATCTTCAATGTTGGAATTGTCATCTGGTACATAGTCACACAGAAAATCAAGAGAGATAGGTTTCTGCAACCAGCTTTGCGTACAGAGAAGTGCTTCAACTGTCCTGGCAGATAGCGAGCTTCTCCATGGGGTAAGAATGCGCTTTCCGGTACTGAATGCAGATTCTGATGCAACAGAAGACACTGGTATTGCCAAAATATCCTTCGCCATAAGTGATAGCACCTTGTACTTGGTACTATTAGCCTGCCACCATGCCAGAATATCAAACTCCCTGGTAGACGCTTCACAGTCATCAAGCAAATACCTTTCAAGTTCTGACTTTGAATGAGTACTATGAACATTCATTCTTCGCCTTTTCTTCCTTGATTCAAGCATATCCTCAATGTTCTCTTCTTGCACAGAAACAACCATGTCATCAACACCAGCAGCAGCTGTTGACCCAGTACCTAAAACATCAAAACAATCAATAGTAAGTAATGATGATAACAATCTTTATGATAAAAAGCAGATAAGCAATATTAAGTAATGAACTAATGATGATCAATAGTAAGTAATGATTTCACCTTCCTCTGCATTGGCATTTGAATACATGCTGGTGTACTCATCATAAAGTCTTCCCATATCTTGTTTCACAGCCTTCAAAACAGTTGTAACCCTGAAATCATCTTGCTCATACAAACATTCCAGATCAAATTTCAAACCATATTCTTTCTCCCGAGGATCAAGCAACTTAGCAAAATACATAACAGAGTTCATAGCTTCATAATCCCCCCAATATGCGTTATACTTCCGAAACATTATTTCTGCCATCATAGAAATATGAGGATCTCGGTTTCCTATAGCTCTAAGACGAACCAACTGTTCATGGATCAATGCCAACTGCCATAGAAATTCATGTGAAGTAACTTGAACTGAAGCCGAGAACTTAACAGTAACATCAAAGAAGATTTTTAAACACTTAACAAGACACCTAGCATATGACCAGTCTGCAGCGTAGGGAGCATGATGACGGGGCTTGTTCATTTTCTTAGTATTCTTCTTTCTAGATACATCTCCCTCACATTAAGATTCACTAGATGAACTAAGATAATAATCTTCATTATCAATTACAACAGTATCATCATCGGTATTAGGTAAAGCTTCACTTTCAGATTCTTTGAAAATATACTTAGAACGAAAGCTCTTGTCCTCCCTTTCTAACCTCTTAAATACGTTTTCATATGGAATGGCAGCTTCAAGCATCAGATACGTAGCATTCCACCTGGTCTTCACATCAAGGAAAACCATCTTCTTACAATCAATCTTCTCGAGAGCATCACATTCTTTGAATTTGGCCAACCTAGAGGGAGAACCGGTAACAAACTTGATAACTGATCTGATCCTTCCAACTGACTTGTGATACAACAACACAACATCTTTGACAACAAGCGCAAGAACATGCGCAACACACCTTACCTGATAAGAATGGAACAAGGAAATATCATCAAAAAATCAGTAACAAGCACAAAGAAATATCATAAAGCATGTCATTTCATGTACCTTGATCAACCTACACTAAAATGTAACTTAAACAACCTGCTATCAACCTACTAGAATCAGTTTTCATATTGAGTCAGTTTCAAGTTTCATATTGAATATATATGTTATCAACCTGCTAGAAGTATAGAATAAACATAGCAATAGAGCTAAGAAAAGTAATTATACCTGCATGTATTGAGCTCTCACTACTGCTCCTGTCCAATTGATGACACTGGTTTGAAGATACTCAATTGCGACACTATTTGCACTGACATTGTCCAAAGTCACACCAAAAAGATCTTCTAGACCCCAATCCAGCAAACATTTCTCAAGCATTTTCCCAATCTCCTTTCCAGTATGACCCTTGATCAAGCAAAACAGGATGATCCGCTTTTGAAGTTTCCAATGGATATCAATAAAGTGCACTGTCACACACATATAGTTGAAGTTGTTTGGAGAGGTCCATGTATCAGTTGTAAGAGAGACTCTTTGTTTACTTTCCTTGAAGTATTTCTTCAACTTCTCTTTCTCATCTTTGTACATAATTAAAAGATCTCTGTAAATGGTCATCCTGCTTGGCACCTTGAATCTAGGTTCAAGCTGTTCACTATATCTTCTAAACCTTTCTCCTTCTACAATTCTAAATGTCAGTTCATCTATGACGACAAACTCAGTCAATCTTCTTCTACACATATCCTTGTCATAACTTACAGCAACCAGCTGTGATGACTGTCCAGGCCTTGGTGGTGGAAACACCAAACTCTTTTGTCCCTTGAGCTTCTTGTTGGGATTCTCGACATGTGCCTAAATGTGTCTTCATGCTGGAAGTTCCATTTCCTCTACTATGTGCTTGCAATTTCTTCTAACAATGCTTACACTGTGCTTTTTCTTCGCTGATCCTTATAAAGTCATTCCAAACTTTTGATCTAGTTTTCCCCTTCTTCTTCGGTACAACTTCAGGTGCAGGGTCCTGTGTAGCCTGCTGTGTAGCTTGTATTTCTTGAGTAGCATCAACTTGAGGTGTTATAGATAGTGTCACATCAGTGGAACCAGCTGCAGTGGATGGAAAGGGAGATGCATTTGCCATCTTGCAGCTTGATAATGAAGCTGAACTTGATCCAATCATTGCCCTGCCAAAGGTAAACAAGTTAGTTCTTACTTCTTAATACAAGCACACATATTTCTTAAAACAATCAAGTTAGTTCTGATTATGAACTTGATAATGAAACTGCACTTCATGTGAGTGACATTGCCTGCCATCTAACTCAATTTTAATTAAAAGCAAACAACAAAAGTTGGAAATGGCTAGCACCTACAAAGTTATTAATACAACAAAATTTGAAAAAATAATTTGGATATGATTTTCATCACATCAAACATGATAAATCTCCACCAAAATCCAAACTATTCATTCAATTTCAGGCACATGCCATTAATATCTCAATTACAAAAGCAAAATCCAAACTGCTCTTTCAATTTCAGAGTAAACCTGACTAATTCAACACCCATTAAAACCCTTTTTCACACAGTCACAGATCATAAATCACTTCATTAATCAACAAACCTTTTTCAAAACATTTTACATCAACAAACCCTAAGTTCAAAACCAGAACAAGTCAAAATGAAGATTGAATTAGTTAGTAGTTACCTATAATCAGACTCCTTCCTTCCCTTAACTCAAACTGAATGATAATAGCTTTCATACTCCTTCCTTGAGTTCCTCCTCTTAACTCAACCAAAACCTAAAATAAAAAACCCATGACTGTAATCAGAAAAATAAGATTTGACAAAAGAAATTGATTGATAAACACAAAACAACAAGCAAACGATTTCGATAAAAGAAACCCTAAGTCCTAACAGAAGAATAATTAAAAAAAAAAACCCTAGAAATTGAAAAACAAACAAATCAATCGAAACGAGAATGAGAAATAGAACATGAGATCTATTTACTTACTAGATAGAGCCATAGAGGTGGTGGTGCTCTTGATGGAGGTGGTTTAAAAGATCAGGGTCTGCTGTCTACTGGTGGTGGAGGCGACTGAGGTGAAGGCTGAAGAGAAAATGAAGAGTGAGAGGAAGAGAAACGAAGAAGAGAAAATGCCGAAGAGATTAGGGTTTCAAAATATATATGGTGGAGGCTTTAATCTAGACGGTTAGGATTAATCAGGATAAAAACTAATCGACGGTCCCTATTAATCGGTTGTTCGGTGCGGTTAGTGTGCGGTTATGGGTGGAACCATTCACCGAACCGTAGATCTAACGGTTATTAAAATGAAAACCGTGACCAACCGTTGGATCGTCGGTTCGGTGCGGTTTCGGTGTGGTTAGTGCGGTTTCGGTGCGGTTTGCGGTCTCGGTGCGGTTGGTGTACAGCACTAGGCAAAGGGTTGAGATTCTCTTTATTCTGCCATTGGGCGGTGTTGATTGTCTTTATATATTATGCTTATCTTGACGAATGTGCCACTCCACTCTCCATGTCTACTATCTAAAGAAAATGGGCCGGTTTTATAAGCTTTTTTCGAAGGTCAAGCAACAATCATAACCGCCGTCGAAAAGTTCACTGATAGTACACTCTCTGAATTTTATTTGCGAAAAAAACACTTATGGACCAATTTTGGGTACCAAATACGGACCAATGCACTCGGTGATAATAATATTGGAGTTTTATTTGAGCTTGTTTGCCACAAATTCTGTCAACAACACGGAATTTTATATGAATGAATAGGGGTGCACATACCCTACCCATATCTGTCAACCCTACCCTACCCGCCAGTTTTTTAACCGTATCCTACCCTATCCACTATTTGGTGGGTAGGGTGGCGGGTAAAGATTTTCTTAACCGCCAGTAAACGGGTAGGGTGGCGGGTATAGGCCATATCCTACCCACCCTATCTAGGAATGCACATACCCTACCCATACCCGCCAACCCTACCCTACCCGCCAGTTTTTTAATCGTATCCTACCCTATCCATTATTTGGCGGGTAGGGTGGCGGGTAAAGATTTTCTTAACCGCCAGTAAACGGGTAGGGTGACGGGTTTAGGCCATATCCTATCCACCCTACCCGTTGTGCAGCCCTATGAATGAACACGATATATGCAATGGGAGTGTGCCTTTTTCTCTTTTTGACAACCAAGTATATATAATTCTTGCCCAAACAAATAGCAGCCTCATTGATAAGAACAAGTACAGAAGGAAAAAAAAGAGTTATGTTCCTAATTCTGTCTGGATTAGCTTTGTATATTTACCTGAGAAAGCTCTTGGCCGGTTAAGTTTTCAGACATGGCTTGCGGTGTTGGTACTGTATCGGTACTCATTACCAACCGTACAATTTGATTGGCTAAACTAATATTAGTAGCTATGCCTTGGTTTTACGAGGTTTCTTCTGGAGCACCTAAGTTTATATGAAGGGATGTTTATGTCTTTGCAGATTCATTGTACTTATAACCATCAAGTTGCCTTAGGCGATTGTTAATCGAATCACTTTTCTTTTCTTGATTCGACAAAAGATTATATGTTCTTAGTTTTCTTCAAAAAAAAGAGGAAAGAATATACTTCTTTTGCAACTTGATTAGCTGTTTCTTACTTGAACCACTGTAAGTTGGCGTTAGGCATAAGCTTATTACTGTGGTTTCAAAAATATGTGTACGTGGTTGCTCTAAGATTCTATTCGCTTGTCAATTTGGGGCATCGTGCACCAAAGGATTTTGTTCCGATCATTATCAAAAGAAAAATAATGATAGAATGATGATGTGGATCAGATTATTCGTACAACTTACTTATATTATAAAAATACAGAATAAAACCCTTTACATTAAAGATCAGAATTGACCAACATGCGGAACTGTTAAAACACTACATAAGTTGATCACAGTATTGCCTATTAAAATCCAATTAGTTTTACGATATGTCCACAAACAAGGTTTCTTTCAGCTCACTCAGAATATACCTACAAAAATGCTACTCTTTGTCACCAAATACTTAAGGAAAAGAAGAGAGGGGGAGGAAAAAAAATCTTTTGTGGACGCCTCTTCCTGCAAAATCTCCGGAAAGCTCACAAGAAAAATCCTCGGCGGCTCGTATCCATTTCCGGCTAACAATAGAAAAACACAAAAGCAAGGTAAGCAAACAAATTAAATGAAAAAAGGAGAGGAAAATTCTTTCTAATTCAACCGGGGGAAACATAATACCTTGTGAAGCCGTTCATATTCCCCTCCTTTGGTATCAAATGTTCCATGTTGTAAACTGATCAACTTAAGCGTGAAACGTGGACCACATTCCTGCACGTTTCCGGAAGGATATTTTAGCTAACATGCTTACGAAGACTGTCATGTCATGTGACAACTTCACCTATAAATCAGTCATCCTGCCACCCTTCTTAATGTATCGGAGTGTTTTAGATGGAGAAATAATTTCCTTCCATCTATACCACAGTTTCAATATTTACTTATTTATGTATATCATACTTGAGTTGATAAAAGTTTTTTTCTTTTTTCTTTTCTCTGTAAGTTGCTCAATAAAAGGTTTGAAACAAGTATTCTGCTTGCAAATTATATGGCTTATCACTGTTACCAAACTCAGATGGGTATGTAGTAGGAAGGTAAAAGTTTTGACCTGCAGGCGAGTAATCACTTTTCCGAGCTTCTTCTCCTTGGTTTCTTTATTTTTACCTTTCCCATCGAGCGGCTTGGTTTCTTTTCTGGTCAAAAATATACCTAGCACCATACCGAAAGAAATATTGCTACCATGTAGAACAAAAATTAATTAATATTTAGTAGTACCCTGAAGCAATGTGTTATGCTCAGAGCAAACATAACCCGTACAGAGACAAACCTATGGTGGCAAAAGAAAATGAAATCATGCTGATTGTGGAAGGTCAGAACCCTTCTTCCTCTAAAAGTAGGATCTTGAGGGAAGAGTGATTGTATCATCCTATGCAGAACATGTCGAGAGAAAAAAGATTAGGGGACAAGTATACACGTGGAATTAAATCCAAGAGAAGCTAAACAACAAAGATATTATACGGGAATATCCAACTTCAAAGGGTAAGGATTTTACCTCCCAACATGATGTCCCAAACGTGTCGTGAAATTATTCATCACTAGCTCAGGCATGTGAAGAGTTGGATTACCATGATTCTGCCAGTAACAAATAGAAGTCATTAGGACATACAATGTGTAATCATATGTTAGTTGACACGCAGGCATAAACACAATAAACTTCCTGCACTGCATCCTAAAACTTTCTCGCGTAACAATGAGCCAGGCATGCATGGGTGTGAACAGACATACCTTAATATCCTTGCACAAGACCAGACTTGAGAGTTTAAAATGTGCAGTTGGTCCATCAGGTTAGCCAATAATGAGGAGAGCATCTATAGTGATTTTTTTTTTTGAAAATATTCATGAAATAACGTCTGATCAGAATCAGGTAATAAACTTGAAACCATAACAAAGATAGGTATATAACATAAAAAAACAAATAAACAAGAGTGCAATCAAGGAATAAACGGGAACCCAAAGAGCTTTGCTTACCTGGTTGCCTACGGTTAGTGTGGACAACAACTATAGATGTGAAGTCCTTTTTATTTGCATATTCCACAATCTGCACAACAAAGAAAGGTGTAACCTAAAAAATATTGCACACAGATTAGTAAGCAATGACGTCAAAACCATCAAAATCAACTAAACTTTTTGATGAGCATTTGGAACCTAAAAAATATTGCACATAGGTTCCTCTCTTGAAATAATGAGCATTTGGAATTACTGTCAGTAGTTCCAAGATGAAAGCTGGTCCTCTCTGCAAATAAAAGAATCCATCAAATATCATGTTGTGGACATGACATTTAACCAGATAAACTGCGCAAGTATCGCAGAACATACAGTAGAATTGAAACAACATGTGGTGATCAAAATTTTTGGAGTGATTTCTCGTTTCAGAATCCCACTGAACTCATCCACATCATTCCCAACAAATAACTGCAAGGAAGCAACATACCATCACTTAGAAAAGCTCAACAGTATTTACTTACAAATAATGACTGAAAACATCCCGATGACTATGTTTTGGGTTGAATAAAAATAAAGAGCAACAACACTCCAGATGGAGACTTGAAAGGAGATTAAAAGACAAACCTCTTCATCATCGGGCTTACAAATGATTTCATCAGGCACCCTTGTCTTCTGTTTTCAATGGTATGTGGTGTTGGTCTAGGAGGTAGCTGCAAATTCAAAAAAATTATGAGTAACAAAGCCAAACACCAAAATCTATTTTGCCGAAGAAAACTAATACCCACCTCAATTCCAACTTAAAGCAATTCCTTTATAGATACCAAAAGGTCATCAAACATAACAAAATATTCAAAACAAATGAAAGGTAGGGGGGTTAAAAAATGACCTCTTCCCCGAGCTCCATAGCTTTCTTTTCCTTAGCTTCACGATCTTTTTGCTTCTTTCACTTCTCAACTTTCTTTTTATGCTTGAGCTGGGAATGAACAGCGGCCCTCTTGTCCTTGTTCTTTATTGTAGATGGTAATACCTGTCTTTTCTTATTACACGGTTTTACTTCTCTTTCTTCTTCAGCAGCAGCTTCTCCTTCATCCTTCTTTCTCTTCCCACCCATTTTCATTTCTCCCGAACCGGGCAGTATACAGTTCAGTTCTGGAATTCATTAGAGCAGCATTAGAAGAATAGAGACCTCAAGCTCCATTGATAATGATGAATTTATACTATCGCGAAGCAAATAAAGAATTTAAACTTCATTTATTCATGATGTTCATTATGATTCAAAAATTCAACCTAATAATGATGAATATTAAGTTGAAACAAAGCAATATGTAAGATGCCGCAAATTAGGTTGAGTTTATAAAAGAACATTTGAAATTGGGGGAATTTTTTGATTTTATCCCTGGACATAGGCAAGCATCTATTCAGCTTAAACCATGTCATGTAAGTAAAATCAAGTGGTTAGAAATTAGGGCCAATTCAGAAGTTGACTCTAAATTCCTTAATAAAATAGGAGCAATTCAAAAGATTAATTGAGAAACTCGCTCCATAGTCCCGTAGCTTGAACTTGATAACTGAGCCCAATTTCATGTTATTAAATAACACTAAATCATCAAAGATAAGCCCTAGTTTTATTTTTCCACATATTCTGGAGTAAGCAAATTATATTTACGACAAAAATAGAGTAGGCAATCATAAATTTACGTAGAAATTTACGTTTAGTCCGAAAGTTAGTAGGCTTTGGACGCTCTAGTCCCGTCCTATCCAGCCCAGTACTCTCTAGTCCAAAATTCACCCGTCTTAAACAGTTTAGTCCAAATTTAAACGCGTTAATCCAAACTCTCACAGATTCAAAAATTCCCGAATGTTTTCTCTACCAAAATTACCTTTCACTGTTTTGAATTCATTTCATTGCATGTACAGATTTCCGGAGAGATTCAGAGAGAGAGAGAGAGAGAGCGAGAGCGATAGAGAGAAACTCTTATTTTCTTCTTTCCATTCTCTTTCATTCTCCATTCTTTTCTCTGATGCAGGAACTGCAACACGTTCATGATAACTATGAAAACAAATAGTGCATTAGATGCATAGAGGAAGGTGTTGTTAGTTCTGTTGATTTGCTTGGGTTAGGGTTTCCGGAGAAAAGGTGAAACAGGATCAGAGTTAGGGTTTCTTGATTTGAAATTTAGATGGAGTGGGTGATGATTTGATTTCTTAGAGTTGTGATGAAGAATTAGATCGTGGTGCTGTTGCTGATAGATGAATTAGGAATCGAGAAGATACATAGATGGAAGAACATGGATTTAATTGAAGAATTAGGGATTTGGAAATTGATTGAAGATTTGATTTAGTGATGATAAAGAAGGAATTAAATACTGAGTTTGATGATTTGAGAATTGAATTAAATTAAATTAGAGAAAGAGGAAAGAAAGAAAAAGTCAGAGAGAATGAGGAGTTAGGATTATTCTAGGGTTCATGGAACTGATGGTGGTGGTGATAATTCGAGTGATTGTGTCAATCTCGGAAGAAAAGGTAATCAAGAGAAATCTGAATTTAGAGTTTACTAATTTGATTTATATGCTTGTATGGAATTGTATTGATTTGGTTGATTATTTATGGGTGCTACCTAGATCTGAAATAAACATGATTGTGTAAAGTTGAATTAAGGGTTCCTTGTGGAACTGAGATTCACTGTTTGGAGATTGTGATGAATTGAAGCTAAATTAGGTATCATGTTAAACTGACATAGGAGAAGGTTACGAGAATTAGATATAATGATATCAATGGTGCAGTTACAGGTTAGAATATGGCTTTAAATATAATCTGGCTCTTGAAGTTTATATTTGTACTGCTGTATAGCCTGCATATGTATTTGTAGTAACCTTGTTATGGTGCAATGTTCGATTATGCACTATGGTGACTGTTGACATTATGAAAATGAAGTGAACTTATGCATGACATTTTAGGGAGTGAGATCGGAAATTAAATACACCCTTTTGATCATTTGTTCCATAATCTGTAGGTTAGGAGATTTGTGGATTTATATGTATAAACGTTGCTAGACCAATCTAGTGATGTATAAATGTTGATTTATATGTATGAATGGGTACTTTGATTGTGCTCTAGCCTGCTTAATATGTGAAACAAAATCCTTAACTTATATATATTTAGATATTTGGAAATTGTGAATATTACTTGATTTTGCCAAGTTTGTTAAGTAGGACTCTCACATCTTAGTTGAACTGTATAGGCGCCGTCTTATTAGGCTCGCACAACATTGTTCGTAGTCGAGTATGGTAGAATTTTCTGGTGGATTTTGTTGTATTACTTTACTTTGATGCCAGTCATGTGGCTAGAGAAGTTTGGCGGGTTTATATGTACTTTTAGAATTTTAAATAGTACATCCGTTCAGAACTATGGACGGACCAAACTAGGACAGCAAGCTTTGGTGCATTTATGGCATTAGATTTGCAACAGTGGCCTATTAGTAAGTCGCAGTATTGTGTTAGATCATGAAATGACTTATTTTACTGGTTAGAATATGTGACATGAGGCTATGAGAAAGTTGATAACTTGATACTGCTATTTGAGGATAGTTATTAATTGAGCACATAAGCGGTTGTGTATGTCTTAAAATGTAAGACTTACACGGTCTGAATTGATAAAAACAGTGGACTGAACTAGGGATGTGAACACCTGCCGAACTCTTTAATCTTATGCAGGGTCGTGTTAAAATGATACTACAGTAGCATTTGGTAAAATTTAGTATCGCAATCTGGGCACAAGTCTATAAGGTCTGAACCTATCGGAGACAAGTCATTTTTATGGGGTTCACTGCCCAATCCAACGATTATGCTTAATCCTAAAACTAACAATTATCCGTTGTATTTTCTTGTACACCAGTTATATAAGTGCACATAAAAGTGCACCTTTTTTTGTGCTTGTTATACGAGGTGTATATGCCTGTATACCGGTTATATGTTGTGGTCTCCTTATCGAATTTGGTTATTGGATGATTGTGCTATGAAACAACTTTCAATTGATGGTTGTGCGCTGGATGGTGCTCAAGGGCCACAATGGATAGAAGCATGGGTATGAGCATTAACCTAAGGGTATGAATTATAATTTAGGCATGAGTAGTAACATTACTGTATTCTATTGTTGGCATTACAATTCGTTCTCAAGAGACCTAAAGTGTGCCACTAGCATTATAGCCCATGTTACCAACTGTAGTAGCATTATAGTTGGTACGAATGGGTCTTTGTATATATAATCTCAAGTAAATTTTAATTGCACTATTAGCTGGTCAGTTAGTAAGTGTGAGTTTGAGTTTGGGAGAGAGAAGAAATGAATGAGCAGAAGCAACTAGTACTGGTCGGAATTGATGATAATAATACGGAGAGAAAGGAATTTGGAAAATTATTCAATTTCTTAGAAAATTATCTAGCTGAAATTTTATTCTCTTTTACTTATTGAATTTTGGCAACGAATTGGTAAAGAGTTGACATTTGTGCTATTTCTCCGTTGCTGCTAATTTTTTCATCTAAATTTGGTTGGAATTCTGCGGTGGTACCAAGTTAAGAAAGTATCTACAATGTCGGTCCAATCTTAAATAAATTGGTTTCTTTTGTGGCTTAGGAAATTGATCTTACTTGGGGTGTTAAGAATGATCTCAAAAAGCTCCAGAACACCTTGGAAATGAATGCAGCGGTGACAGATGATGCTGAGAAGAAGCAAATAAGAGACAGTTCTGTGCGATTGTGGATAAAGCGGCTTAAAGATCTGCTCATGACGCTGCTGATGTGCTGGATGAGTTCGTAATGCGGAGAAATGAAATGATCAGAAAGAGGGTTAAGGTACGTAATCACGTTTCTTCTTCCAACCCATTTGCGCTTTTGGAATTTCATGAAAATTGTTTTCTAGCGATAGTGTTTGATAGATCAAAATGCCTAAGATATCATATTTAAAGATAATGTAACATTAGGGATTAGTGAAAACTGTAATATTTTCTGACGATTGGATTATGTACACACCAGCAACACCTAAGCAACCGGGATTACTTAAATTTTTAATTGTGATCTACAGGAAATTATGTAATGTCCAGTAGCTCACCAGTTCAAAGAATAATTGGTGATCCAAAACAGTCAAAATCTTATCCTAAGAAGATTCTTTGCTGCACTTATGACTGGTAAGTGCAATTATGCCCTTTTCCAATGATTGTTTTTATCTATCTAGTAGACATGGAAGATAGGGTCATTTTGGTATAATTACTTTGGGTACATATGTGGACAGCATGTGTATATACTTGTACACATGTTGATTGTTAACGTGTACATAGTTGTACACCATTGTGCTATCTTTTTGTTTATATTTTAGTTGTACACCGTTTTGATTCTTTTTGAAGCTGGGCATAATTCTGTAGTTTAGTTGTTTTTTGTTTATATTTTCTTCTTCGGACCAATTTATTAATGTGTAATATTTTGTTTTTCAGGTGTACATACTTGTACACATATTGATTATTTAGGTGTACATAGCTGTATACATGTTATTCTTTTTGAAGTCTAAGAAATTAGGTAAAGCACGAATGTGTACATAGTTGTACATACATGTTATGTTATTTAGGTGTACATAATTGTCCACATGTTGATTAGTTAGGTGTACATAGTTGTACATTAACAATAATGAGGGAAAGCACTAATGTGTACAGGTGTTGGATTTTTTATAAGTGTGTACGTAGTTGGACTGTGATATCCATCCCTTACATCAGCTTCCATTTGCTTTCGGTAGAAATAAATGATATTAGTTACGTTAGCATATATATATAGGACTGAAATCTCTAAATATCAATATGTAATGTTAATGTGGACCAAGTCATTACTGTCAACATGATTACAAGCAAAATTTGCATTACATCTCTTTGTAGTTTTCCATGGTACTTCACTTGAATGAATGTATTCCTTTTATCCTGATCAATGATGTTGTCAAAATTCCAGAATATTTTTACTGTGCACATTGTTTAGTTTTCGGTTTGCTTCCAGCATTTACAATTTAAGCTACTGTTGATGCTGAGTTCAAGCTCCAAATGTCCAGATTTTTTGGTTGGCTAGCGTAACTCACCTGAGTACGAAATCAGCAAGATGTGAAGCAAAGATCACTGGATTGTCACCTGCAACATATGGATGGGCTATCTATAAGTTTAAATTTCTGACAGGAGGAGCAGCCAGTACCAAAAAAGTCTTGACTTAATAAAAGTTACGGATCAGGTACGCCCCTACATTTTGTTATAGTAATAAAATTTCCTCGTCTGAGATTTTCTAGTCTTTGGTTAGTATTTTTAAACCGCAACTTAGAGCATTGCCAACACAATAGTTTTTTGGGTCGATATAAATGTTGAGAAGCAAACTGCCTATATTTAGAAAAAATGATGAAAACCATACCGCTGTTTTTGAATCCAAAACACATACTATCATTATTCGTAATTTCCAAGAAAGTTTAAGATACATTTTTTTTTTGTTCTTGATGATCAACAAGGAAAAAGAAATATGAAAGAGCCATCTACAAATTAAGTCTCGCTGACGCCAAAGCTTCGGAGATGCAAGAGAGCAACCACTTGTTTTCATCATGGTTGGACAAAGCAAACCGAGCTTATATATGGAAAGTGGAGTTCCCATCTCTTTCGATAAAAGTGTACTGAATAGAGCTCCAATGGCAGATAAGTTTTCTGATTTTGCATACTATGGGTTGGATTTTGAATGTGTACATAATTGTACACCTGTTGATTTTCAATATGCACATAGGTCTACACCTGTTGATCGCTAATACATACATTATTGTACATTTGTAGATTTTTAACGAACATGGTCGATATGAGTTTGATGAATGGATTGTTTTGTATCCTGTTATGGAGAAGTTAGTTGGTAATATCTCTGGGTAGTCTGTTCCCCATCTTCTTAAAGGGGCTTGTTTGTAGGTGTGACATTGTTACTTCACTTTTTTATTCAGAAATCATTTGTTTGACGACGTTGTAGGATGGAATGACATGCTTCTAGCTGATGATATGATATGGGGCCAGAATTGCTTCAACGAGCTTGTCCATAAACAGTTGGGACCACTGGTTGATAAGGAAAGTGGTCTTGTGTTTTCTTAGGATAAAACACATGTTTGTACACCACTGTAGGCTAAGATTTCTGGATGTTTCTGCACCACTGTAGACTAGGAAAGTGGTCTTGTGTTTTCTGTAGATGCTTACATGTTTGTACACCACTGTAGACCAAGATTTTTTTTAAATGAGAATTATATAGCTATAGGTGTTCTTTTTGTAGCTCTCGGAAAGAGCTTTCCGAGTATATAAAAGTTGCGAATTTCGAACAAACGGTTTAAAAGATAAATTGTTTTCTAATTATTTTTGTATTATTTAGAATTGATGACATCATCATGAGTCATTTTGGACTAAACTGTAAATATTTGGACTAAATTGTAAATCAGGAAGGTTATATGTGTATTTTGCATATTTTAAATAATTTTTGGACTAAATTGTAAAACTCGGGATGAACTAATCTGTACTTTTTAACTTGTTTTTGGATTAAACCGTTTTTTTCCCTAAATTTACTAGCCACTTTGCAGGGAGATATTCCAGGCATGGAAAATTGTGGTTTAACGAATACAAAATGAACCAACACTTGCAATTCAACCAACCAGTTTGTGCTTATTTTTTTAAGGGTTCATGAACTGAATTTCAGGACGGTGGTGGGAGCTCAGGAAAAAAAGAGAGTGAATTACAGCTAGGGTTTAAGCCTTTATTCCTAAATGAATGTAGATATCTAATCACCAAAATATTGCTCCAATCCAACCGACTAACGTTTCAATTACCAACCCTAGAGAGAGAGAGAGATTACCTTTCACTGATTGCTTGTGCTCCCCAGTTGGTGGTCCAGTAGTACCAGTGATGGTGGTGAACACCGTTCGTGCTGGAACGAGAGAGACTGAGAGATGGGAGTTCGCAGACGAGATTTTAGGACTGTTGGATCTTCCACTAAATAAGAGGTTTTAGGCTCATGGACCTAATACAAATTGGCTAAACTAGATTTTGCATCCGTGATACGCCGGGCGGGCCCAGAAACCAACCCCGTTCCGATACATGTTTAGAATTTTTGATTTGGTGGGCGGGTAATGTAAAGTAATACTTATAATTGAAATTACAATGTTAAATTATGACAAAACACCATGAAATTAAAGTAACCAACCTTCAAATGATGCTTCTTCTATCCTTGGAACAAGGAAGATACAAAGATTTGAGGTTCTTCTCTAATAATCTTCAGATTTCTACCCAATTCTAAGATTGGAAACTAGAAGATAATAGATGCATCTCTTACAAATTGAAATTTCTACCCAATTACAAATTGGAAATAACAAAGTGTTGGAGGCTCTTCTCTTAGGAAGGATTTAGGGTTCTTACACCACTTTTCTAAACAAACAAAACTTCAAAACTAGAAGAGCTAGGGTTTAAACAATAAATAGTAAACAAAAAGGACAAAGATAGGAAATAAGGGAAAGAAGTGGGTAAAAGAGTAAATACGAAATAATAGGGCATAAATGGTACATATGAAATACCATTATGCATCATCCTTCCCTCCTTAAGTGAGATTCGCCCTCGAATTGTCCATCTCTTCATCCATAATATTGTCACCCAAATATGGAACCAAGTGCTTAACATTAAAGACGCCGGGCGTACGAATTGAGCTTGGGTAAGTTGAGTCGATAAGCATTATCATTTATCTTTTCTCCAATTGGAAATGGTCCAATCTTCCTTGCCTTAAGCTTGTTGTACCCACCCACGGGAAAGCGTTCTTTAGTAAGAACCGCATAAACAAGATCTCCTACTTCAAACTCAACCACGCGTCGTCGTTGATCGACCTTGTTCTTGTATTTCCTTGATGATGCTTCTAGATGCTTTCGGGTGCTTTCATGTATAAGGTGGAGTTGAGAAACAAAGTCTGCTGCCTTAGCATTTGGACTTTTCAAATCCGGTACTAAAGACAAGTCAAGTCGTACTCTTGGATTGAACCCGTACACCACCATGAATGGTGAATAACCACTACTCCGGTTCACCGCATGGTTGTAAGCAAATTCCGCCTTGCATAAAACTTGATCCCATGTCTTCAAATTCTCCTCAACCAAACAACGAAGAAGATTACCTAGGGAACGGTTTACCACTTCGGTTTGCCCATCCGTTTGAGGGTGATAGGCGGTGCTAAAATTTAAATTGGTCTTGACCAACTTCCATAAAGTACGCCAAAAATGCCCCACAAAACGACTATCTCTATCCGAGACGATGGAAGAAGGAATACCATGTAAACTATAAATCTATTTAAAAAATAGTTGAGCTACCATGACCGCATCAGTTGTCTTTTTACAAGCAATGAAATGAGACATTTTGGAAAAACGATCTGCCACTACAAATATTGAATCCATACATCTTTTAGTACGCGGTAATCCCAAGATGAAATCCATGCTCAAATCTTCCCATGGACGAGAAGGAATAGGAAGTGGCATGTATAATCCCGCATTAGTGGTCGTTCCTTTAGATACTTGACATATATGATATCTCTTCACATATCGATGAATCTCCTTCCACATTACCGGCCAAAAGTATGAGATAGAAACCAAGTTCCAAGTAAGAGTAGTCCCCATATGCCCCTCTTCGTGAAGCTCCTTAATAATTTTCAATCTCAAGCTTGATTGGGCAATGCAAAGACAATTTTTCTGATAAAGGTACCCATCGAAAAGAACATAATCACCATTTTGGAGTGAACTTTCATCAACCATAAGATGACCAAAATAAGTATCATTTTTTAAGAGCTCGTGAATATCATCGAATCTTAAAATACGAGCCCTCAGTACGTCGACTCAAGGAATCCGCTACCTTGTTTTGTACACCCGACTTGTGCTTGATGGAAACAGTAAATTGTTGCAAATAAGAATCCCATTTACCATGCCTAATAGAAAGCTTGTCTTGAGAATTGATGTGCTCCAATGCCATGTGGTCCGAAAATAAAATGAAGTCATTAATGATTGAACTACTTCTCTTCTTGAAAACTACTCGACCACGATTTCTTCCTATATAATTACTCACTAAGTCTAACCTCTTGTGGTGATAGTCAAGTGCACACTTAAGAAGCAAAGAAACACCAAGTAGCCTTCCTAACTTTGTACCGTGGCTAGCGCCATAATAATTATCTTCAAAGGAAACCCAAATTGGATCCACATAAGATGAATTCTCATTTCTTTTGCTAATATTTGACAAAGGGGTAGTTGTTGGGTGAATTTTTGTCTCAAATTTCATCTCTTGAATGACATTTTTGGATATGGCATAAACATAACTATTGGAATCATTAACAAGCTTGCTTACCTTTCTTCTCATGGTACAAGTGGTATGGAATGCGTCATGCCTTGTCCCTCGATCACCATCGTCAAATTCAAGCATGGAGTATTTGTTTATGACACCCAATGTTTGTACTTGATAACCGGTGATAAACTCTTCTTCCAGTTCTTCGTTAGGTTCTTTATCAAATATGGGTGGCGACGTACGATCAAAGTAAACATCATTACCAATCTCACCTTCCTCAAAATTTGAAAAACTATCAAATTTTGGTGGATACATTTTAACAAATACCATGTGGGCAACATCATTACCAATCTCACCTTCCCCATAATTTGAAAAACTATCAAACTTTGGTGGAGACAAATTATCAAACATCTTGTGGGCAACTTCTTGATGCTCATACCCACCAATGGAAGTGGAACTCTTTAGCTCCACTTCATATCCATAGTCATTAGGAAGTTCAAATCAATCCACATAAAGACTTTCCAACTTCTTAAATTTCTCTTCTACTAATTGATACATTTCATCAAACATTTTATGCTTAAAGACTTCCAATTCTTCTTTCATAGAAATTTCACCTTGATTAACTCTTTTCCTTGGATCCATAATGAAATCACAAGGAGAATAAACCCAATTTGACAATAGAACAAACAAAGATTCAAACCCCCAAGCTAATAATTGAAATCTTCTCCACAACTTCCCAAAAAAAAAGAAACCAAAGCTCTTGATACCAACTAATGTAAAGTAATACTTATAATTGAAATTACAATGTTAAATTATAACAAAACACCATGAAATAAAAGTAATCAACCTTCAAATGATGCTTCTTATACCCTTGGAACAAGGAAGATACAAAGATTTGAGGTTCTTCTCTAATAATCTTCAAATTTCTACCCAATTCTAAGATTGGAAACTAGATGATAATAGATGCATCTCTTACAAATTGAAATTTCTACCCAATTACAAATTGGAAATAACAAAGTGTTGGAGGCTCTTCTCTTAGGAAGGATTTAGGGTTCTTACACCACTTTTCTAAACAAACAAAACTTCAAAACTAGAAGAGCTAGGGTTTAAACAATAAATAGTAAACAAAAAGGACAAAGGTAGGAAATAAGGGAAAGAAGGGGGTAAAAGAGTAAATACGAAATAATAGGGCATAAATGGTACATATGAAATACCATTATGCATCATACTTCCCTCCTTAAGTGAGATTCGCCCTTGAATTGTCCATCTCTTCATCCATAACATTGTCACCCCAATATGGAACCAAGTGCTTAACATTAAAGACGTCGGGCGTACGAATTGAGCTTGGGTAAGTTGAGTCGATAAGCATTATCATTTATCTTTTCTCCAATTGGAAATGGTCCAATCTTCCTTGCCTTAAGCTTGTTGTACTCACCCACGGGAAAGCGTTCTTTAGTAAGAACCGCATAAACAATATCTCCTACTTCAAACTCAACCACGCGTCGTCGTTGATCGACCTTGTTCTTGTATTTCCTTGATGATGCTTCTAGATGCTTTCGGGTGCTTTCATGTATAAGGTGGAGTTGAGAAACAAAGTCTTCCGCCTTAGTATTTGGCCTTTTCAAATCCGGTACTAAAGACAAGTCAAGTGGTACTCTTGGATTGAACCCGTACACCACCATGAATGGTGAATAACCACTACTCCGGTTCACCGCATGGTTGTAAGAAAATTCCGCCTTGCATAAAAATTGATCCCATATCTTCAAATTCTCCTCAACCAAACAACGAAGAAGATTACCTAAGAAACGGTTTACCACTTCGGTTTGCCCATCCGTTTGAGGGTGATAAGCGGTGCTAAAACTTAAATTGGTATTGACCAACTTCCATAAAGTACGCCAAAAATGCCCCACAAAACGACTATCTCTATCCGATACGATGGAAGAAGGAATACCATGTAAACGATAAATCTATTTAAAAAATAGTTGAGCTACCATGACCGCATCCGTTGTCTTTTTACAAGCAATGAAATGAGACATTTTGGAAAAACGATCTGCCACTACAAATATTGAATCCATACCTCTTTGAGTACGCGTTAATCCCAAGATGAAATCCATGCTCAAATCTTCCCATGGACGAGAAGGAATAGGAAGTGGCATGTATAATCCCGCATTAGTGGTCTTTCCTTTAGATACTTGACATATATGATATCTCTTCACATATCGATGAATCTCCTTCCACATTACCGGCCAAAAGTATGAGCTAGAAACCAAGTTCCAAGTACGAGTGTAGTTGCAGGAAATCCTACAACACATCCCTTGTATTATCATGACTATGATTTCTAGATCTAAACTTATTTGATATGAAAATAAAGATAATGGAAATAGAAAATAAGACACAAGATTTACGTGGTTCGATCAATGTGATATACATCCACGAGGTTAGGGATCTTCACTATGATTGTTTGTAATTACATATGGATTACAATTGAGACTCCATTAATGAGTATTTGGAGCTCTTGGTTGAAGAAGGAAGAAGAAGGAGATAATAATAATACAAATTCTGCTCTTTCTCTCTACAAATGTGTCCTCCCTAAAGTGTCTCTCTCCTTTTTCTTTTTTTGATCATCCTCTTTGTCTCTCTTGCCTTTCTCTTTATATAGGTGTTTACATAGTGGATGATAGCTAATGTACAACTAACATTTCCCTTATTTTCGGATCTGGCTTGCGGTATTTTCGCAAGCTTCCAAATGTAACATTCGCAACATTCCTAATTTTCGCAAGATCATCACACTTTTATCATGTTTAAGTTGATGTCATCTGTTATGTCGTTTCTGAAATCATCCTGCGATGTCTTCGCGATATGTTGTTAATAATTTCGCAAGCATATTCTTCTGTGCGAGATTCTGATCCTACATCTTGCCTCTTTTTTCTTGAATATTTCTTGAAAAGCGATCATTAAGAAAAAATCCACCTTGTTGTAGTTGTTGGAGGAACGAGCGAAAGAATATCGGACTTGAAAAGTACGTACTTGCCTCTATTCTTTTGTGAAGTTCCGGAACGTTTCGAAGTAAATAAGAAGTATTATCTATTGAAGTATGCGAAGTATGAAGTATCCTTGAAGAATTATGCGAAGTATGAAGTATCCTTGAAGAAGTATAAGAAGTACTCAATCCTCGAAATATAAGAAGTCTTCGAACTAAATAAGAAGTATTTGTCCTTGAATAATAAGTATTGCCTCTATTCGTGCGAAATTATTACTCCATTTTTGGTGAGGATTCTTATTGTTCATTAGCGAACGTCCACTTTGGGAATGATTCTTGCCGAGGAGATAAAGAACATAAAATGTTTTCTTCGTAATCCATACTTGCCTCTGTTCTTTATCTATGAGGGTAGAATCCTTGAGAAAATGTTGAATGTGCGAATTGTTTCCTTACTCTTATCTTTGCCTCTGTCTCATGTTTTGTGCTCATGCAATAGTATAATCTCTTCAAGTTGCTTATAATTGTGCGAAATAACTGAGCGAGATAATCATATCATTCGGAAGAATCATATTCTGCGAAATTCTGACACATTCTGCGAAATTTTGAATCATTCTTGCGAAATTCTGAATAATCCGGTGAAATTCTGAGTAATCCTGAATAATTCTGCTAAATTCTGCGATATTATTGCGAAATTATGCAATATTATTCCGTACAGTTTTGTAAAGTACTTGTGCGAATATAATGCTTATGTTATGAAATGTGTATGCGATGTTTATGCTATGAAATGCTTATGCAATGCTTTTATGATGCGAGTATGATGCTTGTATGATGATAATTCTTATCTATTGCAATGTATAGTTAATGTTTGTGTTCCTTAGATCATTTTGCCGTCTAAAATTGATGTAACTCTAAATTGCTTCCATTCTTCATTTCTCTGCCTTTTTCTTTAGTGTATGCATTCTTCTTCGTGTAGTTATTGTTCTTCACAAGTTCTTACTTGTTTTTCATCTTCCCTCTTCCTGCACTATTAGTATCTCATAACAGTATGATCATAATATCAAGTCTGCGGCATTTTCACTGCCTCAGTTTCATTTCCATGTACATATTAGCAAGCTTGTTTGCTTACAAATAATCATTCTCGCAAGCTTACTTGCTTACTCATTTTATTATGTGGTCTTATTTTTCCTTCCTAGTTAAAGTTCTTATTTTGCCACCTCTTGTCATTGCGACAAAATCGCAGGATGTCTTTGCACTTTCATGCAAAAACCCATTGATCTTGCCTTAACTTTTTCTTTTGTATTATTGCCTCTTCAGGATTGTTGCGACAATATGACAGGCCTAAATATTCTTGCGAAAATAAATCCCCATGACATCGCCGTCTTGCGACGAAATCGCAGGACGTCTTCGCACTTTCATGCGAAAACCCATTGATCTCGTATTATCTTTTTCTTTTGTATTATTGCCTCTTCAGGATTGTTGCACAAATATGACAAGCCTTAATACCCTTGCAAGTAAAAATCCTCATGACATTTGCGTCTTAAGACACTTATCAGCTCCCTAATGGAGGGTGCCGCCCTTATCTTCCCCCTGGTTGCCCCTTCAAGGAAGCGTACTTCTACCATACAAGGTTAGCTCCTCCCATCCAGTCTTAACAACAACCAGTTATTTTCGCAGCCTCTTATCCCTTTTACCTATAAGGCTTATGGTTACGAGATTGCACCCTAAGTGGGGTTTTCTTCGGGCCAAGTGCAGTATAAGCCAAGACTTGTCAAGAATGGCAAGGTACGCTTCAAACGCCCCTAGAACTCTTGACTCAACCGTGTACCTCGGCGCCTTGATCAGATTCCGCACTCCTTGGGAGAGTCCTTATTACCTTATTCTCCCAACCTAAGTCATATGCTTAAGCTGAGAATCCAAGGTGCCTCTCCCGGATGGGCTTTATTGACCCCAAATCTCCATGACTCAGGTTCCAGGGGCGGTGTAACCTTTTCCCTGAGTCATGCTATAGGTACCCCCTCCTATGACGTACTTTAGGTCTTACATTTGCCTCTTGCGAAATTTTATTCGCGAACTAGGGTGTACGCCATAGAGGTTCGCCCAATTCTAATCTTAGGTTTTTATGGATCTTAGATTGTCTCTTGCGAAATTTTCGCGTTTCTTTGTTCTTTTATTCTTTCATTTCTGTCATTTCTTTCGTTCATCTTTCATTTCTGTCATTTCTTTCATCCACTATCATATCATTTGAAGCAAAGTAAATATTCAAGAGAAATTCTAATACATTATAATTCTGAAATCTTTGTAATTGTGAAATCTTTGTAATTCTGCGATTGTTTCGCATTTTGTAAATCAAATCAAAAGTCTTTTTATTCTCTGCAAAAGAAATATTCTAGAGAAACATATAAATTGAATTTTCTCAGTTTTCTGTAATTTTGAAATCTCGCAATCTTTGTAATTTTGAAATCTTAGTAATCTTTATAATCTTTGAGATATTGAAATCTTTGTAATCGTGTGATTGAATCGCTTTTTGTAAATCAAATCAAAAATATTTTTATTCGTTCTTAGTATAAAGTAAAATGTTCAAGGAAGTGGTACTTATCTTTCATGTGAGTTGTTGTTGTTGTCAAAGAAGTGAATAAATGCCTTGAAATGTATGAATTTCGCGCAGCAAAAAGAAGTGTGAGAAGTGAGACTTGAACCCTTGACCTGCTTCTTGGATTTTCTCGCACCATACCAACTGTGCTAAGCCTCTCTTGCAAAGTAATCAAAGTTCTTGCGAAGTAATCAAATTCCAACTGTGTGAGAGGCACTTCTGTATAAATTTCGCGTAACAAAAATAAACATGCGAGAAGCAAGAATTGATCCCGCGACCTGCTGCTTGCATTCATGCCTCCTGACCAACTGTGCAAGCTTCTTCTTTGCGAAATAATCATCAACTCTCTTCTGTGCGAAATAATCAAAGAAATATTTGTGCGAAAAAATACGCATGTGTTGGGACTTGATCACACGACCATGAACTCATTAACTTCGCATATGACCAATTGTGCTGCCTCTTGTTTGCGAAATAATGAAACAATTTTGCGAAATTATCGTTGGGACTTGATCACACGACCATGAACTCATTAACTTCGCAGATGACCAATTGTGCTGCCTCTTGTTTGCGAAATAATGAAACAATTTTGCGAAATTATCATTTTTTCGCTCTCTGTAAAAAAGAAGAAAACTATGTTCGCAGGCGAATTCGAACTTGCGACCACGAACGCACATACTGCTCTCTGGACCAATTATGCAAGAACCTCTCTGCGAAATTAACGCATAACTTTTTTCCTTATTATTTTATTCTCCCATGCGAATGAGAAGAAAATGAAAAATATGTGTCTCTGCGAATTCGAACCCGTGACCTATTTGTTGTTCGCTCAGCCTTGAACCATCTGTGCGAATTTCTGTTTGTGACAGAAATCACAACTTCTGACTCTTATCATTATCTTCGTCTTTCCTTTGTTTCTTCACAAAATGCCTCTTGCTTTCTCCTGAACATGAAAATCTTCCACTGAAACTTCCATTTTTTCCTTAACTTTCACCACAACAACTAATTTTTTCTCTCATTCTTTTCATGTCTTTGAATTGTTGATGATGTTTACTCCCTGAAAGTGTGATTTCTTCCATAAAATTTCCATTTTTGAACCTAAATTTTGTATATCTAGAAAAGTATGAACAGTAGCTAATCTTCATGGAAATTTCTTGAACCAACAAGTTACAGGAAGGATAAATCCTTTACTCGCTCCCTGTTTCTAGCGCCAAAAATGTAGTTGCAGGAAATCCTACAACACACCCCTTGTATTATCATGACTATGATTTCTGGATCTAAACTTATTTGATATGAAAATAAAGATAAAGATAATGAAAATAGAAAATAAGACACAAGATTTACGTGGTTCGATCAATGTGATCTACATCCATGGGGTTAGGGATCTTCACTATGATTGTTTGTAATAACATATGGATTACAATTGAGACTCCATTAATGAGTATTTGGAGCTCTTGGTTGAAGAAGGAAGAAGAATGAGATAATAATAATACAAATTCTGCTCTCTCTCTCTCTCTCTACAAATGTGTCCTCCCTAAAGTGTCTCTCTCCTTCTTCTTTTTTTAATCATCCTCTTTGTTTCTCTTGCCTTTCTCTTTATATAGGTGTTTACATAGTGGATGACAGCTAATGTACAACTAACATTTCCCCTATTTTCGGATCTAGCTTGCGGTATTTTCGCAAGCTTCCAAATGTAACATTCGCAACATTCCTAATTTTCGCAAGATCATCACATTTTTCTCATGTTTAAGTTGATGTCATCTGTTATGTCGTTTCTGAAATCATCCTGCGATGTCTTCGCGATGTGTTGTTAATAATTTCGCAAGCATATTCTTCTGTGTGAGATTCTGATCCTACAACGACTAGTCCCCATATGCCCCTCTTCGTGAAGCTCCTTAATAATTTTCACACTCAAGCTTGATTGCGGAATGCAAAGACAATTTTTCCGATAAAGGTACCCATCGAAAAGAACATAATCACCATTTTGGAGTGAACTTTCATCAACCATAAGAGGACCAAAATAAGTATCATTTTTTAAGAGCTCCTGAATATCATCGAATCTCAAAATACGAGCCCTCATTTGTGTAAGAAGATAAGTACGTCGACTCAAGGCATCCGCTACCTTGTTTTGTACACCCGACTTGTGCTTGATGGAAACAGTAAATTGTTGCAAATAAGAATCCCATTTACCATGCCTAATGTAAAGTAATACTTATAATTGAAATTGCAATGTTAAATTATAACAAAACACCATGAAATAAAAGTAACCAACCTTCAAATGATGCTTCTTCTACTCTTGGAACAAGGAAGATACAAAGATTTGAGGTTCTTCTCTAATAATCTTCAAATTTCTACCCAATTCTAAGATTGGAAACTAGAAAGTAATAGATGCATCTCTTACAAATTGAAATTTCTACCCAATTACAAATTGGAAATAACAAAATGTTGGAGGCTCTTCTCTTAGGAAGGATTTAGGGTTCTTACACCACTTTTCTAAACAAACAAAACTTCAAAACTAGAAGAGCTAGGGTTTAAATAATAAATAGTAAACAAAAAGGACAAAGGTAGGAAATAAGGGAAAGAAGAGGGTAAAAGAGTAAGTACGAAATAAGAGGGCATAAATGGTATATATGAAATACCATTATGCATCAGCGGGTGCATGTTTAGGATTTATAATTTGGTGTAGCTCGACTTCGTCTCGCCCCGTTCCGTCCCATGCATTCTTGGCTCGGCTTCGCCTCGCCCAGTTCTGATGCATGCCAGGTTGATTGGGTCTGCCATTCATATCAATCCTAGCACACATCTAAACATTTACCTTCACGCAATCATTTATCTACAACCTTAAATCCCTTAAGCCAACACCAAACTCTTCATCTCAGCTAACACAATCTCATCACAGCAGCAACATTAACATCTAATATCCCTGCCAAGTCTCAATTTCACACATGCAACATCTTCTCATCTGCCTCAATTATTCTGGTTTCATATCACCACCCGAAGCTCCGTTTCCTGTCTGGAGAAACTCATATCACAACAGCATACTCAAACCTCAATGGTTTCCTGCTTAAGCAGTTCACCAGGAAATCAAACGTAACTTAGACGTATGGATGACATAAGACCTTAACCTGAACATCAAACACAAAAACGAAGATGAATAATTAATCAATTTTTGTAAATAATAGTATTTACCTATTTGTTCGAGATCTTTTAGTACGGGGATATTAACATATATCACAGTACCTGGTGATCATCAACTAACTGAGTCAGCATAATAATTAAGGGGCAGTATACTGGATTACCATCTCCCAGAAATCCTCACATGTATCTTGTAGTGGACCTTGTGCGGCTATGATGCGTGGATTGCTTTCACGGGAATGAACATACATTGTTGAGAGGCGTTCCTTATTTTCAAGCAGGTGTTGTGGATGTGGTGGAGACGGTTGTATGCAGGCGGAAGGAAGAGCTTCGAACTATTGGTATTGATATGGAGTGGTATGCAAGTAGTCTGGTGGTGGATGGAAGGGTTTCAAGAGCTGTTGGAGGTGAAAACAGTCGTCGAGCGGGTATTAGATCTCTCCCTGTAGCTTTCAGGGTCTTTCTTTTTTAGCCTCAAATCCCTGGATTATCGAACTGGGGAGAGACCCAACTTTCCTTATATCATGTAAACTCTAATTCACGTCTTAATCTCAGCCATACGCGCCATCATTCCCCTTGATCCACCGACAACAACAGATTTTCCATAATTTGTCTTCTCGGCAATCCAAAACTCCAAACCAAACCAAACTCTCTTTCTTTCCTGGCTTCAAAAATCTGTCCAAACCCTTGGCAAAGACTCATCACACCCATGGCTAGCGGAACTGAGATGTAGTGAGGTGAACCATTGGCAACTGAACTTGAGCCTGTGTTAACTGGTGGCTCAGGCATTTCTTCAAATGTGTTGTACGCGTTTTGCTGTTGATAGCAGGATATCTCTCCTATGGCTCCTTCCCTGCACAATTCCAAGATTCAAAACAAACCCAGTATTGTTCATAAACCTTTTGGAACTTCACTAATACTTCAAACCGTAACATGTTTATACCTCGAGAAAACTTGCATTAATATAATCACTCCCTGGCGTAATAGAATCCTCGAATGACTTTAGAACAACCATGTTTTTGTCAATTGAAAATCAACGAGGTGTAAAGAAGTAATTGAGGTTAGAATTTACCATCCCTGCTAAGTTTTGTTCTACACAATAAGAGAGCATGAAACCACAATAAGTGTGGATGAATTTCTTCTTCGCCAACAAAAACTACGTACTCGCTCACAGATTCGTTACGGTTCCTTTCAGGATATTCGATCACAGCCTTTTTTAATAAAGAAGAAAACTAAACGGAGAAGCTAAATAAACCATATACTGTATGCGAATAAGAATATCTCAGTTAGGTTTTGTTTTTCACGGGTGTATTGTACACTTAACTGGCATTAGTAACGTCCATTTAAGTTTTTGATGTAAACCAAATGTAACAAATTTATTAGCTGTAAATCCTCTCATAAGTGTTGTATACTCACGTTTTCGCTAACAGTGTTACAAACGGCCAGTTAAATACAGGGTGTACATAGAGTGTAATCCAAGTTTTAATGTCCCGACCAATAGAGTCCCGCCAAGTGTCCTCTCCAGAATTACTAATGCCCAAAACTTTTATCTAATTTAATTTGAGGGGATGTCACACTCACCGTGCGACGTGGGAGCTCATATGACTTAGTGTTTTAAAGCATGGGAGATTGCCTAGGCCTAGCCAGGTGAATGGCAAATGCATGAGCAAAACAATCATATCTGCAAATTTCACCCGATCTGATAGACGCATTTATGTGTCTAATATAGCCCAATTGTATATTGTGTTAGTACTCATTTCTGTACTTATTATGGCTTTTTATGTCCCTGTAGGTATTTCTGGAGAAATAAGCTTTTGCGGCGAAATTGGCTAAAAAAGTGGTTTTTGCGCTCGTGGGAGAAAATTACTATACGGACTCTCACTTTGGATAAGGGGTAACCTAATTACTAAGGGGTGACCCATTTCCAAGCAGCTGCTAAAGGGACACCAGAAATGGATAAGGGGAGGTCATCTTCATAGTTTCAAACTAAAAAATGGCGGGAAAATGCATGCAAGAACTGGCAGATTTTGTGTTCGATCTTGGAGTTGTTTTAGAGTGATTCAATGGGTGTATTTGGTATGTATGGACTCTACAAGACATAAGGGGCCTGTTTAAATCGTCTAGACCCAGCCAATTGGGCTGGATAAGTCGGAAAAATCACACGAAGTCCAAACAGGGACACGTACTTTCTGTTGAAGTTTCAAAGATTTTTTGAGAGAGTTTTGGGCGAGTCTCACGCTGGATAGACTCTATATAGTATTATTCAAGTCCTGGGAGAGTCTTGGGGAAAGTTTATAGCCAACAAACGCGTACAGGGAGATGACAGGAGAGATATTCTCTCAACAGCGCAGAGAAGAGAGAAGAAAGAAGAAGTTGGATTCACTCGAGATTTTTGGGGGTTTGATAGCTATATAAGCGTTGTTTCGAGTCAGAAGAAGGGTTAGAAACCATCAGGAGAGATTTGGGAGCAAAAGAAAGACCAGGAGAGGCGTGAGAAAAACTTTCAGAGAAAATATTTTCTGCTGCTGCACAGTTGAAGAAGACGAAGAACAGACGCTTCTGAACCGTGGTTTTTCAATAGTCACAGAAACTGTCGTTGTTTTACAGCAGTTAGTGCTACTATCGTTGTTTTTAAGACCCTTCCACTTTGTAACAGTGACGCTGTAACATTTATACAGCGTTGCAAACTTCTTTTTACACCATTTTCATCAATAAAAACACATTATTAAGCTATGGATACATCTTATGATCATGTTTTTGGGATGAGGAGCTAAACCCCATTAGCCAAGGCGACGGAGGAAGCCATTGTTCCACATTAATTGGTATAATTCTAATTTTACTATTTAT
The DNA here is from genome assembly GCF_003573695.1 of Papaver somniferum. Classification (NCBI taxonomy): domain Eukaryota; kingdom Viridiplantae; phylum Streptophyta; class Magnoliopsida; order Ranunculales; family Papaveraceae; genus Papaver; species Papaver somniferum. The sequence goes on along the minus strand of NC_039364.1, from coordinate 66,178,927 downwards.
TTGCAATATTATTATTATTTGATTATTTGCATGGGATTGAATTGAAATATTAGTTCTTATTGAATAATTGTGAATTAATTTGATGAAGCATGCTGGGTTTTAAATACTTTTGATGTTTTATACTCGTTGATTACAACTATTACTTCAAGAATATATTTGAGGCAAATATTAGAATTATTTTTAAAGATAGAATTGCATGATTTTTATTTAGAGTTTATCAATTAATGGATCAATGGTGGAATCCTAGTCTTGGTATTTATCTCCAAAAGTTTGAACTATTTTATTTATTTGCATGTTTAATTTAAATCTAGAAAAATTGTTTTCTTCACAAGTCCTAAAGAACCCTGTTTACCACTACAACTACAATCACTATTTGAAAACCATCACGATCCGATACGAATTTTAGCGGATGGATGCCCGGCTCACATTTTGGTGTATTGGACGTGGACGAATTCCTAAATCCATCTGTTTTCACGGGTTAAATGCGGATAGTACATTACCCATCTGTTGGACACTTGACCCACAAGATAGTTTTGTACTATACAAAAATATGAAGGTGTTACAGGAAAATACTAAATGCCTTATATATAGTTCCCTACTGATTAGGAATTAGGTTTAGAGAAGTTTGTTCCCACTTCCAACATCTTATAGCATTAAACATTCAAACAACAACACCCTTCCTCCAATGTTGTTAAGCGAATTCCTCTTCTATATCTTACTTATGTAGGGAAAAGTCTCTGGAATGGAATTTCAAAGTCTAAGCAAATTGTGCAGCAAAACTCAAAAGTGATTGTAAACAGTGGCAATAGAGTGCTTTTCTGGTTGGACAAGTGGGTGGGGCATTACAATATGGCTTATCTGTTTCCTACTCTTTACAGGCTGTCTAGAAATAGATTTGCTACTGTATGTGAAATGGTGGTGCTCACTGATGGCATTCCATCTTAGAATTTAAACTTCTCAAGAATGCTCAGAAATTATGAAGTAGATATGGCAACAAGTCTACTACAGCTTATAAACAACCCTGCCTTAGCTGAGAATGGAGATGACACTCTAGTTTGGATTCCTGAGGGTAATTTCTCAGCAAAATCTTGCTACATTGCTTTAGAAGATGAAGGATATCTCATATTTCCTTACAAGAGTATTTGGAATCCAAGAAATCCAATGAAGGTTATTTTCTTTACATTGTGTTTATGTTATAATGCAGCTCCTACTCTTGATTCCATCAATAATTCCATTGTGATTAATGCTTGTATCATGTGCCAAAAGGCTCCAAAAACAAATACTCATTTGTTTCTTCACTTGAGGAGACAGGTAAGCTTTGGAATTTCTTCTTTAACAGTTTCAAGACTCAATAGGTGTTTAATGTAGATATGAGATCTACTATCTGGGAAGGGCGCATAAAAAAAGGGAATTCTTCAAAAAGAAGACTCAGGGGATTGATCCCTTTTGCTATATGGTGGACGGTATGGAATGAGCGCAACCGAAGAACATTTCAAGGAGTTTATAAGAGTTATGACTTATTGCTGCAAAAAGTGAAGGTTCTGCTGTACAAATGGTCTATGGGTACATATACTTTTTGTTAGATCACTGATCGGTCGAACTCGCAAGTGTTGCTATCTCAAGCTTGTTTATACAGTTTAGTTGATCAAAACTATATACTTGATTTCTAGTCTACTAATAGCTATGTCTCGGATTAGGATAAAAGTGTGTAGTTGAGTTGTATACTTCATGGCGTTCTTGAAGAAGAAGATCTACTGAAGATCTTGGAGGAACTTCATCAATAAAAGGTATATGGAGACTAAAACTTATCTATCACTCAGAATTATATTATATTTTATCTTCTAAAGAGACTAAGTCGTATAGCTATATAGACTTTTACATTATACACAATTGAAATTTCGAGCCAAGTTTATCTACTTCTCGAAATACGTGTTGGAAGCTTTTAGCGTTAGCTAAAGTTCATCATTTACTTGACGAGTTTAGTTGTAGACAATTCATTTGTTGGAAAACAAATATTAAGTCAAGATGATCATGTGAAAATTACTTTGAACATCTTACATGATTTGTGTGAGACAATCATTTGATGTTAACTTGGGAAGTTTCGTATTGATCGATTAATAACTTGAAAAATACTTGAAGCTAGTGGTATGTGTAAGATTACCATAGTCGTTTTCTAAGGATATTTCAATAATTAAATGAGAATTTAGAACGACTACCAATGCCTGGATATATCACAATATGTATACTTTGTATGTGCACCGTGAAGTTCAAGTTCAGGTCCGAAACTCTTGTTTCCGAACTATGTTTACGAACGGGTTTACTTGTGAAAAGGTCTGGAGTTTTTGTTCGCATACTCTATTTCTAAAAGGCTAGACAAGGCTGAGTCCGGAACTGTTTTTCGCGTACTCTGTTAGTGAACGGCACGGCAAGGCCAAAGTCCGGAACTTTTGTTCGCGTATTTTGTTTGCGAACACAGTGGTTAGGTTCTAAAATCGGTAAGTATGAAATACATACTCATGAACTCAGGTTTGTTTGCTAACTCAGTTTACGAACTAAAGTCCATGGAACTTTAATGAAATAAGGTTTGCGAACTTGCTTTGGAAACCGTGGCATTATGTTCATGAGTTGGCTTTTGTATAAGTACTGTGTACAATTACAAACCAAACCGATTTTGTTTCAAATGGTTCATATATGTTTCTATGAGATAATGAACATTTGAACGACTCTCTTGAAACACATTTAGATTCATTTGATTATCTATCACGATTGATTGATCATCATATTTGATCTAGAAGTGATAGATGAATGTGGCTAAACTATAAGTGTTCATGTGGCTAACTTCGGTTAACTATTATTGAGCCAAAAAGATATAAATGTTTGGGTACGGTTCATCCATATATAAGTATAGGTATATTTCAATTGTGAGTGTCAAGCTAATACCATCTAACGGTGGAGATTGATTGCTTAATTTCTAAGCAGACTTAGATTGAATCTTAAATCAGGAGTTCATCTAATGGTGGATATCAATTGCTTTGTTACTAAGCTTTCTTAGCTTTGATTGTAAGCAACCCTGATTTGAAAGACCATAGAAGGGAGATCTCTAGCAGATGGGAAACCTAGTCCCGACACGTTCGTGTGTCCAAGTTGCAAACTAAAGTCGATTCTCCTTTAACCTAGGTTTTCCAAAACCATTATTAGGTTAATGACTTGAAAACTTCATTTAGGATTCGTGAAGCCAGATCCAACTATTTTTTATGTTGTTATGTATTCTGATCTTACTTGTTCTATCGTATTGAGTTTATCTTCTCTAAGATTTACTCGAGAATCATCTCCAATAGGTAAGATATAAAAAGCAATCACAATAGTTCTTCGTCTCAGACTCTTGTGATTCCGTAATAACTTCTTATGTTAATCAATTAGGTTATTGTGAGGTGACTAATATTTCTAGACTTCTCTTCGGGAGTATAAGACCGGATTATTAGTTGAGTTTCATGTTCACCTTGATTTATCTAAATACGGAAACAAAACCAGAATAGACATATATGTGGGAGACAGATTTGTTTATAAGTATTCGACTTTGGGTCGTAGCAACTCTTAGTTGTGGGTGAGATCAGCTAACAGAATCACGTGCGCAGAGTCCTGCTGGGATTCAAGAGGCGTAAGGAACCCGACTGTACCTTAATTGGTGTGAAACTTGGTTAGGGATCAACTACATTCCAGTCCGAAGTTAACTTGTAGTAGGATAGAGTCTGTCGCGGCTTAATATAGTGTGGTGTTCAAATCTAGACTAGGTCTCGGGGTTTTTCTGCATTTGCGGTTTCTTCGTTAACACAATTTCTGGTGTTTGTGTTATTTGTTTTTCGCATTATATTAGTTTATATGATTTGAATATCACAGGTTGTGCGTAGTTCAGTCAGTTGATAAATCCGACCTTGTTTGTTGGATAAAACTTGATTGACACTCGACCATTGGTCTTTGGTACCATCCGAGTTATTCGCATATCAATCAGTCTCACGGATTTCTATCTAGTTGATTTACTGGTTGTATTGAGAAAGAGATAAATCTCTTTGATATCTTTCTTGATTGAGTCTCACTTTTAAGTTGGTGCTCTTGGAATTATATTGGAGTTTAGTCCATACGGATTGCCGAATGAAATATTGGGTGTGGTTATTATACCCCTGCGTTGTCAATTGGTATCAGAGAAGGCAAACACGCCAAGACCTCATAAGTATGTGTTTGTAACAATCTGACTCTATGGACAAAAGTGTTATCTCTATAAACGTACCGTCAGTCTTCGATGGATCGAATTAATTGTGGTGGAAAATTGCTATGCGTGCCTTTCTACAAGCGCGTGATTTTCAATCATGGGTTAGTGTTGTTAATGGCTATGATCCTCCAATGGTCACAGTAGACGGTTTAACTGTTTTAAAGGATATTGGTAGATATAGTGAAACCGAGATTAGTGTTGCGAAGCAAAATTCAGACGGGTTAAACGCTATTATCCATGCCATTACCCCAGATCTTCAACACCATGTGAAAAGGCGAGGGTACCCAAACATACCTCAAGCTAAAAATTTTCCTACCTATAAGTCCTTTCTCTGAAAGTGATTGTATATGGATAATAGACTTTTCCTACCCAAATATATCTCAAGCTAAAACTTTTCCTACCTATAAGTCCTTTCTCCGAAAGTATGTTACTTGATAAAAAGTTCGGACTTAACCAAACACAATAGGATTCACTTATCAAGTAAATAGGAATTAACGTTTGTGTGATTTACTTTAATTATAATAAAACAATTATAATGCGGAAATATAAAGTAAATGACACAACAAGATTTTGTTAACGAGGAAACCGCAAATGCATAAAAACCAATTGAATACTCTCAGGTTTAAGCCGCTACACAAAATTACACCTAACTTCGTATAGTTGAGACCAAGCAACTAAACCTATAGTTCACCTAGTTCCGTCTATATTCCCACGCCTCCGACCTATGAATAAGTCACGTACTTGGAACAATTCCTTTGGTTCGTATTCCAAACAGTAAAGGAACAACAAATCTGTTTGGTATCAACTCTATTCAACCAAGTGATATGAGTCAGACAAAGGCTCTTCTGTTTATCTTAACTTAAACTCCTTCGTCAAGTCCTTAAATCTATCTTATGTTCAATTACCGAAGTAATCGTTTAAAATTAAGCCAACAACACTATTAATCCAAAGAATTGTGTTGATATTGATCTACTCAATTAATGAATCCAATCTATCACAAGGATAAACCGATTATTACTTGGATCCTCTTTTACCGAAACAAGTATTGTGCACACCACAAATTATGAACCCACAAATCGGAAATCTTCAATATCTTCTTCGTCTTCAAATCTTCTTAGATCTTCAATAAACACCTGCACACAATTACTTGAATCTCTTGTGATCAATCACGCATAGAACGGAGTCTGTTAACAATGGATTATCACAAGATCGTTTTTAGAACTAACAACAATCTAAAGATCCCTGTCGAAACTCTGAACTAGTTTGAGTGAATCTTATATCAGAAGATAAGATTCTCAAGCATAAAAAACTAGGTGCAACCAAAGTTAAAGTACCGTTAGTCAATCAAATCAATGAAAGCAAAAGATAAACCACAATTTTCTAGTTTCCCATCAATGGTATTTGTAGAGCTTCTCAATCCCAAAGAAGACTTTAAATTGAGCGGTCGTAAGAGATTTCGCCTAATTAGGTTACTCTCCTCTCCGAATAGGCGGCTACACCAGTAACAACACAACAAAGAGGAAGTTTGTTGTTACGAAGGATTAGTTTGCAAGAAATGCAAACTTCAAGTATTTATAGACAAGGAAGTTTGGACACCAAGGAATTTCCAAAACCGAAAATATTCTCAAGATATTCATTAAAGCACAAATTCGGTTTTCATAATTCCTGGAAATGCCCTGTCCAAAAATAATGATCGAAATCTCTCAGAAAATCTCTAATTAGTAAATGCACATTACAAATTCTTATTTTCCTAAAAATGAAGTTAATTACCTTAATTAAAAGATTCTTAACTTATTTATGTTTCGATCCTGGGATTCTCTTCCCTTATCTATTAAGGAATAACTTTGAACAATTAAAGAAATAAACATTCATAGCACGTGTTCAAAGTATGTGATGAGTGCCAAATGTTGCATATATCTACATCCTTTTATTGGCATTTAACTCATCTTTTGTGCTCTAACTCTCCATTTTATCCCATATTCTGTATTTTCATTGTTTTCAAAAATAAATACTTTTACTAATTAATTTTGTATTTGTAGGTACTAAATAAAGCTTGGATGAATTGATAAGCCAGAAGAATGATGACTAGTGACTACGGAAGAGAGGCAACAAAGCTCCCGCTAGATGGCAGTGAAGAACGTAAGGGAAATATCACGCAAGAGAAGCCGCAATCCGCTTGCGTATCAGTTGCAAATACATGGGTGATCGAATTTTAGATAGTGGTAATGATTGTCGTTCACTCGGACTTTGTTGAAATTGCTTTTAGGCTTAAATAAATGAAAATAAGAAAATATATATACAAAAGTTGACAAGATGAAGAGATGATCGGGACTCAGGATTCCACCAGACTTCAATTTCATGCAATTCAAATACCAATTATAAACAATAATAGCTCATAATATAAGGTTTCATTGACTCTAATTCATTTCCTAAAGTAGATTTCGAAAGTAATGGTTGTAAATCTAAAGTATGGGATATAAAAACAATTAAGCAAGCATAACCCATCAATTGAAATGACAACTATTCAATGATAATCACAATTCAATTAAATAACTGTGCAATTAGTCATAAAAAGAATTAATATAATTACCGCATTCGTGAAGTTTGGCTTCCTCCGTCGTCCCGGTGATAGGATTTAGCTCATTAGGTTGGAAACACAATAAAAAGTTGATTTCATTGCTCAAAAAGGTGTTTGCAAGAGGAAAGAGTATAAATCAGTGTGTTTGTAACAGATATAACTGTTACAGAACCCATTGTTACAAAGACACACTAAAAGACTGTTGCGAACTCGAAATAATTGTTACAGAAGTTGTTACAAAGTTATTGGATGTATAGGCAACGGTTTATGCGACTGTCTAAATATGTTGTTTTGTGTTCTTCCTCTTCTTGTTCGCCTGAAAGTGCAGAACTCGTCTGCAACTTCTTCTACGGACCAGAACTTCACCCCTAACTCTCCATAACCCCCGTTTGTGAACCCAGCAGCCTATATAAACCCATTTGGACCGAGAATAAGTCCCCATAACTCCAAATAATCTCGGCAGTAAATCAAATATATACGGTTTTATTTTCATGCAGATACGGGAAATATCTTTCCCTTTTTCTCTCATTCGCGCGCCTGTTTCTGTCAACTGGTGTTTAATCCCTCCAAACACGTCGCCAACACAACAAAGATTGAGTCAAATCCCTTCAGAACTTACGCCAACTTCCAATCATCATGGGATATCCCGTGTCTTTCTCCAAGTCCCTGTTCCACGTATTCTCCCCGTTCTTTTCGATAAAACTCTTTACCAACCCTGTTTGGATGAAACAGGCCCAATCCAATGCGAATCTAGGAAGAAACCCGATGAAATCTAATCCAAAACCAATCCAGGAAATCTTGGTGAAACTGAAAATTTGAACGGAACTTTTCCCGCAATTTTCAGTTTGTCGTGAAGAATGAGGCCCCCTTATCCAGAGTAGGGGTTCCCTTAGCAGTAGTGTGTCCCTTAGCAGTGGAGTGGCCCTTAACCAAAAATGGGGTCCGTTTAGCAAACATCCTTCGGGTGCCCCGGGTAACTTTTCGAGCCGAATTTTCCAAAAAATGTTTATTTCCCAAAAATACATACAAAGACATAAAATACCATAATTAGTATAAAAATCGAGCACTAACAATACAGACATTGAGGATAGTTCAGACACAAAAATGTGTCTATCAATGGGCTTGGTAGAGAACCCAAGAACCAAGATCCAAAATCCAAACCCGTTTCCTCGCCTGAACCGTCAGATTTGCTACAGCTGCCTATCATTCAACAACTCATCCTCTCGGCACATCAACATTTGATAGAACTGCCCAGCATCGAAACCACATATCTTTTATTCTCCAGGTCAAACACAACCAAACACCACCTTCACTTCTCTTCTCTTTCTCAGAACCCGTACCACCTGCAACTCCCCATCCATTAACTCCATCGCCCCCACCACCTCTGTTCACAACCACCTTAATTAACATCAATTGAATATCTAATTTCTATCTCTCTCACCCTTATCTTCTTTCTTATCAAGAATAGTAACCCTAGAAGCTAGGTTTGAGAGAGATAGGTTAGGGTTATCCTCAACAGTGAAGAAATACCAAATTAATGGCTTGCAGCGTTGAATTGAAGAGGGGAAACGTCTTAAACGCGTTTTGGTGAGTTGGGTCTCCATTAATTATCGAATTGGAGTTGACTTGAGTGATTATTGTGTATAAATAGAGAAGGCAGTGTGATGAAAAACGCATGCCCGGATTAGCCGGTGCACCAAGCTGTAGTTTATATTTTTTTTCGGTATTATCATCATGTTCTAATTTCATAACTAGGGTTTAGATGAAACCCTGACTCTCTGTTATGTTATTCATAATGTTTATGTTACTCTTGAATGTTTAAATTTTTTTAAGATAGAATTGAATCTTAGTACGTCAACATTTTGCTTTCACAGTATATGCCATGTATCCATTGTAGTTAGAATCCCACTGTGTTGATTATGCTGCAACTCAAGATTAACCAGACTGTTATTGATCCTTAGATTAATTTTCCCCCGAGAAGATAGTTAGTGCTTTGGAAAGATACCTTAGTTGTGATTGACTATCCATTGGTAAAACACCTTAGGTAAGTGGTAGACTTGACACTTCTCCCTTATCTGTTACAAGGACAAGAGTAGTATAATTAGTTGAATACATAATGTGAGTTAGTGGTGGATTTGACAATCCTAGTATCCTCTTTATCATTGTTTTGCATTCTGTTTTACTATTTCAGTCACTACCAACCTCTCAGTCGTATCGACAAAACAACCCCCCTTTTGGTTACTCTTCCTTGTTAGAAATCAGTAGTAGTACGACCATAGCCTCAACTCACACCCACCTTGTCCCTGAGGATCGACATGTGCTTGCCCTGTTGTTGATGGTGGATTTTCATTTAAGGCTAAAATAATAAAAGCCAAAATTATGCGATGACATCCTGTAACGGATAAAGCCATTAATGAGTGATGAATACTTCTTCACTTTACTAATTCACCTAGAATGGAGCATGTAGCAACAAATCTGATATAACCTATGAATTTATATCATTATCAATTAATCCATGACCAGCCTTGTATTTCCTGTGTTGTTCCCGCAGAATTCTCATTATTAGTGTGACATGACGACTGAGTGTTACTCTCAGCAGAGTAACACGAATCTCCAAGTATTAATAGTGAGGCATGCACGAAATACGCGTACATGCTACATCTCTTGGTGTATTATACTAACCCAATTGAGCATATTTGAATCTGAACTGTCCATATCAGTCTCAGAAACAATCATGACCACACAAGTTGGCCGCACGATTTAACCAGCCTAGACGATCCTTAGAAGGAGCAGCCTACTACATTAATGACCACCAGCGGGCCCACTTATGCCATGGCCGGTCGGATACCTACCATGCCTCCCAAACTACCACCGAACACCAGCCTGAAGTTGGATGTCCAGACTGGTATGGAGCTGCTTGGAGGAATCGTACAAACAAAGGCCGCCTATGGCAGTCTCAAGTTCATCACGTCTGTCCAACTTCACCGGCGTGGTTGGACGGCGTGGATCATCCCAAAGACGGTCGAACAAGCGCCGTGGTGTACACCGGCGGACCTTCTTCCAACCTGCATGACCGACTCTTACTTAACCTCACCAGATTGCAATATACGATTGTCCGAAGTTGTGTCAGCGTGAAGAATTGAGGGTCGCAGGAAAGTCCACTAAAAACCTAAAATTGATCACGACCATCCAACTTCACCAGCACGGTTGGATGGCTTAGATTAACCCTGAGGTGGTCGGACACATACCAACACACTCATCACCGGCCTAATAAGTGCCCCGTACAATCGGCCTCTCCAGATGAGGTGTATAGCATGTATTTTCGGTTAGCCGAACTAGCTAACACGTGGCCGGCAAAAAACCTAATAAGGGTTTATGTCGCAAATCGATCACGAGCGTCCATTTTCTCCTGCTCGGATGAAGGGTCCAGGAATAGATTAAGCAGGTCCTGTGAGTATCAACACGATCACCGTGGGCCCACCTATCTCCACGCTCGATCGGCCAAGACAAACCATGGCTGGATGCCTTGGTTCGCACGCCCTAAATATGGCATGTTGCGCCTCTTTAAAAATTCTTTGAGGCACGAGATTTCTGTCGCAAATCGATCTCAACCACTGCTCTTCACCGGTCGAATTGAGTGGCCTAGATCGTACTTTCACATGACAGTGAAGTATGGACATGTACACCAGCATGTCGTCCACACGCATGCCCGGTTGGTCCTGCCAAAAAATGTCTCCAAGCTTGGTTTCGACCAAGCTGAAGAGTGATGCTTGTGCACCTCTTCAAAACCCTAATTCCACTAACGGTCGTAGATGAATGTCACAAGATCATCTCGTCCGTTCAACTTCACCTGCTTGGTTATATAGCCCTGGTCAGGAGTTAACTGGTCAATTAGGTGTCGTGGTGATTACCGTCCGCTACTCTACTACACCATGTGGTTGGCCAAGGGAGGACTTGCCTGCGCAGCCTCCAAACCATCACATGAAGATGGCTAGACATGCATCTATTTTAAGACGCTTAAATCGCGACTCACTCCATTAAGCCTTAAAAAAACAACAACAACGATGCTTTCTCCATATTGAATATATTCAATGCATTACATGCATAGAATTCACACGATATTTCATAAATATCGACTTCCTAAATAACTTAGTTATTTAACCTAGCATCACATGCTTTCTGTGGGTCCCACGATCCACACACTCGAGACATTAATCATGTCACAAACTGGGGGATACATACTGGGGTATTGGTCTGGAAGTTTACAGTGTGCAGCGCACAACGCGCCATCACAAGAACGTGTCAGGAAGACATGGACGGTTAGTGATGATGGCAGAAGTGGGCAAGACTGATCGTGTGACACTAACACACGCAACTCCACTACTCCATCACTCCACTTTCTCCACTTCCCACGAGAGACGTGGGTAAGGCTCAATGACTTGTATAAATAGGTTCTCCTCCCTATTTCATAACGAGAAGACAAAAACCAAGTATTGATACAATCGTATTCAAACACCAGAACTGATAGCTTACATCCTACGAGCCAGTTCAGCTTTCTGATCCAAGTCATAAAACAGCCAACACCTTCACAATCTCAACACCTTCTTCGTTTCCCTCCCTAAGATCAACCCCATCTCCTTCACTTTGTGACCGAAGCAAGTCTGGAACGGCCATTTCTTGGTTTAGGCCAGAGTTGTACATATTGATTTCTCGAATCTAAAGCACTCCCGTGCAGTGTATTTGTTTAGGGTTTAGATTCATTTCTCATCCACACACCCAAAATTACCAAAACCGGCAGAAATAGTTTTCACCCATAAATAATTGGCGACCACAGTGGGAGATTAATCTCTCGGTTGAAAAATTGAATTCTCAATATTCATTCCAACCTTCTCAATTTTGGGGATAGTTCTCGGTTTCGATTCAATCATTAACCTATTCATCTTCGGTTTTCATCTCACGATGTATCTTCACCCGCTAGATTCTTCGGAAACCATAAATGATTCAGATATCATGGGAAGTGTGGCTAGAATACTGGAGGATGTCCTCGCAAATCAAGCTGGTATCGCTAGAAGGCAGAGCGAAACCTTCCGCCTTTTGAATGATATATCATCTCAATTACAAGAAAGATCGGCAAGAATTTACCCAGACAACGCAAGAAATGCTGAATCCTTATCTAAAAGTCATTCCTTTACCAGTGGAGATACAGAGAGAGCGCGCAGCCACATGGGACTCAAAAAAGACGAACAACATGGTCCAGCTGACGACAGAGACTCGAGACAACTCCATATAAGAAAAGACTTGTCCGGGATGCCACAACGTCTGCCGAATAAAGAAAATGAGCCTGTAGCTTATGGAGCCTTGCTGGAAGATTTGTATCTCAAGACTCTTTCCGAAGCTCAGAAGACTGCCCAATCCACAACGACCTTTCAACCAAGTGAAGAAATGCTCGAGGAAGGAGAGATCAATCAAGGAACACGTGATTACAAAGGATGAGAGCGTTCAATTCACTCACTCAACAGTGATATTACGACGCCTTACGCATTCCGTCACCCGGTCAAGCGATCCGCGTATATGATGACACACACTGGTCTTCCAACTCCGTCTCCGAAGCGTGCTTCACATCAAAGCCACATAGAGATGTCACGACGTCCACTAGCGCAGGAACAGCTATACTCAAGGTACATGCATTTCCTGTTCCCAATGAAAAAGATTTTGGAGATATTGGAGGCGTGGGTACGAAACAGAGAGGTGTAGCTGCCTCATGTATGACGTCCACCGACCGATCAAGAAATAATGGATCCGAGATATTGTCATTATCACCGGTTCCTTCACCACCCTACCAGTGAATGCGACGCCTTGAAACGCATTGTTCAGAAGAAGCTTAATTCAGGAGAGTAGCTTTCCCTCTCTGAAAATTAGTGCGAACGATTTCCTTGGAGAGGTTGCTCGGGAAGATTCTGTTTCGTGCAAATGAGGCTCCAAAAAACGCAAGTAAGTTCTATCAAACAATTTTACGACAAAGATAGTTTTAAAATTTATTGGGGACTTGACATCCCACACACAGAGAAAGAGATTCGATGATCGAACATCATGTTTGTTTCTTTTTCACACGATGTTTACAATTTCATTTGACATGTATAATCATTCTTAACCAAGATGCAAATTCTATTTAGAATAATCTCTTTCAGAATATCAATTGTTCACAAAACTATCTCAAAAACCAATTCAAAATTCAACCACCTATTAGTTCAAAACATAAAATCAAATTGTGAAAGGAAATCCTCACAATCATTCAAAAGCATCTAAAGAAAGAACACAAGTAGGCGGCACGAATCCTTCAAGGAAAGTCCTTCAGCAGCAACTCATCCTTCTGAGTAAGAGCAGCTTTCATCCTTTGGAGTGCGGCCTGTTTCAGCTTCAACTCCTTAGACAACTTTTCAACCTCTTCTTCCTGGCGAGCAATACAGTCTGCAGAAGGAGCTTCGTATTGCAATTTCTGAAGCTCCTGGATTTCAGAGAACCCTTTGAAGAACCAAGCAGCGTTGAAGTCGTACTGAAAAAACACGTCCCGATGGCACTTCCAGTCTTCAATCACCTCCTCAAAAATACTCCGACCGGTCGTGACGCTCATCCCGTGAATGGAGAATTAAGCTTCTTGGACGCGATTGACCAATGCAAGGCGACTTTTGAGCTTCGTAGTGGTAGCAATGTGGCCGTGCTTCTTCCATATCACCGTGTATAACTCCTCGAACTGATCCGGCACACTGAATCCCCCAACCAACACATGACCTGCATTAGGGGTATCAAAGGGAGGATCGAAGATAGCCCCAGGAACAACAGGTTGCCTTACAAATACTTCATCAGTAACTTTGTCAGCTGCAAGAGGCCTTTCAGAAGAAGTCACCATGACTGCCTTATCAATGGGAACCTACTCAGGAAGATCTTTAAGGGGAGCCGCCTCAGCATTAGCAGATGTTGCCTCTTCTGCATTCCTCCGGATGTCCACTTCACTCTGAATGCGGATTTCCATCACGACCTCGTCTACAAGCTCACTAAGGTTACCACTTGGGGAGGCATTCCGTTCAGTCGAGCTTGCATTATCCTTTTCATCATCCCTAAGAGGATCAGTATCACCAGAATTCTCATGAAGACTAGCGTTGCCAGACCCCTCGTTCTGAATACGTGCCAATCTTGTGAAAATGTTTTCTTCCGGGATCCCCTGATTCCAAACAAGAATCACCTTTAGAAGAAATTACTCTGGAAAGATAAAGGAGTCGACAGAAAGGGATTTCAAAAGTACCTGCATATTTGAAGAATTAAAAGCCACGGAACCGCATGCCTGTTTCTTAGACCTCACTCCTGCTTGGGGACTGCAGTCATCATCTTTGGTTCGTTTTCCTGGGAGCGCCTTCAACCGAAAATGCTTCTTCAAAGTTTCAGAAGATGGTTCGCCGCGGGGAACTGTTACAACATCCTCCGAGAACTCCTGGAAAGCTAACAATTGTTTCCTCCAAAATTACTTATACTTGCTGGTTACCGTCGTATTTCTTCCGATGGGAAAGAAAGGAAGGCTATGCACTGACAAAAACGTGTCAGCATTAAGAATATCCGGGAAAAGTTCTTTTGGAGCCTCCAACAGGCGGAGAAATGAACACCCTGGTCAAATACCATTTGCCGAGCAGCTCTGTCAATATTGTACGGAGTCACAGTAAATGCTTCGTCAAATAAAGACGAGACATATCCCGGAATGCAGCTTCGCAAGTAAATGAGTTCTCCAAGACTTGCGATTTCAGCATCAGTACGTAGCACGACATCAGGAACAGTAGCAAAAGCCTTTGGATGAACAATGGAGGGATGGATCGGTCCCCATGGATGAAAATCTATGGAGAGCACATTGTCGAAGACATCCACGAGCCTCACACCGATTTTGGGACGTCTCTTCTGCCAACGAAGTATTCTCGAACCACCATACAAACTGCTGAGTGAAGTTGCAGGAACAGGAGCATAGCTTTTGAAATGTTTCCACAAAAACGCCTGAAGAAAAGCGATGTGGATATGCGACTCCACCTTCTTATACCCATTGGAAGCATGCATATCCGTCGCTAAGGCGTCCAGATGAGAATACAGTGATCCAAGAAATAAGGAACCTAGGGGAAGGACCCACCTTTTGCCAGCCTTATAGCAAACATAACAAGGTCACCTCTTATAGTCTTCCTTCCAGAACCGTCGTCAAATATGTCTCTGGATAACCACAAAGAAAGGAATGCAATCACGCTAAGCTCGTCTTCCAACTCTTGACCGAGTTTCGGGTCTGCAGGAGATCACTCCGACACCCACCAAGTGTAAAAGCATTTCGTGTCTTTCTTCTCCTTCTCTAGATCATCGAATTCTCTCGCCTTTCGAAGTATAGCATTATAATCACGACGTTCTGCATCAGAAAGTTTATAGAAGAAGCTTCCAGCGACAGGCAGGTTCATCAATGCAGCTACGCTTTCCAGAGTAATGGTCATCTCTCCCCATCTACATATGGTTGTATGAGTAGAGGGACGCCACCGAGAAATGAAAGTGATCAAACCTGCAACATCTTTCTTAACTTGAAGACTGGCGGATGCCGTGACCGCATCAAGGATTTGCGCTTTGATCAAATTAGCCTTAATACTCTTATTATTCAGCATGCATCTCATCCATCCTTCATAAGGACCCAGCGGGTGGTGAAGGTAGATACTCATTTCTCCGAAGACAAAATCTCATCACAAGTGTTGAAGAAGAGGATGGATCATCTTCCATATTTTCTGAACCAGAGAGCAGGACTATCTTGTGAAAAGGATGCTTTCTAATGTTTGGGAAAGGCACGGTGAACAAATCATCATCTATGTTTGGCATATCTTTGAAGCTGTAAACACTCCCTGACTTGGCATCAGCATTATCCCCAGAAGACATCTTAACAGGAGCCCTTTTGTTCATTCTACAATAAAAGGCGGGGGAGTCAGTACTTGCATGAAAACGCATGGGATGTGTAGTCACACACGATAGAACACACATTCACGTTGGAGTACACAAGGCTGGGACAATCATACAAGCAAGGGTGGTATTGGGTCCAAACAAGGCTGGTATTGAGCCACGTCAGCAAACGAGGCCGGTGTTCGTAAGTCCACGAAGCCAGACGAGATTACAGGGCTAATATCCCCAAGCAAGACTGATATCACGTCAGTCAAACAAGTATTGGGCCACGCAAGCAAGACTGATATCATGACAGTAGGCTGGTGTTGGGTCACGTCAAGCCGGTATTGGTCATCAAGGTCACAAGTCTGGTGTTGGGTCACATCAAGCCGGTATTGGTCATTAAGGTCATAAGTCTGGTATTGGGCAGCACAAGTCGGTATTGGTCAGGACCGATCAAGGTCACAAGTCTGGGATTGGGCCACGTCAGCAAGCAAGACCGGTCGAGGTCACGAAGCTGGTATAGGGTCGATGTTCAATCAGGCGTACATAGTGGGACTCACGTTCAACCGAGCATATATGGTGGGGCCCGCATTCATTTGCACGTATTATAACACGGTTTTCTTTATTCATGGGAGTCGTGTCTACGAAATTCAAGCCAAGGGTTTTTCAAGCTATAACCTAAAAGCTAGGTTTTGCATGCAACAATGGAAAAAGAAGCAAAAACAACATATTCATGGATTCACGGCTTGTTTTACTAAACAATCCTAGAAATATCGGTGGTTTTGCTATCAATTTCATCAAAAATTAATCATATGAAGAAGTTTCGTCTACAATGAGATGTTTTTATCAAGAGTGGAAGAGGTTTACATAACAACTAGGGTTTTATCTCTCAAAAAAAAAACGTGAAAACAAGGAAGGACGAAGTACCTACCTCATACACGTGCGGCAGCAGCAACGAAGTCCGGCAGCAAAGAGCGACTGCGGCAGCAGGTCCGGCGACGTCAACGGCGGTGGAAATCGCGGACGGGAGCTGCTAAACAAAAAAAATATGTGAGAAAAGAAAAGGGTCGGTCTCCTTTTATAAACAAATAATTGGAAGAATCCCAATGGAAAAAGGATTCCTCTTTTGATTGGATTCCTCTTTTGATTCAAACACCCAAAGAAGGAAACCGGTCCCACCAAAAGAGTCCATGCTTGCACGGCGGCGTTTACATGGGCAATTACTAACTGTCAAAGTTCTTTCGGGTAAACTTCCTTTATCTTGTATTTCTCATATATGTATGTCACCATCTCATGCCTACCCCACAATAGTGTAACCATTATGCGCTAGGCAGGGGACTTAATGTTGATGGTGGATTTTCATTTAAGGCTAAAATTGTAAAAGCCAAAATTATGCGATGACATCTTGTAAAGGATAAGGTCATTAATGAGTGATGAATACTTCTTCACTTCACTAATTCACCTAGAATGGAGCATGTAGCAACAAATCTGATATACCCTATGAATTTATAGCATTATCAATTAATGCATGACCAGCCTTGTATTTCCTGTGTTGTTCCCGCAGAACTCTCATTATTAGTGTGACATGACGAGTGAGTGTTACTCTCAGCAGAGTAACACGAATCTCCAAGTATTAATAGTGAGGCATGCACGAAATACGCGTACATGCTACATCTCTCGGAGTGTTATACTAACCCAATTGAGCATATTTGAATCTGAACTGTCCATATCAGTCTCAGAAACAATCATGACCACACAAGTTGGCCGCATGATTTAACCAGCCTAGACGATCCTTAGCAGGAGCAGACTACTACATTAATGACCACCAGCGGGCCCACTTAGGCCCTGGCCGGTCGAATACCTACCATGCCTCCCAAACTACCACCGAACACCAGCCTGAAGTTGGATGTCCAGACTGGTATGGAGCTGCTTGGAGGAATCGTAAAAACAAAGGCCGCCTATGGAAGTCTCAAGTTCATCACGTCCGTCCAACTTCACCGGCGTGGTTGGACGGCGTGGATCAGCCCAAAGACGGTCGAACAAGCGCCGTGGTGTACACCGGCAGACCTTCTTCCAACCTGCATGACCGACTCTTCCTTAACTCACCAGATTGCAATATACGATTGTCCGAAGTTGTATCAGCGTGAAGAATTCAGGGTCGCAGGAAAGTCCACTAAAAACCTAAAATTGATCACGACCATCCAACTTCACCAGCACGGTTGGATGGCTTAGATTAATCCTGAGGTGGTCAGACACATACCACCACACTCATCACCGGCCTAATAAGTGCCCCGCACAATCGGCCTCTCCAGATGAGGTGTATAGCATATATTTTTGGTTAGCCGAACTAGCTAACACGTGGCCGGCAAAAACCCTAATTAGGGTTTATGTCGCAAATCGATCACGAGCGTCCATTTTCTCCTGCTCGGATGAACGGTCCAGGAATAGACTAAGCAGGTCCGGTGAGTATCAACATGATCACCGTGGACCCACCTATCTCCACGCTCGATCGGCCAAGACAAACCATGGCTGGATGCCTTGGTTCGCACGCCCTAAAGATGGCATGTTGCGCCTCTTTAAAAATTCTTTGCGGCACGAGATTTCTGTCGCAAATCGATCTCAACCACTCCTCTTCACCGGTCGAATTGAGTGACCTAGATCGCACTTTCACATGACAGTGAGGTATGGACATGTACACCGGCGTGCCGTCCACACGCATGCCCGGTCGGTCCTGCCGAAAAATATCCCCAAGCTTGGTTTCGACCAAGATGAAGAGTGATGCTTGCGCACCTCTTCAAAACCCTAATTCCACTAACGGTCGCAGATGAATGTCACAAGATCATCTCGTCCGTTCAACTTCACCTTCTTGGTTATATAGCCCTGGTCAGGAGTTACCTGGTCAATTAGGTGTCGTGGTGATTACCGTCCGCTACTCTACTACACCATGTGGTCGGCCAAGGGAGGACTTTCCTGCGCAGCCTCCAAACCATCACATGAAGATGGCTAAACATGCATCTATTTTAAGACGCTTAAATCGCGACTCACTCCGTTAAGACTTAAAAAAAACAATGATGCTTTCTCCATATTGAATATATTCAATGCATTACATGCATAGAATTCACACGATATTTCATAAATATCGACTTCCTAAATAACTTAGTTATTTAACATAGTATCACATGATTTCTGTGGTTCCCACGATACACACACTCGAGACATTAATCATGTCACAAACTGGGGGATACATACTGGGGTATTGGTCTTGCGGTTTACAGTGTGCAGCGCATAACACGCCATCACAAGAACGTGTCAGGAAGATATGGACGGTTAGTGATGATGGGAGAAGTGGGCAAGACTGATCGTGTGACGCTAACACACGCAACTCCACTACTCCATCACTCCACTTCCCACGAGAGACGTGGGTAAGGCTCAATGACTTGTATAAATAGGTTCTCCTCCTTATTCCAGAACGAGAAGACAGAAACCAAGTGTTGATACGATCGTATTCAAACACCAGAACTGATAGCTTACATCCTGCGAGCCAGTTCAGCTTTCTGATACAAGTCATAAAACAACCAACACCTTCACAATCTCAACACCTTCTTCGCTTCCCTCCCTAAGATCAACCCCATCACCTTCACTTTGTGACCGAAGCAAGTCTGGAACGACCATTTCTTGGTTTAAGCCTGAGTTGTACAGATTGATTTCTTGAATCTAAAGCACTCCCGTGCAGTGCATTTGTTTAGGGTTTAGATTCATTTCTCATCCACACACCCCAAATTACCAAAACCGACAGAAATAGTTTTCACCCATAAACACTTGTGTTACATTGTGACACCGTGCACTTGCAGTTTTCATTGTAGGTACTCTTTCTAGTCCTACCAAGATTTTGGCGCCGCTGCCGGGACTCGGTAGCTGTGTAGCTGACGTTTCTCTGTTACTTTACTGATTTTTATTTTAGCTTTGTATATATTTGTTTAGATTTCCGTCAGTAGTATAACTTAGGTTTTTAATTCTATCTGTATATAATCTGCATTTTAGATTTATATTTGGATACAAGTTCTAATCCTTGTAAGCTGTATTTTATCCCTGTAAAATCTTAGTTATAGTAGTAGCTCTAGTTTTTAACTTCAACATTTCTGCATTCTTTTCAAAAGTGCTTGCACTCTCATAGTTGCACTAGTGTCTCGTTGTTCTTTTGTTTCTGTATTGGTTCTAGAACACCATCATTCTGTAAAGCATTTGGTTTACTTACTTCTCTTGCTTTTGTTGTAGCATAGAGTAGCCCATTTACTTTGTAAACTTTAGTTGTCTGCAGCTTTTGTCACTACTTACTGTCATGCCTCTTCCTGTTAGTTAAAAGTATCCAGTAGCTATAGTTTTCTTTTAATTTCAATCATCTGTATATATACTTGTTTAGGTTTTACGTTTCCTGTAATAGTATAACTTAGTTGTAATTTTTTTTATTTTCAGTTTCATTATGTATCTCCATCTTGTTTTAGTTCCATCTGCATCTCATGTTGTAGTTTAATAGCATCTATAGTTGTAACTTAGTAATCATTCTAGCCTTGTAAATATTAGTTGTAGCTGCATCTTTCATACTCATATAGTATCAATCATTGTATCTCAGTCACTCGCATATCACCATCTGTGGAAATCCATCACTAAGTTTGGTCACATAGGAATCTGTAGGATAGTAATTCTTGGTTGTTCATCGGCACTGTGTTAACACCTGTCATTTCATCCAGTATTTGTCACCTGCATTTGAACATTAAAGCTGCAAGGTCCGATTTGTCACATCTCAACTGCACTGTTGTTGTTGTTTGTGCATCATAACTGAAGTGTATTCTATAACACAGTCTGTATATTGGTTAAATCTCTAGGTTTTGTACCCTTTTCTGAAATTTTTAGTATTTTTGTACCCTTGCTTCAAGCTGCACAATTCTGGGAACTGAAACTTTCTTCTGAGTAAGCAGGTACCTTTCGTGCTGCTGTACAAACCAAAATAAAAGGAGCAACATAACCAGTTTATCGGTCTTCTCCCTGTTCGTGTTGGAGGTGCCTGCGAAACTGAA
Source organism: Papaver somniferum (assembly GCF_003573695.1). Taxonomy (NCBI): domain Eukaryota; kingdom Viridiplantae; phylum Streptophyta; class Magnoliopsida; order Ranunculales; family Papaveraceae; genus Papaver; species Papaver somniferum. Next base: position 66,158,064 of record NC_039364.1, on the reverse strand, counting down.
ACACAAGCTAAGGAAAAACAGAAAGAGGAGCAGCAGAACGTGGTTTTCACGCCTAAACCAGATTTATATCAGCGGTGTCTTTCTCTAACCTTGCTATGTTTGATGAATGTGTCTATGATATACCATGTTTGCGTGCTAAACTAGTGCTTCGCATAGCCCTGATCAATCCCTGCATCATATGGTATTAATCTGCGTGATTCCCTGATATCTGAAATACACGTTTGCTAGATGAAATTTCTACGTCTTTGTGTTGAACTGTTACCACGTCCATGAGCATTGCCTCATTGGTTTGCGCATTGATGCTTGCCTGATTTGTACTTACATAACAGTCTGTGTGCATAGTTTAGTTCCGATTACTAGCTGAGATATTTGAGATACATGTCAGATGAGATTATTGTGTCGCGGTGCTAAGCCTGTAAGTTTGTAAATCTCTGAATCTGTTTGTCTTCCATCTAAGCTTCATCTTTGGCCGGCTTAGGAAATTGTGCTAATTTTGGGTGTTATAGCATAGTATCTGGATTGTCCCCTAGGCTGCAGTAGTGACCAAACTGGTTGTCTAGCTAGTCTGTATTAATACTTCCTATTTGTAATCCCATTTTCAGTTGTCGACACATCTGTCCAAGTTTAGACAATGAGTAGTGCTCTCCATGAGAACATGTACCCCATAAGAACAAGATTGTTATCATGTATCATCTTACCTCAGACCGACGACCCATTTGAATTGAATGCAAGCATGATACAAATACTTCCGATTTATCGAGGATTAATTCTGAAAACCCATATCATCATGTAAGAGAGTTTGAACAAATTTGTCGGACCATGCAACCTGACCGTATGTCCGAAGACTCTCTGAAATTCCGTTTGTTCACATTTTCTTTGAAGGAGAGAGCCAAATCATGGTTTTACGGTTTGAGACCACAGTCCATCACCACTTGGGATTAACTTACAAATCTATTTTTCAAAAAATTCTTTCCACATTGTAGGACCATTGTCATTCGTCAAAATATTAACTGTTTTGTCCAGATATACGGGGAGAATCTTTTTCATTATTTTGAACGGTTTAACGATTTGTTGATTGAGTGTCCGCACCATGGCTTTGAAAAGTGGAGACTGGTCGCTATCCTCTATGAGGGACTTAACTTTAAATCTCGAGCCATGGTTGAGTCTATGTGTAATGGTGAATTTCTTGATAAAACTGTGAATGATGCATAGGCCTTTTTAGCTGAGATTGCAGAGAAAACCCGTCAATGGGAATCCATTAGGGAAACCAGGATATTGTCACATGATATGGGCAACCCTCATGAGTCACAGCCTGATTTTAACTCTGATACAAGCATTAACTGCATGACTAGGAGAGGCACAGCTCTAGAAAGTGTAGAAATACAAATATTATTGTCTCTAAGTCATGTGCCCAAACTGAACTCCATGTTTGTATGTCATGTGATAGCTCGGACCATTTGAATAAAAATTTCCCTAAATTGCATGCCCTGGAACATTGTAGAACACATCATGATAATATTCTTTATGAAACACAAGGTACCTACTCACAGAATCACAGTCATTGAAAAATCCCTGTTACAATGATGATGAATTAAATTTTGAATATAGTATGTCTAGTCCTACTCATGCAACTGGTATTGAAAATGAACCTCGTCTAGAGGAAAATGAGTGGACTGAGGACACCACAACTGTTAACAGGAAAGAGTATGCATATTACTCTGATGATGATATGATGTTAGAAGAGCTAGTTCTTCTTGAAGATTCAATTTTGGATTGAAGATTCAATTTTGGAGTCACATGACTCTGAAATGCTAGACCATAGTGTAGAGACCTACATTGATAATGTTTCTTCTAATGTGGATATGCATCACAATCCGGATAATTTTAGTGCTAATTTGGGTCTTGTGCAGTTGTCTTGTGAAGAAGAGCATAACACACAACTTGTGTATGACTTAGGAAAGATTGAATTCTCTGTAGACATTAATAATTCTATGCATGAAAATGATTTCGATATGTCTGATTCCCTACCTAAGTCACAATCTGATGTTTCTTATGACGATCCTATGCTTGAGATGAAAATTTTGGATGATCATGCTTCTGAATTGGGGTTTGATGATTTGTTCTATGAAAGTGAGCATGATTTATTTGTTTCCGACTGGGTACATGATAGAATGTGTAGTGATATTTGTGAGCCTAAGAATGAGCATCTTTTAAACACATCTGATTCCATGCCTAAGTCACAAACTGATGGTCTTGCTTCTGACCTGGAGATTGTTCTTTTAGAATATTCTACACCCAGGTTGTTGACAGTTCCCAACCTAGGGCTAAAGTTATGTGCATCTCAAATTCTTTTGGACATTTTGTCCAGTAAATATCCTGTCATTGAGAGGCTACATCTGGAAGCCCCTCCTTTTTCTTTGCCCATCCCTGAACATGTCAATTTAGACTTTGGAATTATGCAGGAAGTACCTCAAGATCTGATAGTTGTTGATAAGTGTCATATCTCTGTAAAATTCAGGTTTTGGGGTGGCCCATTTGGTTTGACAACCTCGCTTAAATTCTTTTCTTGTTATATATTTGTGAGTCTGTCAATATTTCTGCATTCCGTCTTTTGGATTGATCCTCAACTCTTTAGGTTGTTGGTCTATGGTGAAATTTTCGTGTACATAATCCAGTAGGTAATGTTATATTTTCTATCTTGAGTCAGTTGATCTTCTTTCTATTTTGTATATATTGTGCTAATCCAATATGATCTCAGCTGAAAATGTTGGATTCTAGCCATGAATAATGAAGCTTTAATCTTACTTTCGCCGACATACCGGTAATATCTTCCCTTTTCTCTAATCAACATGGTTCTCATGGTATGTTGCTTTTTAAATTCTTATCATCTTTTGAAACATTGAGGACAATGTTAGATTTAGGTGGGGGGAGTGTTATGCATATAGAGTTTTCAGTCTTTTCTTTTTCTTTTATTAAAAAAAAAAAATCAAAAATTCAAAATTTTTGTAAATACTTGCATAAAACCTCCAAATTTTAGAGATTTCAGAGTCACTAGCATGCTTCTAGCTATGTTTACATAGAGAATCTGAGCGAAATAACTGAACTTGGAAAAACTAGAGAACACAATCGGGTTTCTTAGTTGTTATAGCGTTAAAGTTATATTTAACCATGTCGGTGGGAAAATTAGGTGCTGCAAAGATATTTGTTAGTAGAGTTGTGATCACCCTTAGTGGAGACTACCTATCTTACATCAAGCAAGGCACCAACCTTCATTTTTTGTGACTATCTAAAAAGTCCTTTTAGAGTGTGTCGCCTTACATAAATTCCGGGTAGGAATGGTGAGCTACCCAACTTCGCACCACTTTCAGCATTGTTTTTGATCTCTTGAGTGCTAATTTTGTCAATCATGAGGATGATGTCTAAAGATGAAAACTCCTTCTTGTAGTTTGATTTGCAGTTAGCACCATTCTCTCCCTCTCGACAATATCAAACAGATCCATAGAAACACATCATCAAAGAGAAAATCAACGTCAGATTCTATGAAGAAAGTATCCGAGGTTTACAATCAACAATTCAAGGAAAAGTAAAATTCTTATTCAAAGTGAAGATACAGTACAAAGAGCAGAATTATATACACATTTGAAGAGGTATTGTACAAGAGAAAAGAAAGGAAAATAAGATGAGAATTAGTGAAGTTCATGAAATCAAGGCAATACATGTTGTGAAGAATTAATTGATAAAGTCCTTCATCCATGGCTTTAGTAGTTTCATTATTATTTTGTTATTTTATTTAAAAAAAATTATTAAAAAAAAAGAAAAGAAAATGAATTAGTACAGTTTGTTTTTAGTTTTTTTTAAATAACACCATGGTAAAAAATAAGAATTTAAGAGGAAATTGAAGAGAATAATCAAAAATTGTCAAGGTTCTACGAAGTTCAGAAGTTCATCATTAACAGTTGAAGACCGAAGATTGAAGACGTTTCTATGGATGATGTGACAGTGGTGTTGATTGCTGATCAAATGTGAAGGTAAGTGAGTACCCCCATCCTTGATAATGATTGATTTCCTTTCTTAGAGATCATCAGAAAAAGATTCTTATTCCCACAATTTTGTGGAGTCTCCAGAAATTATTTCGGATGGTTTTCCTTCCCATCATTCAACGTGTGCAGGATTTCTCTCTTTATTCCTGTCTGCACCCATGAGAGACTAAAAAAAGCGGTCTTTTTGAGTTCAATTATCATAAAACACTATTGGTGAGGCAGAAGTCGAGGCTTGTGATCACTCTCGAACCCAAATGCTTTCATATGGTATGGTTATTTCTTGCTCAACTCTTAAGGATGAGAAGGCGTTCTTTGGTAGTTCTAACTTCTTATTACTAGCATGAAGAAACTTTATGTCCTCATAGCTCCTTGGATGCTTGGGACTCCATTACGCTATGAAGTTGGAGAAGGTTTTGTGGGTACACCTCTGGTAAACCCTCACGAGACTATAACTCGTCCACTAGGGACACCTAGGGGTTTAAAGGCTTAGTGCATATGCTAAGTGCATTCGAGAGACCAGCGACAGTGGTATAGTTAGGATTTCCTAATTTCTGTTTCACTTGAGGATAAGTAAAATTCAGTTTTGTGGGTATTTGATGAGTGCCAAATATTGCATATTTCAACATCCTTTTATCGGCATTTAACTCATCTTTTGTGCTCTAACTCTCCATTTTATCCCATATTCTGTATTTTCATTGTTTTCAAGAATAAATACTTTTACTAATTAATTTTGTATTTTTAGATACTAAATAAAGCTTGGATGAATTGATAAGCCATAAGAATGGTGACTAGTGACTACGGAAGAGAGGCAACAAAGCTCCAGCTAGATGGCAGTGAAGAACGTATAAGAAATATCACGCAACAGAAGCCGCAATCCGCTTGCGTATCAGTTGCAATCCGTTTGCAAATACATGGGATTGGTAGAGAACCCAAGAACCAAGATCCAAGATCCAAACCCGTTTCGTCGTCAGAATCGTCAGATTTGCTACAGCTGCCTATCATCCAACAACTCATCCTCTCGGCACATCAACATTTGATAGAACTGCCCAGCATCGAAACCACATATCTTTTCTTCTCCAGGTCGAACACAACCAAACACCACCTTCACTTCTCTTCTCTTTCACAGAACCCGTACCACCTACAACTCCCCCTCCATTAACACCATCGCCCCCACCACCTCTGTTCAAACTACCTTAATTTACATCAATTGAATCTCTAATTTCTATTTCTCTCACCCTTATCTTCTTTCTTATCAAGAATAATAACCCTAAAAGCTAGGTTTGAGAGAGATAGGTTAGGGTTATCCTCAACAGTGAAGAAACACCAAATTAATTGGTTGCAGCGTTGAATTGAAGATGGGAAACGTCTTAAACGCGTTTTGGTGAGTTGGGTCTCCATTAATTATCGAATTGGAGTTGACTTGAGTGATTATTATGTATAAATAGAGAGGGCATTGTGATGAAAAAATCATGCCCGGATTAGCCGGTGCACCAAGCTGTAGTTTATATTTGTTTTCAGTATTATCATCATGTTCTAATTTCATAACTAGGGTTTAGATGAAACCCTGACTCTCTATCATGTTATTCATACTGTTTATGTTACTCTTGAATGTTTAAATTGTTTTAAGATAGAATTGAATCTTAGTACGTCAACATTTTGCTTTCACAGTGTATGGCATTCATCAATTGTAGTTAGAATCCCACTGTGTTGATTATGCTGCAACTCAAGCTTAACCATACTGTTGTTGATACTTAGACTAATTGTGCCCTGAGAAGACAATTAGTGCTTTGGAAAGATATATTAGTTGTGAATGAACTATCCATTGGTGAAAAACCTTAGGTAAGTGGTAGAATTGACACTTCTCCCTTATCTGTTACAAGGGCAAAAGTAGTATAATTAGTTGAATACATAATGTGAGTTAGTGGTGGATTTGAAAATCCTAGTATCCTCTTTATCATTGCTTTGCATTCTGTTTTACTATTTCATTCACTACCAACCTCTCAGTCGTATCGACAAAACAACCCCCCTTTTGGTTACTATTCCTTGTTAGAAATCAGTAGTAGTAAGACCATAGCCTCAACTCACACCCACCTTGTCCCTGAGGATCGACCTGTGCTTGCCCTGTGTTACATTGTGACACTGTGCACTTGCAGTTATCATTGTAGGTACTCTTTCTAGTCCTACCAGTATGTCGACATCTTAACTTTGTAAGTTCTCTTACATACTTAGCTATATTTGAATCGAAAAGGAAATCGTCGTAAATCGGGCGACTGACTCATCGAAAATTTTTCTTCGCAAACCTTGAAATCTGTACGTGTTATTCATTAATTTAGGTGATTTTTTTTAATTCTTAATCATTTTTCAATGAATCCTGGTGATTACGTGGTGTGATTCGATGAGTAGTTGTCCTAATTCTACTTCAGTCAATGCTTCAATAAATTCAGATATGTCGAATGTTAGTAATAATGAGGTTTCACACAAAGTTCCTTCGATTGATTTACCTGATGATCTATTTGAAGAGGGTTTGAATCCTTGGAAATTTTCGTTAATTGGTATATTGAATTTACATAAAATTAAAGTTTTGGATGCTGCTATTATTTTGAGGAGTCAATGGAAATTGATAGGTGGTTGTAAACTTATTCCTTTAGGAAAAGGTTATTTCACTATCAAACTGGATAATGAGGTTGATCGTAAAATGATCAAATCTTGATTATGGGAAGTAACTGATCAGATTCTCAAAATAAGGAATTGGGTTTCTAATTTTCGTCCTGAATATCAAAGAACTTCAAAAGCTCAAGTTTGGGTTCGTTTTCCAGGTTTGGGGTTAGAATTTTGGAAGGAGAAGATATTGTTTAAGATATGTCAAGATATTGGTACACCGATCAAAATTGATACAACAACAGCGAAATGTGAAGTATGTTACTATGCCAATGTACTGGTAGAAGTAGATTTTGATCATCACATTCCTAATAAAATTTGGATCAATACCAAATACGGAGGTTTCTTTCAAGATATCTCAATTCCAGATTGCCCAAAATTTTGTCAAACTTGCAGAATTATTGGTCATCTGCTCTCTGAATGTAGAGTGGAGAAAAATAAGAACCAATCAAAGGGTAAACCATCTCAGAAAAATAATGTAAGACAAATTTTGTCTCCTACTACTCATAGTACTTTTGATATTTGTGATAGATCTGAAGTGCAAAAGCAGGTTGATAATAATTAGTTAGTTCAAGCAACTCTTATCAAGCCAATAGAAGTAGATTCAATTGTGAGCAGTATTATTCCTCCAAGTCAACAAAGAGTTGTTTCTCCTGAGTCATCATTGGCAATAGGTGGAAGATTTAATACCTTGGCTCCTAATGAAACACAAGATGAGGAGAATGTATTGAAGAGGAGATTATGGCTGAATTAGAGCCTCAAAAATTGATTCACATAGCAAACTCTACTGAGTTAGAAAAATAGTGTTGTTAAATTTGTTGATTCTGGTTCATGAAAAGTTACTTCAGAGCCAGTTTCCTTTACTTCTTGGTCTTCAATATCTTCTAGATCAGCTGGAAAAAGTAATTCAGCTGCACCTACTACACCTGACAAGTATATTACAATAACTTCCAAGTCTGCTGGAAAAAGTAAGTCAAAAGAAATTGCTTCTCCTGAAAAGCATATTCCTGGTATCACAAATGTTGCTGCTCCACCAGATAAGCATATCACTGGAAACATTCGAAAGGTAACCAAATACAATTTTAGAAAAAAATGTTGGGAAAGGAGGTCCAAAAAACCTCCAACCTTCAATATGAAGATATTTTTTTTGGAACATAAGGGGTCTTAGAAGAGCTAGGGCCCAGCAGAAGTTAATATCTCTAGTTAATAAATTTTCTCCAACTTTAGTTTGGATTGCAGAGCCACATGTACATTGTACTCCTTCTTTTTTGCAGTAAATTGAATTTGCCAGGAATGCAACCTATGGAAATTCATAATTCTTCTACTAATCACAAAGGTAACATTTGGTTATTCTGGAGCAACTCCATCTCTACACTGTTGATGGTGGATTTTCAACAAAGGACAAAACCGTAAAATTATTATACTGCGTGTTTCTTAGTTGACTTCAGGCATGTGACGATTCATATTTTACGAAGCCATGATGAATATGTTTCCTGAAAGGCCTCCACTAGCTGAGCGTTCAGTGCCACGTATTTCATCATATCCTCTATGTAGAATAACATAATTGGGCGGTTCTCCGTAAGATTGAGAGCAACAACGCCTTCAGGATGTCGGTGACACTCAGTGTTCTCCGACTACATGAGAGAGACCCGCATCTACATAGAAGAACGATTGGGAGGTTCTCCGTAGATTGAGAGCAACAACGCCTTCAGGACGTCGATGACACTCACTGTTCCTCAACTATGTAGAGAGACCGTGTATAGATCCAGGCGGTTCTCCGTAGATTGAGAGCAACAACGTCTTCAGGACTTCGACAACTCTCTGTCTTCTGACTATACACCTTCAGAATGGGTATGACGCTTTAACAGGCTAATATCCCTTCTATAATAGATTAATTCTTCCGTGACATTTACCACTGAAATCCCAGAATGATCTATTATTGCTCCTATTCCATGGCCGAATCCACGGCCTGATCCCATGGAATAGGAGTAATAGTTATTGCTCCTATTCCATGGTCGAATCCACGACCTGATCCCATGGAATGGCAATAACAATTGCTCCTATTCCATGGTCGAATCTACGGCCTGATCACATGGAATGGCAATAACAATTGCTCCTATTCCATGGTCGAATCCACAACCTGATCCCATGGAATGACAATAAAAATTGCTCATATTCCATGGTCGAATCCATGGCATGATCCCATGGAATGGCAATAAACAATTGTATCATCTCATTATTCTGATTTCATGATCGAATTCACGGCTAATCTCATGGAATGATAATAGATAATTTTATTACTCTGATTTCATGATTGAATCCACGGCTGATCTCTTGAAATAGTAATATATAATTACTCCGATTCTCTGGTCGAATCCACAATCTCATGGAATGGTAATATTTAACTTTATTATTCCGAATTCATGGTCGAATCCACGACTGATCCTATGAATTGATAATAGAACTACTCATTTTTATTGCTCAGTTTCATGAATTATTCTCCACTGAATTTCATACACTAATAATAATACTCAACAACCGGGCATCTGGACTACCACTGAGTAGGCCCCACAAAAATGGTGCAAGTGTACTCGACAATGATGCATGACTGAGCACCCGAATGCATAAACGAGCATTCAAAAAACATGGACAGATGAGGAATCCTACGCAAAGCGGGAGAAAAACAATAAATATTAAAATAATGAAGAGGCGCTCATGGGTCCGGGCCCACCGGCCGGCTGGCCATGCCCTAGCCGTGGCCGGTCCCATGCCTCTCTCATTATTTTCCTTGTTTTTGTTATTTCATGAACTCATGAAAACTCCTTGGTTTTAGCAACTTTCCTTGTTTTTGCAAAACTCATGAATTCTCCATAACTTCATGGATTCATGAAAAATAATATTATAAAATAGGAAAAGGTGTGCGGGACCGGACAACATAGCCGGCCGGCCATGCCCAAGCTGTGGCCGATCCCACACCTCACAATCCCTAGCTTTTTATAATTATTATTCCTAAACTCATGAAACTTCTCTGTTTCAACGAAAACTCATGGATTCTCCATAATATCACGGTTTCATGAAAAAAATAATAATATAAAATTAGGGAAAGGCGTACGGGACCGGGCAACATAGCCGGCCGGCCATGCCCTAGCCGTGGCCGGCCCCACACCTTGCAACCCTGGTATTTTATAATTTATTATTTTCCTCAATTCATGAAACTCCTTGGTTTGAGCAAAATTCATGATTCCTTCATATTTTCTCAAATTTTGCTCGTATCATGAAAAACTAAAAGCCAACATGGTCACATGACCGGCTAGGCTCTCACAACAATTTTAAATGTTAAAATGCCCTCATTTTAATATTTACAAAATGTTGATCAATTGAGCGTACATGCTCATTCTAACAAAAATCAAGAATTTCAGTCAAGATGAAACTCTTCTGAAAATTCATAATGTTGCCCGAACGCACATCAGAAAATACTGAAACTCTCAGTATGGAGACACGGACACCACGACAACACGTGCATGCCTTCTTGAACGAATATAGTTATCCCTAGGGCTTGCACAAAGCCGGTCCCACACGTTTTCATAATTCTGACCTAATTTGCTCAATTGCTCATATTGGGCCCAAACTCTCTCCAACCAACCCGGTGATTGCTCAAACGACCAACAACTGGTCCCGGGATCACCAAGAGCCGGCCCCATGCCCTCTTGGTCGGTCTCCCATCTTTCATGCTTAGGTTTTATCACCTAATGCTGAACCCAGCAATTTTTTCAATAAATGATGAATCCGGCATTTAATCATCGTTCTTTCACCAACTCTCCAACTGAGAACCCTGGTGCATGCTCACTCGAGCACTGGCCACCACATGGACGACATATCCCATGTGGTCGGTCCTTCTATCACTCATGACCTATTTTCAGCGATTCATCAGTTAACAAATAATTGATCTGAAATTAGGGTTTCGAATAAATGTTCTAAGAATCATCATTCGGAGCAAGATTCAAACACTAATGAATTTATGATGGATTCAGCAACCAACATCTGAATTAATCATATAATATTTGGTAATCTATCAATATTTTAATATTTTATTGGGTCACGTCACCAATAAATATTTCGTCGAATTGAGCAATACTTGTTCAGTTGCTCAAGTATTGATCCAGATATCAATATTTAGTAATATTAGTAATTTGTAGAATTGAGCAATACTTTCTCAGTTGCACGTCAAATTATCAACATTCAGTATTTTGTCGAATTGAGCAATACTTGCTCAGTTGCTCGAATATTGATCCAACTATCAATATTTAGTAATTTATCAGTAATTTGTCGAATTGAGCAATGCTTGCTCAATTGCACATCAAATTATCAATAATCATTAATTTGTCGAATTGAGCAATACTTGTTCAGTTGCTCGTCAAATTCTCAATATTCAATAATTCGCCGAATTGAGCAATACTTGCTCAATTGCTCAAATACTGGTCAATAATTCATTACTGAATCTACAATATTGACATCATTTCAGAGAACCACATATTCGATCCATGAATCGCTGAGCATTCATCACTCATGCTCGATTTAACAAAACCTAGACTCACTGTCTAATCAGTCAACAACTGACTAATTAATACACGTCTATCATGCAGACTCCACGATTCGTGAGACATCAATCACGTCAAATTGGGGGATATCAATTAGGGTTTTGGTCTGCCGGCCTATAGCACGTGGATTCATCCACAACGAGAAATGTGAGTAAGCCATGTCAATGGTTGAAGGAGTTAGCAAAGTAGTGGGTAAATGATCAACCAAGTCTCCGCACAATATGGAACTGGTTTCACCATGATCTCACACTTTCCCACTCTTTCACTCAAGAAACCGTCACACTTACAGGGATCAATGTGTTCACGACTCTGACAATATAAATAAGTCTCTGAATCCATGATTGAAGACAACGAATGATCACTAGCTATCAACAATTGCCGAATTTCTCGAGTAACTACTCTCAAGAATTCATCAATATATCAGAACTTATTCGAACTCACCAGTTCACCAAAAATTGCAGAAACCTTCAACACATCCACAATCCTTGATTATCACTGATCCCACATAATTCTCAGCTTCCCTCCTACAGATCAACCCATCTCCCTCTTTGCGACCGAATTGAATCTGGAACGGCCATTGACTTGGTTTAGGACGGAGTCATACAGATTGATCTCTCGAATCTAAGCACTCCCTTTGCAGTGCATCTGTGTGAGGTTAAGAAGTTTGCTCGGTTGAGGAGTCTCGACAACACGCTCGTCTCTTCACTTCCCTAAAAAACCAGCGACTCGTTTTTCCCCATCCACATACACCTTCAGTAGTTTCTATTACAAGTCAGATGATTACAATAGCAATAGGAGATGTTATGGTGTCAGGTTTTCATGCTAGTGTTAACATGGTGCAAAGAAGATTTTTGTGGTCTGAAATGCAGATGATAAGTGAATTTAAAAAACCTTGGATTGTGTTGGGAGACTTCAATGCAGTTCTTTCAATGGAAAAAAAAGTGGGTGGTAGAACTCCTTCTAGAAGATCAATGTTAGACTTTAATGAATGTGTGGATCAATGTCAGTTAATTCAAGCCCCCAAGACTGGTCTGGAATTTTCTTGGTCAAACTGTCAACATGGTGATAAAAGAATTTTATGTCATCTTGATAGAGCTTTTTTTAATATGGAATGGATGCAAATTTATCAGGATTAGGGGTATAAATTTGGGCTCAAAGTAGTATCTGATCACTCTCCTTTACTTGGAGGTTGTGTCAATATACCTAAGCCAAAGAATGCTACTATGAGATTTCAAAAAATGTGGCTTGAACATCCAGGGTTTATGAAGTTAGTAGAAGACAGTTGGAATGCACAGTTGTCAGGTGATCCTGCTTTTGTGTTTATGCAAAAACTCAAAAGACTTAAGAAAATCTTAAAAGAATGGAACTAGAGTGTATTTGGAAATGTACAAACAAAAATCAAAGAAGCTGAGGAGAATGTCAGGGCAAAAATGATTATATCAGATAGAGATAGTCATAATACAAATGCATTAAATGATTTAGTTCAGGCTCAAAATGAGTTTAACTCAAGAGAAACTCAATATAGTACTATGATGAGGCAGAAATCAAGAATAAAATGGGTGAAGGAAGGTTCAGCAAATACTCAATTCTTTCATACTAATATCAAAGTGAGACACTCCAAAAATATAATTACTGAACTTGAGGATGAAAATAGAAATATGATATCTGATCAAAAACAGAATGCAAATCTTTTGGTTAATTTCTTTGAAAGAAAATTTCAGTATCAAGAAGCTATTATTGATGATTCAATAATGTCTGAAATCCCAAAAAATATCACTGAGGATGATCAGTAGATGCTTGATGCTATTCCAACGGCTGAAGAAATCCATCAAGCAATCCTTTATATTGATGAAGAAAGTGCTTCAGGCCCTGATGGATTCTCAGGTATGTTTTATAGGAAATGCTGGAACATTATTCAACAAGACTTTGTTGAAGCTGCTCAATTTTGTTGGAGAAGGAAATTTATTCCCAAAGGTCTTAATTCCAATTTTTTGGTTCTTCTACCAAAAGTTCAAGGAGCTAAAAAGCCTAGTCAATTTAGACCTATAGGGTTTAGGTAATGTGAGCTTCAACGTATTTACTAAGATCATTACAACCAGAATGGGAACTTTGATCTCAAAACGTGTATCTCCTCAGCAGGTGGCCTATATTAAAGGCAGAAGCATTCATGAGCAAATACTAATGGCATCAGAACTTGTAAATAAAATGAAAACCAAAAGAAGAGGAGGCAATGTTGGCTTAAAACTAGACATATCTCAAGCCTATGATTCAGTTAACTGGTCATTCTTATTTAAATTTCTTCAACAATTTGGTTTCTCTTCCTCTTGGTGTCAGTGGATGCAAATCCTATTTGAATCTGCAAGAATGCCTGTAATGGTGAATGAAGGTCCACAAGGTTTCTTTTCTATGGGCAGAGGATTGAAACAAGGAGATACATTATCTCCTATATTGTTCATTCTAATGGAGGAGGTGCTGAGTAGAGGAATCACTCAATTAGTGCAATCAGAAAAAAATGCAACCAATAGTAAATAGGAAAGGTATTCATCCTACTCACTTAATGTTTGCTGATGATGTTTTTATTTTCACTAATGGTTCCAAAAAGAGTCTGGATAGTTTACTCAAGATTCTTAAGCAATATCAAGACTGCTCTGGTCAAATAATTAACATAAATAAAAGTAAATGCTTTGCTGATGGTTGCTCTCAAGACAGAAAATTGCAAATTTCAAATTTTTTACATATGGGCCTTACAGCCTTTCCAGATAGATACTTGGGTGTAATGTTAATGCCTGGTAGAGTGAGATCATATTCATTATGGTCAATTTTGGAAATGATACAATCCACTTTAGCTACATGGAAGGGCAAGTTACTGTCTTTTCATGACAGATTGGTTTTAATCAAGTCTGTCATTTCTAGCTATCCTTTATATTCAATGGTTGTTTATAAATGGCCTAGTTCTATCATTAAAGTTTATGAGAATATCATGAGGATATTTCTGTGGTCAGGTGATTATGATATAATAAAATATGATACCTTATCTTGGAAGAAAGTGTGTACTCCCATAAGTGAAGGAGGATTAAGCATTTGAAGGCTTGAAGTGGTAAATAAGGAATTGCTAATGAAAATGATGTGGAGAATGCATACTTCTGAGGATGAATGGTTTAAATTCTTTGCAACAAAATACAGGGATAAAAATGGGCAGTGGTGTAATAAATGGAAATACTCATCTGTTTGGACTGGATTAAGATGGGCATGGCAGCAATTGAAGACTGACATAAGATGGTGTATTGGCAATGGTGTAAAATTTTCAGTTTGGTTTGATATATGGATAGGTGAGCAAGCTTTGATTGACATAATAGGTTATACAGAGTATGTCAACGATCATTTGCATATGACAGTCAATGAATTACTAATTCATCATAACTGGAATATCCCAGATGTTATACAGTGCAACCTAACTTCTTCATTACCAGCTGTTAGTGGTGGAACTGATAAAATGGTGTGGAGTGGTGACCTTAAAGGAAAATTCTCTACTTCAGCTGCAGTCAATAAAATTAGACACAGAGAGCCTCAGCTTCAATGGCCTGCAAAGATTTGGAAATCATTCTTACATCCAGGAATTTCAAGTAATATATGGAAAATCAAACAGAATGTTTATGTGGATGATGTGAAGAAAGTAAATCAAGGATTCTCTATGGATTCAAGATGCTGCATCTGCAAGGAGAATCAGGATAACATTGAGCATTTACTGTGGTTTTGCCAATTTAGTTGTAACATCTGGCAATGGCTTGGTAATGTTTTTCAATTCAAAAATCCTATCTCTTTTCATGAAGTCTTTTCTCTGGCAAAGCATAAAATCTCTATCATTCAAGAAATATGATTAACAACAGCTTGTTCAACAATTAGAGAGCTTTGATTTCAGAAAAACAAAGCATTCTTTGAAAACTTTCAGCCTAATGAAAATCAATTTAAAAGCAGAATCCTGAACCTGGTATATGAAGGCAGTTATAAAATGAAAGGTACAAGATGGAATCAAAATTATGATGCATATATTCTGCAGTTTTTCAATATTCAAAACAGAAGCACTAAATTTAACTCCATTATTGAGTGTGTGTGGAATGATCCAGATGAGGGATTTGTTATGTTTTGTTGTGATGGTGCAGCTTTTGGAAACCCAGGCAATGCTGGTTTTGGAATCATAGCAAGAGATCACTTATGTCAGGCTCTGGGAACAATATCTTGAGGTATTGGCATTGCCACTAACTACATTGCAGAGGTAATTGCAGTTGTATGGGAAATAAAATGGGCAGTGAAAATGTCTTGCAGGAAAATTATCATATGCTCTGATTCCAAGGCAGTGATGGAAGACTTTAAAATAGGGAAAATTCCATGGTTTTTACATGCTATATGGGTGAGAGCTTGTTTGTCAATAACTGAAATTAGATACATTCATTGTTACAGGGAAATAAATTTCTCTGCTGATGCATTTGCTAAGAAGGGAGCAAGACTGAATTTGGGACAAGTAATATATCATGAAGGAAGACCTGCTTCTCTTATACAAGTGGAAATGTCAAATAAGAAATATTATAGATTGATCTAGCCAATCATAATTGCTTGTATCTTCTCTGTCTTGTTTTTGCTGGTCTTTTTTAGTGTTCTTTAAACTTTTGTATGAACTTTTTTTATTCTCATTGATAAAAATTGTGACTTAGCAAAAAAAAAAAAAAAAAGTTCTCTTTCTCACTTACAACCTTGAAACCGTTTTGCCACACTTCCAAACAAGTTTAGAATTGGTTCATCTGACTTTCAAGAACTATGTGATTGATCAAATAACATTCAATCACAATCATGGGTTTAACAGTTCTAACAAAACGATTTTCGGTTTTACCTTCCATGTGAGTACTGTATAGTCAAACTAGCTTTCCAAAATTCGGTTGACTAGGTACTAGGATCGGTTCCCCACATATATATGGTATCTAACTTATATGTGTTGCACATGTCCATAGGATCGGTTCCCCTTTGCCTAAAAACGTGTTGCACATGTTCATAGGATCGGTTCCCCTTTCTGCTATAAACCTTGTTGCACCTCATACAAGGATCGGTTCCCCTTTGTGATGTACTACACCTCTTACTAGGATCGGTTCCCCTTTCCCATATTTGGTCAGACATAAAATCACAAACCCGATCATACCATCTCAGGTGATTACTTAAGATCGGTTTTACTAATAAAAGTTATACCAATACATAAATCAGGCCTTTGTGAATAGTTTTACCAAGAACACAACAAGTCATGAACGGTTATACTAAATCACACATATTGGATGTTCACAAAATATGCAATGAATAACAATCCCAATAACGCCTGGCGATTTCCTTTTTCAATTCACAAACAAGTTTATGAACTTACTTCCTTAGAACACATGTAAAACATTGTTCCCTAGGATGAAATCCTCACCTCATACCCATACATAATCACAATAGCATTCAAATGATTATGGCGATATCTTATCTACAAAGTTTAATGATTAATCAATAAACCTCGTATTGTATTCCTTAATACTATGTCTATCTAGAGTTCAAATATGCTTCGCAGTTTTGTTTTCAATATGCACGACTTGAAAGATACGTTAGGGAATGAAACAGTTCAAGTCAAATATCACTAACCTCAAGTGGAAGGATGATTGTTGTCGTTGTAGCTCCTTGCTTCTTCACATCTTCAAGTCTTCGCAATACTTGTAAAGTCTCATTATCCTAATACTTTCAAGCTAACCAATACGAAGTTGACTCTAGTACATAATCATGCGACTCTTAACATGAGTTTTGATTCACTAAAATATGACAACCAAACTTGACATACCAGCGCTTGGTTGGTTCAACCGAGCTATGCTCTAACAATCTCTCACTTTGTCAATTTTAGTGACAAAACTCTTACATCATATGGATAAACAATTTACAAGAATTCATTACACATACGCTTGATTCCCGATTCAACAACACAATAAACTGCTTACATTCAATCCTTGAAAACGCCGTTGTTGACATTATAATAACAAAGCTAATACTCCCCCTAAGGAAGATAAGTAGGTGTTCAATCCGCACGTCTTTGTTATACCAATTCATATGATATGTTACTCCCCCTTAGTCTGTGCTTTCACTCTTTCGTTTAGATAAAACTTTTAAGCACCAATGTTCTTTTCCTTAGCGATACCAATTAATATAAAATCAATGCCAGTATCACTTGTTTACTCCATATATTTCTCCCCCTTTTTGTCACAAAATGACAAAGAAACGAAAAAATAAAGGACAACACGAAAAGAATCTTACAAATCTCAAAATAGACTTGCAATCTGTAGAGTTAGGCACGAGGGTTCCACACATCATGTTCTGATAACCAATATCAAAACCTAAACTACAAGTAGTTTTATTATGATATGTTACCAACGAAACAATTGTCCGAAACAATTTTTCCATTTTAGTTTAGCAAACCAAAAATCAACTAAGCACCTTAGTCCCTTTGCTAAACCGATTCTACAAAAACAATCGCTTAATTCGATAAGACCAAAATAAAGATAACTCTATTTTTCTCATCAGGTTCTAATTATTCATAAACTTAGACCTTTCAATTTTAAACAAGACAAGTGCTAGGTTAGTTAACTATCATTTCTTGTTAAGGCATTCGATTAGACTTGAATAACTGAAACCTCACTTCGGTAAGTCTAACTAAGATCAGAATTAACTTAGTTTCTCTTATCCGTAATCGAATTGGACTAAACAACTCATCCCGTAATCTTTTTATTTCGTTAAGCCATAAACAATTCATACAAACCAAATAAATCAACTTGCATAATTATTCACCTCAACCGGAAGCAATTGAAACAACATAGACATTAAAGAACCGCAATTGCACCGAAATTTTGTAAGCCTAAACAATTGATACCACAAAATAAAGCAAGATAACAATAGTTTTTCTTAACCGGAACCAATTGAATCACACATACATCCACACACACATCATGGAATAAACATCAATTGAACCGAAATTTTGTTAAGCAAAAGCAATAAATATATATGAAATAAACTCAGGCTTTTCTTAAACAGGAAAACAACTAACTAACAAGATTGTTACCTCAAATTTCTCATCCACTTCTCCAATATGATTGCATCTTCTTCCAGGGAGAATTGATATCGAAATATCATCATGTTGTCATCCTTATGAAAAAATAAAAGAATAACAACAACCAACCTTTACCAGATAAAGGTTGAAAATATGTTTTAACAATTGCAAGCAAAAGTTGAAAACCGTCGAAACACATATGCATTTATGCTAAACCAAAACCGATTCAACATATTGTGACTTTTTCACATATTATTTCTACTAGAACCCCTCATGATTCTTTGATAAAGCCTACCAACATGGGCTAGAACTTAATCCTGCTAAATCAAAAAGTTACCAAACCACAAGGGTTCACAACATATGAGATCGAATATTAAGGTAGTAAAACCGAAATCAAACATCTCATAATCATACATAGCAATAAGATAAAAGCATTCAAGCATAGGCTATGTAAACCGAAAACTATCACAAGAAAAATTATAAATCAAATAATTTAATTCATAATAGACTAATACAATTAATGAAATAAATCAAAAATTGATGTCTATTTTTCTAGATTAAGTATTACAGCAAATAACTTAATCTCTAACAACCTTTAGATAGGTGATTTTTCAAAGATCATCTTCAATTTCCTCAAATTTTTCAGGATCTTCATCAACAACATCTCGACTGATATCTCGGATTCTGCACACAGTACCTTGGTTATGTTCACAGGATAAAGCATTAACCTTTCGATTAATATTCCGAGCATACTCCCTATTACCGATTCCAAGTTTAATAAGTTTTCTTTGGTTACGGATAACAATTCTTAGTAATGCTTCCTGTCTATGATGAGTTTCAATGGTACTGAGAAGGACTTGACGTAGATTGATAATATCAACCTTAGCATCCAAGCTATTTTGAACAAGGAGATGAGTCACTTCTTCTTTTTCATTATCGATATTTTCACAACCAAATTTCTTGAAGGTATTGTCAAGATGAACACTTTCCTTAGAAGTCATTCCACTCAAGGCTTTCAGAAGTTGTGCTTGAGATCTGGTTTGAGAATACATCCTTTTGTATAAATTCTCAGACACATTGAGTACAAATACTTGAAATACCTTTAACACATTCCAAACATAGATATCATCCTTAAATAAATAATTCTGACAAGATTTGAAAATATTTTCGCATCTATTGTATTACAGAAACACAATATTCTCCAAAGAGATTATCTCCAAAATGGGTATCAAGAGATACTTCAAAATAACCACTTAAATCCTCTTTACACAAGTTGTTGTAAGACAACCTTTCTACACATAACAATGATTAAAGTATACTTAAGGTAGATTGTGTATTCTCTCTATATTGAATAAGAGATATTTGTAGGATTCAGATTGCCCAGGTACATGTGCTTCCTTATATCCGAAGATTGGGCATTATAAGGATGCACATGTTAATGCGATTAAGCATTAGGATAGGGAAATCCCTCATCAAATACCTTTAAAGGAGAATCTTCCTCCTTTGTCTTAGGAGCATTAACATGTTCCTTTTCTTGGATTTTGAAACCATCCTCTTTGTTAGGAAAATTCTGATATGCAATATCCTTGATTACATCTTGTCCCCATGATGGTATGTTCTTTGAACTTGAACCCGTGTGGTCTAGATCTGCCAGTCGACAGTTTGCTAATGTCTCTTGTTCAAGATGTTTTATATGTCCTCTTAAGGTATTCATTCCTTGTTGGAAATGTTTTTCTAAACATCTGTTCAGATATACCTCTTGACATGTTACAGTAAGAAGCTTCTCAATAAGGACCTTATTCCTTATATGTGAATGTTCCGGCGAATGAGTAAGAATTTCACACTTTGTAGTCTATAGGTGAACTTCCTTGCACAAGGCCAGTTTTTGTTCCATATGATCTGCTAGGTTATTTTGAAGACTGAGTGTTTCTCGCTTTCCTTCACGTATTCTTACATTTAGTTGAACAATAAGTTCTGTGACATCATCTAGACTGTCAATAACCTTTCCCTTTTCTGAATATTTTTCAACATGTTTGAAAAATCTTTCCAACACCTTTCGAAATTCAGAACTTGGGCAGACTAGTGAATCAAATCTCTTTTCAGACGATTTTTCACTATGAATTGGAGTCGAATCCAAAACATGTTTCTTGAGTTTCGAACTCACTCTTTTCTGATCAGTAACCTGACACCCAGTCAAGTCAACAGTCAAAGACCTTTTCTTTGATTTACGAAAAGACTTTCGAGACCAATTTCCATTGGTTTTCCTTGAGATCTTGTTCTCATAATCTGGACATACGTTAACTGAATCATCCATTGGATTCAATTCTTATAGGTTGGATCACACCAAACACGGATTGTTAGATCTTTTCGTGTTTGCCTGCTCTAATACCAATTTAAAAGGCGAGGGTACCCAAATATGCCTCAAGCTAAAAAATTTCCTACCTATAAGTCCTTTCTCCGAAAGTGATTGTCTATGGACTGAGTCGAGACAATGCATCTAATTGGTTCACACTTCGTGTGATCGACTATTGATACGAGATCGAGACAATACAACAACGAAGTATGTTACTTTATAAAAAGGTTCGGACTTAACCAAACACAATAGGATTCACTTATCAAGTAGATAGGAATTAACGTTTGTGTTATTTACTTTAATTATAATAAAACAATTATAATGCGGAAATATAAAGTAAATGACACAACAAGATTTTGTTAACGAGGAAACCGCAAATGCAGAAAAACCCCGGGACCTTGTCCAGAATTGAATACTCTCAGGATTAAGCCGCTACATAAAATTACACCTAACTTCGTGTAGTTGAGACCAAGAAACTAAACCTATAGTTCACCTAGTTCCGTCTGTATTCCCACGCCTTCGACCTATGAATAAGTCACGTACTTGGACCAATTCCTTTGGTTCGTATTCCAAACAGTAAAGGAACAAAAAATTTGTTTGGTATCAACTCTATTCAACCAAGTGATATGAGTCGGACAAAGTCTCTTCTGTTTATCTTAACATAAACTCCTTCGTCAGGTCCTTAGATCTATCTTATGTTCAATTACCGAAGTAATCGTTTAAGATTAAGCCAACAACACTATTAATCCAAAGAATTGTGTTGATGCCGATCTACTCAATTAATCGATCCAATCCATCACAAGGATAAACCGATTATTAATTGGATCCTCTTTTGCCGAAACAAGTATTGTACACACCACAGATTATGAACCCACAAATCAGAAATATTCAATATCTTCTTCGTCTTCAAATCTTCTTAGATCTTCAATAAACACCCGCACATAATTACTTGAATCTCTTGTGATCAATCACGCACAGAACGGAGTCTATTAACAATGGATTATCACAAGATCTTCTTTAGAACTAACAACAGTCTAAAGATCCCTGTCGAAACTCTGAACTAGTTGGAGTGAATCTTAAATCAGAAGAGAAGATTCTCAAGCATAAACAAACTAGGTGCAATCAAAGTTCAACCACCGTTAGTCAATCAAATCAACGAAAGCAAAAGATAAACCGCAATTATCTAGTTTCCCACCAACGGTACTCATAGAGCTTCTCAATCCCAAAGAATACTTTAAATTGAGCGTCCATAAGATATTTTGCCTAATTAGGTTACTCTCCTCTCCGAATATGCGGCTACACGAGTAACAATACAACAAAGTGGAAGTTTGTTGTTACGAAGGATTAGTTTGCATGAAAGGCAAACTTCAAGTATTTATAGAAAAGGAATTTTGGACAGCAAGGAATATCCAAAACCGAAAATATTCTCAAGATATTCATTAAAGCACAAATTCGGTTTTCATAATTCCTGGAAATGCTCTGTCCAAAAATAATGATCGAAATCTCTCAGAAAATCTCTAATTAGTAAATGCACATTACTATTTCTTATTTTCCTAAAAATTAAGTTAATTACCTTAATTAAAAGATTCTTAACTTATTTATGTTTCGATCCTGGGATTCTCTTCCCTTAGCTATTAAGGAATAACTTTGAACAATTAAAGAAATAAACATTCATAGCACGTGTTCAAAGTATATCGACATCTTAACTTTGTAAGTTCTCTTTCACACTTACAACCTTGAAACCGATTTTCCACACTTCCAAACAAGTTTAGAATTAGTTCATCTGACTTTAAAGAACTATGTGATTGATCAAATAACATTCAGTCACAATCATGGGTTTATCGGTTCTACCAAAACAAGTTTCGGTTCTACCTTCCATGTGAGTATTGTGCATAGTCACACTAGCTTTCCAAAATTCGGTTGACTAAGTACTAGGATCGGTTCCCCACATATATATGGTATCTAACTTATATGTGTTGCACATGTCCATAGGATCGGTTCCCCTTTTCCTAAAAACGTGTTGCACATGTTCATAGGATCGGTTCCCCTTTCTGCTATAAACCTTGTTGCACCTCATACAAGGATCGGTTCCCCTTTGTGATGTAATGCACCTCTTACTAGGATTGGTTCCCCTTTCCCATATTCGGTCAGACATAAAATCACAAACCAGATCATACCATCCCAGGTGATTACTTAAGATCGGTTTTACTAATAAAAGTTATACCAATACATAAGTCAGGCCTTTGTGAATAGTTTTACCAAGAACACAACAAGTCATGAATGGTTATACTAAATCACACATATTGGATGTTCACAAAATATGCAATGAATAACAATCCCAATAACGCCTGGCGATTTCCTTTTCAGTTCACAAACAAGTTTATGAACTTACTTCCTTAGAACACATGTAAAACATTGTTTCCTAGGATTAAATCCTCACCTCATACCTATACATAATCACAATAACATTCAAATGATTATGGCAATGTCTTATCTACAAAGTTTAATGGTTAAGCAATAAACCTCGTATTGTATTCCTTAATACTATGTCTATCTAGAGTTCAAATATGCTTCGCAGTTTTGTTTTCAATATGCACGACTTGAAAGATACGTTAGGGAATGAAACAGTTCAAGTCAAATATCATTAACCTCAAGTGGAAGGATGATTGTTGTCGTTGTAGCTCCTTGCTTTTTCACATCTTCAAGTCTTCGCAATACTTGTAAAGTCTCATTATCCTAATACTTTCAAGCTAACCTATACGAAGTTGACTCTAGTACATAATCAAGCGACTCTTAACATGAGTTTTGATTTACTAAAATATAACAACCAAACTTGACATACCAACGCTTGCTGGGTTCAACCGAGCTCTGTTCTAACACCATGTAACCACTTGCACTAAGTGTAAAGATGCTTGGGATATCTTAGAAACAGTATTTGAAGGTGTTGATGGTGGATTTTAGTTTAGGGATAAAATTGTGAAACCAAATTTATGCGTTGACATCCTGCAAAGGATAAAGCCGCTGATAAAAAGATGAATATTTCTTCACTTCGCTAATTTACCTAGAATGGAGCATGTGGCAACAATCCCATGTACCATGTGAATTTATAGCATTATTAATGCATGCATAGCCTTGTATTTCCTACGGAACTCTCATTATTAGTGCGGCATGACGACTGAGTGTTGCTCTCAGCAGAGTAACACGAATCTCCAAGTGTTAATAATGAAGCATACACGAAATACCCGTACATGCTACATCTCTCGGTGTGTTATACTAGCCCGATTGAGCATATTTGAATCTGGACTGTCCATATCAGTCTCAATCACGACCACGTAAGTTGGCCGCATGATTTAACCATCCTAGACGATCCTCAGCAGGAACGGTCTACCACCTTATAACCACCAGCGGGCCCATTTATGCCCTGGTCGGTCGAATACATACCAATCCTCCCAAACGGCCACCGAACACCAGCCTATAATGGGATGGTAGGGCTGGTGTGGAGAAGCTTAGAAAAGCTTGTGCGCACAAGACCGCTTGCGGCAGTCTCAAATTCATCACGACCGTCCAACTTCACCAACATGATTGAACGGCGTGGATTATCCCATGACCGGTTGGGCAAAGCTTTTCCTGCACACCGGAGGGCCCCTTTCACGTCTGCATAATCGATCCTCCCCTGACCTAGCCACAAAACCATGTACGGTTGCCCGAAGTTGGGCCGGCGTGAAAGCTTAAAGGGTCGCAGGAAATTCCACTAAAGGTCTCAAATTGATCACGACCATCCAACTTCACCGGCATGATTGGATGGCTTAGATCGGACCCATAGCCGTCGAGAAGGTATTAACGTGTTCATCACCGGCCCAATGTGGGCCCCACATGGTAGGCCTCCCCAAAACAGGAGTGTGGCTTGCTAATTCGTCCAGCCAAAGTAGCGTGAACGTGAAACCCTAATTAGGGTTTGCGGCACATCACATGTGTCGCAAATCAGTCTCAACCATCCATCTTCGCAGGCATAGATGGAGGGTGTAGATGTATATTCAAAGGGCCCAAAACTATGGTTGGTCGTCTCGATTTGTGCGCCCAAACTACGCATGGCTGCGCGTTTTCAATAGTAAATCGATCTCGACCACTCAACTTTGCCGGACAAATTGAGTGGCTTAGATCACATATTCACGGGACAATGAGGTACGGACGTGTACAGTGGCCTGCCGATTGCACGTCTGACTGATCGGCCAAGACCGACCATGGTCGGTCGTCTCGAAACGCGCGCCCGAAGTAGGTACGTCGTGCGGTCTTCAACTCCTTTTCGGCATGGGATTTCTGTCGCAAATAGATCTCAACCGCTCATCTTTGCCAAACAAATTGAGTAGCTTAGATCGCATCTCCATGGGACAGTGAGGTACAGACACATACACCAGCATGCCGTCTACATGCATGCCCAATCGGCCCTGCCAAAAACGTGTCCCATGCTTGGATTCGACCAAGCTAAAGGTTGGTGTTCGAGAACCTCCTAAACCCTAATCCGACGGTCGAAGATGTGGGTCGCAAGCCATCTCGTCCGTCCAACTTAACCAGCCTGGACGCACAGCCTAAGACAGGAAATAGGCGACCAGTGAGGTATCACCACGATCACCGTCCACCACTCTTCCACACAGAGTGATCGTCCAAGTCAGGACTTACCTGTACAGCCTCCAAACGATCACTCGAAGATGGCTGGACGTGATGCTATTTTCCGCGACTTACTTCGTTAAGCCTTAAAACAGCGATGCTTCATACACGCTGAATATATTCGATGCATTACATACATAAAATACACAAGATATTTCACAAATATCGACTTCCTAAATAACTTAGTTATTTAATCTAGCATCACATGCTGCTTTCTGTGAGTCTCACGATCCACACTCGAGACATTAATCATGTCACAAACTGGGGGATACATACTGGGGTATTGGTCTGGCGGTTTACAGCGTGCAGCGCACAACGCGCCATCACAAGAACATGTTAGGAAGACATGGACGGTTAGTGATGATGGGAAAAGTGGGCAAGACTGATCGTGTGACACTAACACACGCAACTCCACTACTCCATCACTTCACTTCCTCCACTTCTCACGAGAGACGTGGGTAAGGCACAATTACTTGTATAAATAGGTTCTCCTCCCTATTTCCAAAAACAAGACAATGAGACAGAAGCCAAGTGTCGACATAATCGTATTCCAACACCAGAACTGATAGCTTTCATTCTGCAAGCCAGTTCAGCTTTCTGATACAAGTCATACACAGCCAACACCTTCAAAATCTCAACACCTTCTTCGCTTCCCTCCCTAAGATTAACCCCATCTCCTTCAATTTTTAACCGAAGCAAGTCTGGAACGGCCATTTCTTGGTTTAGGCCAGAGTTGTACAGATTGATTTCTCGAATCACAAGCACTCCCGTGCAGTGCATTTGTTTAGGGTTTAGATTCATTTCTCATACACACACCCCAAATTACCAAAACCGGCAGAAATAGTTTTCACCCATAAACAATTGGCGACCACAGTGGGAGGTTAATCTCTCGGTCGTAAAGTCAATTTCTTCAAAATCCGATTCAACTTTATCAATTTCGAAAAGGGTAGATCTTAAGACCAATTGAATCATCAATCCATTTCAAGATGGTAGAGCTCAGGTCTGGATCAACAATCAATTCTGATGGAGCTAGTGTGGATAACATTCTCGGTATTGATGTGCCTGTCAGTGGAGCTACTGTGGTCAATACATCTCTTGGATCCGTCACTTCTACCACCAACGCCAGCGGAGCAGGAGGAGATATTCCATTGGGTGTGACGCCTCCTATCACCATAGCCAGAGCAGCTGCAATTCCCGACGTCTCATCGAGTATAACGCCTCGTCCGTCACCAGGGAAACTACCACTCCTGCCTCAGGACGAGGGGTCGGAGGAGCCAGAGGAGGACAACCCCCTATTACTATGGTGGATTTGATGGAGATACAAGAAGTCCTTGCTAAGGAACAGACGGACATGGCTGCAACTCAGAAAGAGGTACTCACTTTTCTCAAGATATTAACTGATCGGTTTCCACAAGAGCCAAGACAGCCCCTGGAGCCAACAAGGAACGCATTCAACGCACCCGGTGCAGGTACTTCAGCGGTGCGGTCCTACATGAACCTGATCAAAGAAGCGATAAACGACATCTCCTAATCAAGATGACATCAGATATGAGCGGTCCTGTCATGGAGACTCCTACACTGGGGACTGATCCTCACAACGATCCTCCTCAAGTCAATAGTTTCATTACGAACCGGATGCCAGTGGATCAGGAAGTGGCTTCTCTAGTAGAAAGTTTGTGTGAACTTTTACACCTCTCGAAGAATCAGCGTGCGGAGACGTTTGCTGCAATCAACCAGATAGCCCTGGACTTGCACCTAACTCCTCCACGTCCATAAGTCTCAAACGTACCAGAAACATCTGTGAATAATGTTACATTTAAAGAGGATGACATGATGACGGAATAAGGTCACAACCGGGCCCTACATGTTACTGCACGCATCAAGAATTCAGAGTTCAAGAGAGCCCTCATCGACACAAGAGCGTCTTCGAATGTAATTACCCTCAAGACTCTCAGGAAAGCCAAGATCTGCCCATGTAAGATCGTACGACAGCCTACCACAATGACATACTTTGAAGGAAACCAGACTAGCACATACGGGTATGTCAATCCGAATTTATCAGTAGGACATGTTCAGTCAAAAGTGAAATTCGAAGTCATAGAGAAGGAGCCGGACTACCATATGATACTAGGGAGACCATGGCTTCATGACAATAGGATCTTCCCTTCAACATATCACCAGTGCCTGAAGACTATGCTGAATAAATAAGTCATTCGTATCCCTGCATCGCTGTCTTCCTATGCACTGATATGTGGAGTGAAATTGTTTGAACCAAGAGAAGCTCCGCAGGAAGGATCAGACAGAGTTCATTGTATCTCACTCCCCACGTGGTATTCATTTCAGGAGGAGGACCGACTCGCATCATTGAGGGCTAAGCCCCACGATGCATCTTTGCTGACAAGGCGTTCTTCTTCATCCGGTGAAGCCGCAACCCACGCTCACCGAGGGAACAAACTTTTGTAGAAAGCTGGGACCAGAAAAGAAAAACGGACAGATCAGGTGTTGCATGGATTTCAGAGACTTGAACAAATGTTGCACCAATGACGATCTTCCTCTACCTAACATTGACATGTTAGTAGACTCCATCAACGGACACGACATGTTCTTCTTCATGAATGGAGATAGCGACACAATCAGATAAGGATGTACGAGCATGACGCAAGTAAGTCATCTTTTCGAACTCCTCTCGGAAATTTTTATTATATTGTAATTCCATTTGGTTTAAAGAATGCTGGTGCAACGTATCAACGCTCTATGAAGACAATCTTCCACTGGAGCCGATACCTCAAGGGAAGCAGCCTCAAGAAGATAACGATGTCCGCGCGTCATGTCGAGAAAGATCTTGGCGAATCACTCTATCATATGATGGTTCAAGTCTATCGTGCTATGTTGGATAATCTGTGCTTTTGGTCATCCTCTCGACTTCGTGAAGTTGTTGAACGCTGATCTACAACAGCATTTTCCCTGCTAGAAAGAACCAGCAAGAGGAAAGCCACTGAGATACAATATCTTGCGCGTCCAAAATTGCCAACTTCAACTCTAGTACCACATGCACAACTGCCACAATGATGAAACAACGTCCAAGATATTCCATATCCGGCTCGACAACAACTACATCGATGAGAGACGCGTTGAGAATTTCGTCTCCCAAGGAGTGTGACTGGGGAATGCTTAGCACTACCCATCTCAAAGATGCTGAGAGATGCAAGCACGCTATGTTCCAAGATGTCCAAAGACGAGGATATACTCAAGAGAGCAGACGTATTTTCAAAGACCAGCGATATTGCTGGATGTCTATGAAACGTAACACAGACGAAAAGATGGCCTCATGAACCCAGCGTGACAACGTCTATCAAGTCGAAGGCTCAGTGGATTCTCATGGGCAGGGGACTGTCTCCCTATTTTTCATTCCTTGAGGCAACATCAAGGAAACTATCATACATCTTCCTGCCAGTCTCCTCTGATCACAACTGCTGCTAAGAAACGTTATTCGTTTGTTGATACCAGTGCCTGAGCTTCACCATAGCAACAACAACTACGAACCGAGTAAGGTACTTCTTCAACACAGGAGAGATGGTCAATAAAGAAGCATCCAATTCATGAGGGAGAATCAAACTAAGGAAGAAGCCTCTTCAATGCTCTCTTCAGAGGAAGACGCTCCAACGCCTTCCCAGGAGAAGCCGCTTCAACACTCTCTCCAGGATCCGGTTCGATGTTCGCTCCAGAAGAATCCGCTTCAGCGCTCTCAACACTCTCTCTAGGATCCACCTCAACGTTCGCACCAGAAGCCGCTTTAACATCCTCTCGAGCCGTTTCAATACGCAAGCTACACCAATAATCTGCACTTTGGTCAAGTTATCTTTGATGTACTCATTGCTCAACATAAGTCTCATCCATCCTTCATAAGTGCCCAACGGAGCATGACAAACCTTGAAGTCGATAGGAGAAGGGTTATCTTGTGGAACGGATATTTTCAGATAGTTTAAAGGGCGCGGTGAACAATTCATCATCTATTTTCGGCATATCTTTGAAGTTGTCAACACTCCCTGACTTGGCATCAACATTATCCCCAGAAGACATCTTAGCAGGACCCATTTTGTTCATCCTACAATAAAATAAAAGCGGGGGAGTCAGTACTTGTATGAAAACGCATGGGATGTGTAGTCACGCACGACAAGACATACATTCACGTTAAAATACACCAGGCTGGGCAAAGCAAACAAGGCTGGTATTGGGCCACGTCAGCAAACGAGGCCGGTGTTAGTCAAGTCCGCAAAGCCGGTGTTGGTCGAGATCACAAGGGTAATATCCCGTCACGCAAGCAAGACTGATATCACGTCAAGAAAGTAGGACGGTATTGGGTCACGTCAGGCCAGTATTGGTCAAGGCTGATCAAGGTCACAAGGCTGGTACTGGTCCACGTCAGCAAACAAGGCTGGTATTGAGCCACGTTAGCAAACAAAGCCGGTGTTGGTCAAGTCCACGAATCCGGTGTTGATCAAGGTCACAAGGCCGAACGAAACAAGACAACAAGGCCGGTGTCGATCAAAGCAGCGATGTCCGTCAACAAGGTCGGGGTTCTTAAAATCAACAAGGTCGGTGTTGGTCAAGGGGAAAGTCTGGTGTTGGGGGTGAGGCAACAAGTATGGTGTTTGGTCGAAGCAGGCACAATCGACCCCAAGCAAAGCCGGCATGCGGCAGGTCCCACTTGATCAGGCACAACCAACCCCAGATTGGTCGAAGCAGGCACAACCGTCCCCAAGCAAAGCAGGCACGCGGAGGGTCCCACTTGATCAGGAACAGCAAGCCCCAGATTGGTCGAAGCAGGCACAACCGGCCCCAAGCAAAGCCGACATGCGGCGGGTCCCGGTTGATCAGGCACAACCAGCCCAGATTGGTCGAAGCAGGCACAGCCGGCCCCAAGCAAAGCAGGCACGCGGCGGGTCCGACGTTCGAGCAAGGCAGGCATAACAAGCCCACGTTCGAGCAAGCAGGCGCATGATGAGTCCCACGATCGAGCGAAGCAGGCGCAACAGTCCGTTGAGCAGACACATCAGTCCCACGCTCGAGCGGAGCGATCACGAAGCAGGCTCTCGACCGAAGCAGGCCTAGCAAGGTCGATCGAAGAAGGAAAGACCGACATCATGCTAAGGGAACGCTCGCCTAGACGCCTCTTGAATGTGACATGCTCCAAGGACAGGACGACTCGTCTCTCCTGGTAACATCTAACTTTGTCTCATAAATTTTATCTGTATATGTCACCATCTAATGCCTACCCCAGAATAGTGTAACCATTATGTGCTAGGCAGGGGACTTAATGTTGATGGTGGATTTTAGTTCAGGGATAAAATTGTGAAACCAAATTTATGCGCTGACATCCTGGAAAGGATAAAACCACTGATAAATTGATGAATACTTCCCCACTTTGCTAATTTACCTAGAATGGAGCATGTGGCAACAATCCCATGTACCATGTGAATTTATAGCATTATTAATGCATGCTTAGCCTTGTATTTCCTGCAGAACTCTCATTATTAGTGCGACATGACGACTGAGTGTTGCTCTCAGCAGAGTAACACGAATCTATAAGTGTTAATAATGAAGCATACACGAAATACCCGTACAGGCTACATCTCTCGGTGTGTTATACTATCCTGATTGAGCATATTTGAATTTGGACTGTCCATATCAGTCTCAATCACGACCACTTAAGTTGGCCGCATGATTTAACCAGCCTAGATGATCCTCAGCAGGAGCAGTCTACCACCTTAATGACCACCAGCGGGCCCATTTATGCCCTGGTCGGTCGAATACATACCCCACCTCCAAAACGGCCACCGAACACCATCCTAGAATGGGATGGTTGGGCTGGTGTGGAGCAGCTTGGAAAAGCTTGTGCGCACAAGACCGCTTGCGGCAGTCCCAAATTCATCACGACCGTCCAACTTCACCAGCATGATTGGACGACGCGGATTATCCCATGACCGGTTGGACAAAGCTTTTCCTACACACCGGCGGGCCCCCTTCACGCCTGCATAATCGATCCTCCCCTGACCTGGCCACAGAACCATGTACGGTTTCCCGAAGTTGGGCCGGCGTGAAAGCTTAAAGGGTCGCAGGAAATTCCACTAAAGGTCTCAAATGGATCACGACCATCCAACTTCACCGGCATGATTGGATGGCTTAGATCGGACCCATAGCCGTCGGGCAGGTATTGACGTGTTCATCACCGGCCCAATGTGGTCCCCATATGGTCGGCCTTCCCAAAACAGGAGCGTGGCTTGTTAATTCGTCCAGCCAAAGTAGCGTGGACGTGAAACCCTAATTAGGGTTTGCGGAACATCACATGTGTCGCAAATCAGTCTCAACCATCCATCTTCGCAGGCATAGATGGAGGGTGTAGATGTAGATTCAAAGGGCCCAAAGCATGTCAACACAATCACCGTGGGCCCGCCTACATACATGACTGATCGGTCAAGACCAACTATGGTTGGTCGTCTCGATTTGTGCGCCCAAACTAGGCATGGCCGCGCGTTTTCAATAGCCAATCGATCTCGACCACTCAACTTTCCCGGAAAAATTGAGTGGCTTAGATCACATCTTCACGGGACAATGAGGTACAAACGTGTACATCGGCCAAGACCGACTGCACGTCTGACTGATCGGCCAAGACCGACCATGGTCGGTCGTTTCGAAACGCGCGCCCGAAGTAGGCACGACGTGCGGTCTTTAACTCCTTTTCGGCATGGGATTTCTGTCGCAAATAGATCTCAACCACTCCTCTTTACCAAAAAAAATTGAGTGGCTTAGATCGCATCTCCATGAGACAGTGAGGTACAAACACCTACACCAGCATGCCGTCTACACGCATGCCCAATCGGCCCTTCCAAAAACGTGTCCAATGCTTGGATTCGACCAAGCTAAAGGTTGGTGTTCGAGCACCTCCTAAACCCTAATCCGACGGTCGCAGATGTGGGTCGAAAGCCATCTCGTCCGTCCAACTTCACCAGCCTGGAAGGACAACCTAAGGCAGGAGTTAGGCGACCAATGAGGTATCACCACGATAACCGTCCACCACTCTTCCACACAGAGTGATCGGCCAAGTCAGGTCTTACCTGTACAGCCTCCAAACGATCACTCGAAGATGGATGGACGTGATGCTATTTTCCGCGACTTACTCCGTTAAGCCTTAAAACAGCGATGCTTCATACACGCTGAATATATTCGATGCATTACATACATAGAATGCACACGATATTTCACAAATATCGACTTCCTAAATAACTTAGTTATTTAATCTGGCATCACATGCTGCTTTCTGTGGGTCCCACGATCCACACTCGAGACATTAATCATGTCACAAATTGGGGGACATGGACGGTTAGTGATGATGGGAAAAGTGGGAAAGATTGATCGTGTGACACTAACACACGCAACTCCACTACTCCATCACTCCACTTCCTTCACTTCCCACGAGAGACGTAGGTAAGGAACAATGACTTGTATAAATAGGTTCTCCTCCCTATTTCCAAAAACAAGACAACGAGGCAGAAGCCAAGTGTTGACACAATCGTATTCCAACACCAGAACTGATAGATTTCATTCTGCAAGCCATTTCAGCCTTTTGATACAAGTCATACACAACCAACACCTTCACAATCTCAACACCTTCTTCGCTTCCCTACCTAATATCAACCCCATCTCCTTCACTTTGTGACCGAAGCAAGTCTGGAACGTCCATTTCTTGGTTTAGGCCAGAGTTGTATAGATTGATTTCTCGAATCACAAGCACTCTCGTGCAGTGCATTTGTTTAGGGTTTAGATTCATTTCTCATCCACACACCCCAAATTACCAAAACCGGTAGGAATAGTTTTCACCCATAAACAAAAGGGAATACCTATGAGAAATAAGCTAGGCTTCAAAACCTAAATTCTGATTGGGAAAACCTTCGTATGGCTAATGAATATTATTTAGGGAGTTTAATCACAAAGTGTTTGAAATTGTTAATGCATCATTTGCATTGGGTAAGACTATTCCTAAAATGGACATTGTAATGAAAATTCTCAGCTCTCTACCATCTAGATACGATTCTAAGAAACATGCCATCGTAGAGGGAAATAACCTTGAAAAGTTTTCCAGAAATAGAAAGGTAAAGATCTTTGATCATGAACATTCATCCAAAACTGGAAAGGATATTGCTTTCAAAGCATAAAAGAACACTAAACTACTTGATAAAAGTACAAGTGTTGGCAACTCTTTGGATGATCCTATTGAAACTGAATCATTAGATGAAGATCTTGACAACTCAGTTTCCATGATCACAAGATAGTTTAGAGATCTTCTTTTGAAGAGAAGAAAACAGTTCACCAGAGATAAACCTAGATCATCAGTTAAGCCTCATGATCGCATTCCTCCTAAAAACAAGGATATTATCAACACTGATGATGAGAATATGCCACGGTACTTCAAGTGTAAAGGTTTTGGTCATTTTGCTAATGAGTGCCCAAATCATAGAAAATACACTGGGAACAAAAGTCTTGCTGCAACTCTTGATAAAACATCTGATCACTATGATTCAACTGAAGATGAAAAATCAAGTGTAACACTCCTTGGTGAAAACATCAATTTTGATGATTGTAGCAATACTCATATCAACCTTGATATTTTTCCTGGAGAAACATCATCGACCGCATTGGAGGATGAAACGGATTTTTCTCTGTTTAATGAAAACTCTACCTCGTATGTTTCAGGCATTTCACTTTGTTTAGCAGCATGTTCGGCTATGGTGCCCGAACCATCCTCCAAATTGACGTGTCCTTATTGTACTATTAAGTGTCATGAACTCTCAAATTGTTTCAAGTACAAACAAAAAGTAAGGTATGTCAACAAACTGCAACGGAGAGCCATTCGATTAGCAAACAAGCTCAAAGTTGTTCTGAAATAAAATCCATCCGAGGTATGTAAATTTAACGCATATCCTAATAAGTTGATTTCGAAGGAAAATGTTAGAACACTACAGAAAAGAATTAGGCCTAAATGATCTACAAAAAGGGATGTTGATAATTCTGTGCAGGAATCCTGTGATGATAAAATTATTTTTCACCCCAACACGGTCTAATTGTGTTGAAAGTGCTTCTTGTCTCATGTGCTCGTATTTAGAAAAGAGACAAGAATTGTACACAATCGGGCTCCAGGGTCAGAAACTACTCTACTTTGTATCTTGAATATTATTACTTGAATTCCTTATTTCAAATAATGGTATTGAAAAGATTTCACCCGATTTGAATAAAAAGGTCAAAATTGACATTTCTACCCTCCCAGGGTTGTTCATGTGGAGTCTTCGTGAACCTTACATACTCTGTATATAGATTTCGTTACCTTACAGTCTTTTTCCTTCTCTAAAACTCTTTTCATCAAAAGATTGGTTGTGCAACTATTTTATTTGTGGTTCTTTTCACAAACCCATATTCCAAATTTATGGAGACTCCAAGCATCATCTCTTCTGATGGAAAAGATGTTAATATGATTGTTAAGCCGTCAGTCATGAAGGAAAAAGAGAAATCCCATTCCTGTACAACTTTGAAGATAAAAAGGAAGAATACGAAGAAACTAAGGGCTAACACCTCAAATCTTCAAAAACAATTTGTTGTTCTTGAAGAGTTAAAAAAAACAAGAATGTAGATGCAGCAAATAAAGCTATCGTACTAAAATCTCTTGAAATTCAAAAGGCCCTGGTTCGGCAACAACCAAGAAGGGTTGTTGAAATTGACTCATTTCTTCATGAACCTTATGTTCCAATTTCTGTTGACGACAAGGAGTTCGGGGACGATAAAGAGTTTTTCAAGGATCTTAATGTCAAGGATACTTCTTATGAGAATTTATTCTTATGTTTAAGAAGGATAACTAGGGTTTGGTGTAGAAAATATTGTGATTACACATAGCTATTTCCAACAATTTTCATCTCGTAATGTTTTTAGATTTATTTATATTAATTCTAAGTTATTTGAAAGATGATCTTGCGGTATTTAATCTTATTGGTTTTATATATTGGAAATGTCTTATGAGATATATATGTGTTTACGTTCGTGAACTGTGATTATCTCATATATGCTCAAATGTTATGTCTATTATGTCTCTATGCAAATATTGATAAAAGATAAAATGAAATTTTTAAGAAAATTCCGCAGTATTGATCTTTCCCTGATCCACTATTATGTGAAAGTACTATGTGTGCTCCATAAGTTTTCTTATGTTGAGTATTTCTGGCTAAATTAATCAATCAGATCTTCTTTTGGTTAATTTATTCGAGTTTACTGGATACAAATCCATGTGATTTGTTATGTCCAAAGAAATCCTTCTTTTCTCGTAAAAGTAAGGTTGCTCATGTTGTTCTCTTGGGAATGACATCAAATGGGGGAGAGTTCTTAAATGAACTTGTGCTTAATTGCATATCTTTGTGGGGGAGAGGGGTTGTGGAATTTGAAGGGGTTAACTTGTTTCTTAATAAACTCCTTGATGAATACACTAAGTTTCGACTATGTGAGATCATCGAAAAAAAGTTGATATGTTTCCTTTTAGTCATGAATTATATTTTGAGAATTCATTATGATCCTGTAGTTTTCGTACCTTTTCCAATTTATATTGACAAAAAGGGGGAGAATTATTTAGTAGTTCACACTACATACTTATGATTTACGGATCATTGTGTAAAGGGGAGCGATTTTCATTATAAGATGGAACTATCGACTAAGGGGGAGTGATACATATCACCGTTGTATTATTTCAAAGTTATGATGCAATTGGACTTTAATTCTATATAATAATACTATGACACTGAATAACAATGATTGATAACTTTCATTTTCATATTGTTATTGCTACGGATCTTCAACAACAATGATACTGAGTTGAACACATTCAGAATCGATGGAGAACTTGAAGTAACGAAGAATTCAAGGAAGTTGAAGAGACAAAGAAATCAAGCATGGTGCTGAAGAAGATACAAAGTTCATTTATTTTGTAACCCATATGTGTTGATAGTTTTGTCAGTAAAATTGACAAAGGGGGAGTGTTAGAGCACTGCTAGGTCCAACTCGAAAGCGTTGCTATCTCAAGCTTGTTTGTCAAGTTTAGTTGATCAAAACTATATACTTGATTTCTAGTCTACTTATAGCTACGTATCGGATTAAGATATAAGTGTGTAGTTGAGATTTATACTTCACGGTGTTCACCAATTGAAGAAGAAGATATAATGAAGAGCTTGGAGGAACTTCATCAACAAAATATATGTGGAGAGAGACTAAAACTTATCTATCACTCAGAAGTCTATTCTATTCTATCTTATAAAGAGACTAAGTCGTATAGATATATAGACTTTTATATTATACACAATTGAAATTTTGAGCCGAGTTTATCCCGTTTATCTATTTATCGAAATACATGTTGGAAGCTTTTAGCTTTATCTAAAGTTCATCATCTACTTGACGAGTTTAGTTGTAGAGAATTCATTTGTTGGAAACTAAATATTAAGTCAAGATGATCATGTGAAAATTACTTTGAACATCTTACATGATTTGTGTGAGACAATCATTTGATGTTAACTTGGGAAGTTTCGAATTGATCGATTAATCGCTTGAAAATTACTTGAAGCTAGTGGTATGTGTAAGATTACCATTGTCGTCTTCTATGGATGTTTCAATGATTAAATGAGAGTTTAGAACGACTACCAGTGCATGGATATATCATAGTATGTATACTTTGAATGTGCAATGTGAAGTTCTAGTTCAGGTTTGGAACTCTTGTTTGCGAACTATGTTTACTAACGGGTTTACCTATGAAAAGGTTCGAAGCTATTGTTCACGTACTCTGTTTGCGAAAGGCTAGAAAAGGCTGAGTCTGGAACTGTTTTTCGCGTACTCTGTTTGCGAACGACACGGCAAGGCCGAAGTCCGGAACTATTGTTCGCGTCCACTGTTTGTGAACACAATGGTTAGGTTCTAAAATTGGTAAGTATGAAATACATACTTATGAACTCAGGTTTGTTTGCGAAGTCAGTTTGCGAACTAAAGTCCCTGGAAATTTAATGTAATAAGGTATGCGAACCTGTTTTCCAAACCGTGGCATTATGTTCATGAATTGGTTTTTGTATAAGTACTTTGTACAATAACAAACCAAACCTATTTTGTTTCAAATAGTTCATATATGTTTCTATGAGATAGTGAACATTGGAACAACTCTCTTGAAACACATTTAAATTCATTTGATTATCTATCATCATATTTGATCTAGAAGTGTTAGATGAATGTGGCTAAACTATAAGTGTTCATGTGGCTAACTTCGGTAATGATAGGTGTTGTAAATCACCTAATTTTATATCTAGTATTTATGCTTTCTTTGCTACTTTTCTTGTGAATTATTTATCTTATGTGTGAGTTTGAGTTTATTAGGTGCAATGAACTCATTTGGAGCAAAAGAAGGAAGAAAGCACTCTTTTGGAGCACAAAGGGAAGAATCGTCAATTCACAGGCGAGTGTAGATGGAACTAGCTGAGGTTATGCGGCGAAGAAGGCAAAGAATGAGATGTTAGTTTCCCACAACCGACAGTCGAGCAAGGAAGGAAATATGCTGTCAGTTTTCTAAAACCGACAAGCCATATATGACCTAGGTGGTCCTTATCCAGTTCACTGGGTGTCACAGTCATTTCCACTTCCAATATTACCAAACCCTGGAAATCGGGGTTGTGTTTCAATCATTGTTTCTTTCTCAACTTCAGAGCGCTGAGCCATGGCCGTTATTTTTCAGAGAGAACCAAATAGAGGGAGAGAGAATCGATGAAGATTTGTGTTGAGAGAAACCAGATCGAAGAAAGGAAGAGCTGTTGGTGTTATTACTACTATCTGTTGCAGTCAATGATCGAGGAGGGTTTTGTGTAATTGCAGCGGTGGATCTGATTAAGAGTTTGATCTCGAAATTGGGTCGAGAAGCTAATGAGAAAATGGGTCTCTTGTGATTTCAAGTTTGGCTGAGAATTGCAGCCGCGAAGCGAAATTGGAGTTGTTGCTGTTGATTTGATTAATGGAGAGATGGGTTGAATTAGGTCTTGATTCTGGTGCTGTTCTCGAATTGCAGAAGAAGATTAAAGGGTTTTGAGATGATTTGTGTGTTGGAAGAGTTACAGATGAGTTCGATGGTGAACTGAAATTGCAGGAAGGATGGGTATGGAATTTGAGATGGAAGTGGGAATCTCAGATGAAGAACAGTGAAATTAGGGGTTGAATTGGTTTCAACAATAGATCGAAGATGAGCAGAGATAACAAACCTGCTAGGATGGTGATTGTCTGGGGTTGCTGTTAAGAATTTAAGAAGAGATTAGGTCCTGGTGATGCTGCTGTGGTGAAGTTGACTTCCATGGGATAATGGTGATTAATTGCAGCTGAGTAGAATGCAAGAGGAAGCATAACTGGGTCTCTGGATTTTGTATTATGGGTTCTATGAATCGAGGTGTTGCATCTATATTAATGCATGAAATTGCAGGTGGCATCTGGTGTTGGCTGCCATAGGAATTGATGGCAATGGTAGAGACTCAGGTGCAGGTGCAATGGCAGGGTCTTGTGATGAGCCGTAGTTGATGTTGCTAGTAAGCTCATATTGCAGCTGAGTTGGTGTTGGTACAACTGGAGATGAAATTTGATTCATGGGTTTTGCAGCTCGACTGAAGAGTTGGTGGCGATACACAGTCTCAGGAAGAGAAAACAAGGGAGAGGTTGATGTGTTGCTGCTGTTTGGTTTGAGAGAAATTATGAGTTTGGGTTTATGTTAATCTGTTGCTGGAATTGAACTGAGCTTGTGATGGTGGTAGCAGGAATCTGAAATGCTGTTTGTGGTTATGAATCTGTTTTGATGCAGCTGTTACAAAGCTCAAATGGAGATGGAAGTGCAGATGTAGTTCTGCAGGTGAATGAGGCTTTGAGCAGGTGTTTTTTGGTGTTTGTCATGGGAACTGGTGGAGATGCAAAACTTATGATTGTGACAGGAAAATGGCAGATGTTGGTGGTGTGAAAGCTTGAAGCTCAGATAGATGTATGTTAGGGTTTGAATTAAGTTGCAGTCAAGCCAATATATTAGAATGGATGCAGAGTAAATGAAGCTGCAGGTTGCTGTGATTAAACTGTAAGATTGGTGCTGATCTTCTGAATGGTCGAATGGGTCTTTTCGAGGTGCAGTCACAGTTGCTTGTAATGAAATATTGCAGTCAAGATGAGATTACAAGGCTGTAGAAGGTAGTGAAATGATGTTGCTGCTGTGTATACCATTGAAGTTGCAGGTGGTGGTTGTGCTGTTATATAGGGAGAGAAGGATATTGCAACTGAGTTGGTGGTACTGGAAATGCAGCTGGGAGTATTGCAGTTGAACTGAAGAAGATGCAGTGCAGGATAGATAGCTTGTCTGAGTTGAAACTGATGCTGCAGAATGTGGAGTTGAAGCTGCAGCTGTGAAGGATGCATAACCATTATGGCTGGCAATAAAGCACAATGATGGTGCAACACAACTTTTTCCTGCGCAAATGGCTCAGGCCTAAGCAATTCAACCCAGAGATCTCAGCTGATTCATGGCTGACTCTCTGACTCACTTAACCCAGTTGACTCAGTGTGACTCACTGAGTTTGACCGATCTAACTCAGTTAACCTGACCGATTTGACTCGTTTGACCGGCGACCGGGCGGACTTTGTCGGTCACCTGAGATGTTTTCCGACCAATTTCCGGCGACATTTTTTTTGACATATTTTCTACATGGGTTCTTCACACACATGGGCTTGGTGGACTTCTTGGTGATGGGCTTTTGAAGACTTGACCTAAGAAGAACTACAAAAAGAAAAGTTTTTTACTTTCTTTTATCACGTATTTTTTACTGGGAGCTTTGGGGAGATAGTCGCGACTAGGGTTTGATTTCGTTTATTTTTCATCTTCTTCAATTTATTTTTGATTATGATTATGATGACTTCAAAAGC
The DNA here is from genome assembly GCF_003573695.1 of Papaver somniferum. NCBI lineage: Eukaryota > Viridiplantae > Streptophyta > Magnoliopsida > Ranunculales > Papaveraceae > Papaver > Papaver somniferum. The sequence continues at coordinate 66,117,630 of NC_039364.1, read as the reverse complement.
TATGAGTAGCTAAACACATATTATTGGTTATGGGATAAAGTTGATTTCCAACATGTTATTTGATTCAATGAATTAGTTTTGTCTCAATATACTATTGTTTATGATTCATTATTAATATTGTCATATGATTTGATTGTTTGTTTGGTTGAGTCCGGAATCAATCCGAACTCGCAACAATTCTACACAAGAGGTGATCCAAGGCGAGTGCATGAAGTTATGGAGTCATCATCACACCGTGATCAAAGGATGGATAACATGGAGCAAATGATGCAAAAGATGGCTGCGGTTATTTTACCTTCATATGGTGAAGATTTGGAGCAAGCTAGTGAGGTCTTTCCAAATCAACAAATACGGTATGATCCCTACTCCAACACTTACAATCCGGGATGGAGAGATCACCCCAACTTTAGCTATGCAAACAAGCAAGGCGCGGTTCAACAACCAACTTTCAACCGTTCAGGTGGATTTCAACCACAACAACAACAATTCCAGCCGCAACATCAATAATTTCAGCAACCACAACAATCGATGCAAAATCAGGGTTCCGATATCGATGCAAAGCTTCAAACTTTTATGCAAGGCATTTCTACCATGTTTAAGGAAAGTCAACAAGAAACTAAGAGTGCTATCAAGGAGTTGCAGACACAAATGGGCTCCATGGCGGTTGATATAAACAAGTTGAAGGCACAAAATAGTGGGAAACTCCCTTCTCAACCTATCAACCTAAAAGAGGGTGTCAATGCTATTACGTTGAGAAGTGGTACACAACTTGTGCAATCCGAGGTTACTGATTCAGGGAAGGTGGAAACACCAAAGGAGACGGTTTTGGAGGAAAAGAGGGATGAAATTCCCTAAACACCCGAGGTACCTATTCCTAACTCTAAAACTCTGGTTTCTACTTATGTTCCTCCTTTACCTTTTCCTCGCAGATTTGCAAGTTCCAAGAAGGCGGAACTAGAAAAGGATATTTCAGACGTTCTAAAGAAGATTCATGTGAACATACCACTCATTGATGCTATCAAGCAAGTTCCCAAGTATGCGAAAGTGTTGAAGGACTTGTGTACCAATAAGCAAAGGCTCAAAGGTAATGAAGTTCTAAGTTTGGGGGAGAATTCTTTGGCAATCTTACAACACAAACTCCCACTGAAATGTAAGGATCCCGGTAGCTTTGACATTCCAGTCACAATTGGAAACACCACATTTAACAAATCTATGTTGGATTTAGGTGCATCCGTTAATGTTATGCCTGCATCTATGTACAATTCACTTGAGTATATTGCAATTAGCCGATCGCTCTAATGTTTACCCAATGGGTATTGTTGAGGATGTTCTTGTGCAGGTTAATCAACTTGTATTTCCAGCTGACTTTTGCATGTTAGAGATGAATGAAGGGTCACCAGACTCGTCTCTTCCATTGCGACTTGGGCGTCCCTTCATGAAAACGGCGAAAACCATTGTTGATGTGGACAAGGGAACGCTAACTATGGAGTTTGATGGAGAAACAATACGTTTCAACATTTTCAAGACGATGAGATATCCTAGTGATGTCCACTCTTGTTTCTCCATTGATGTTATGGATACATTGGCACAACAAGTATTTGAATTGAATGGTGATGATGCTTTGGAAATCGTTTTAACTGCATCCATGGATAATGGTGTAGAGTATGGTAATGAATTCAAGGAAGCCCTTGGTGATCTTAATTCACTACAAGGATGCCCGAAAACTTATAATATCTCTTTTATTTTTTTACCATGCAGTGATGAAAAGCTTGTACCTTCCATTGTTAAATCTCCAAAGTTAGAATTGAAACCTCTTCCCGATCACCTAAAGTACTTGTACTTGGGTGACAAGGAAGATTTACCTGTGATTGTTTCTAACATGCTTAGTGAATTACAGGAGTGTTTATGGGTGAAAACTATTTCTGCCGGTTTTGGTAATTTGGGGTGTGTGGATGAGAAATGAATCTAAAACCTAAAAAAAATGCACTGCACGGGAGTGCTTGTGATTCGAGAAATCAATCTGTACAACTCTGGCCTAAACCAAGAAATGGTCGTTCCAGACTTGCTTCGGTCACAAATTGAAGGAGATGGGGTTAATCTTAGGGAGGGAAGCGAAGAAGGTGTTGAGATTGTGAAGGTGTTGGTTGTGTAGACTTGTATCAGAAAGCTGAACTGGCTTGCAGAATGAAAGCTATCAGTTCTGGTGTTGGAATACGATTGTGTCGACACTTGGCTTCTGTCTCATTGTCTTTTTTTTGGAAATAGGGAGGAGAACCTATTTATACAAGTCATTGTGCCTTACCCACGTCTCTCGTGGGAAGTGAAGGAAGTGGAGTGATGGAGTAGTGGAGTTGCGTGTGTTAGTGTTACACGATCAGTCTTTCCCACCTCTCCCATCATCACTATCCATTCATGACTTCCTAACACGTTCTTGTAATGGCGCGTTGTGCGCTGCACGCTGTAAACCTCCAGACCAATACCCTAGTATGTATCCCCCAGTTTGTGACATGATTGATGTCTCGAGTGTGTGGATCGTGGGACCCACAGAAAGCAGCATGTGATGTTAGATTAAATAACTAAGTTATTTATGAAGTCGATACTTGTGAAGTATCGTGTGTATTCTATGCAAGTAATGCATCGAATATACTCAGCATGTATGAAGCATCGCTGTTTGAGCGCTTAAAATAGCTTCATGTCCAGCCTACTTCATGTGATGGTTTGGAGTCTGCGCAAGCAAATCCTGACTTGGCCGACCCCATGGTGTGGTAGAGTGGCGGATGATAATCACCACGACACCTCATTGACCAGTTAACTCCTGACCAGGGTTGTATAACCAAGCAGGTGGAGTTGAACGGACGAGATGATCTTTGAGACACTCATCTGCGACCGTTAGTGGAATTAGGGTTTGTGAAGAGGTGCGCAAGCATCACTCTTCAGCTTGGTCGAAACCAAGCTTGGGACACAATTTTGGCCGGGCCGATCGTGGATGCATGTAGACGGCATGGCGGTGTAGGCACCCATACCTCATTGTCTCGTGAAAGTGTGATCTAAGCCACTCAATTTGTCCAGTGAAGTTGAGTGGTTGAGATCAATTTGTGACAGAAATCCGGTCATGCAAAATCCGCATGTCATGCCTGTTTCGGGCACGTGTTTCGAGACGACCAAACATGGTCGGTCTTGGACGATTAGTCTGGTATACAGACGGCGGGCTGGTGTACACGCCCATACCTTAATAATCCATAGAAACGTGATCTGAGCCACTCAATTTGTCCGACGAAGTTGAGTGGTCGAGATTAGTTTGCAATCGGGAGGTGTGACCACGCCTAGTTTGGGCGTGCGAATCGAGACGACCAAGCATGATATGCCTTGGACGATCAGGTGTGGAGATAGGTGGTCCCACAGTGATCATATTGATACTCACTGGACCTGCTTAATCGACTCCTAGACCCTTCGTTCGATTAGGTGAAAATGGACGCTTGTGATCGAAAACCCTAAGTAGGGTTTTGCCAGCCGTGCGTCATGCCTTGTTTGGGCGCACGAATTGGGACAGAGCAACTTTGGGTAGGGTAGGTGACGCAGCTCCCCGCTCGACTCCTGGAGAGGGGTTGGTGAAAGACGGGCCTCAGAGCCCGCCAAGGGCAGAGAAAGAAGCGAAGGAAACTTGGCGGAATGATCTATCATTCCAACTTCTTCGTACATGCCACAGATGGTATCAACCGGAGGGAAAGCCGAAGCTATAAGTAGAGGCCGGGGAAAGCTAACTGTATGCAATCTTCTCCTTTCCAGCCGTCTCCCGATGCTATAAACGCCAACTCGCCTTATAAGCCAGTTGCTCGCGCTGGTAGATCGAGTCCAATCATCTTGGTGGGGGAGGCCCCATTTCTTACTTCAGCCGACTCTTTGCAAGCGTCTATTCCCTAATCCCGGGGTAGCTCATCCATGTTTGGTCCTGACCGATCGGTCATGTATGTAGGCGGGCCCACGGTGTTTGTTTTGACATGCTCTGGGCCCTTTGAATCTACATCTACACCCTCCATCTATGTCTGCGAAGATGGATGTTTGAGACCGATTTGCGACACATGTAATGTGCTGCGAACCCTAATTTAGGGTTTCTCGTCCACGCTTCTTTGGCTGGACGAATTGGTAAGCCATGCTACCCTTTTGGGGAGGCCGACCATTCGGGTCCGTATTGGTCCGGTGTTGAACATTCCAATACCTTCTTGAGGGTTATGGATTCGATCTAAGCCATCCAATCATGCTGGTGAAGTTGGATGGTCGTGATTGTTTCTGAGACTGATATGGATAGTCCAGATGCTCAATCGGGCTAGTATAACACACCGAGAGATGTATGCTCAATCGGGTTAGTATAACATACCGAGAGCGGTATCCTGTATGGGTATTTCGTATACGCTTCATTATTAACGCTTGGAGATTCTTGTTGCTCTACTGAGAGCAATACTCAGTCGTCATGCCGCACCAATAATGAGAGTTCAGCGGGAAATACAAGGCTAATCGTGTATTGATTGAGAATGCTATAAATTCACAGGGTATATGGGATTATTGCTACATGCTCCAACCTGGATGAATTAGTAAAGTGAAGAAGTATTCATCACTTATCAGTGGCTCTATCCTTTGCAGGATGTCAGCGCATAATTTTGGATTTTACAATTTTAGCCCTGAACTAAAATCCACCATCAACAAGGAGCAAAAACTTCTAAGGGTGCTAAGGAAGTACAAGACGGTCATAGGATGGACAATTGCTGATATCAAGGGTATAAGCCCTGCCGTATGTATGCACAAAATCCGTTTGGAGGACGATGCAAAGCCTACAAGGGAAGCGCAACGTCGTTTGAACCCTCCCATGATGGAAGTTGTGAAAAAGGAGATACTAAAGCTTTTGGACGTGGGTGTTATCTACCCCATATTCGATTGCAAGTGGGTGATCCCGGTACAAGTAGTACCAAAGAAATCAGGTGTGACGGTGGTGGAGAATGATAAGAACGAACTTGTCCCAACTCGTGCGCAAACCGGTTGGAGGGTTTGTATTGATTACAGGAAATTGAATGCCACCACTAGGAAGGATCATTTTCCATTGCCTTTTATTGATCAAATGCTTGAACGTTTAGCTGGACATTCTTATTATTGCTTCCTTGATGGTTATTCAGGTTACAATCAGATTATGATAGCGCCGGAGGATCCAGAGAAAACCACTTTCACTTGTCCTTTCAGTACTTTTGCTTATAGAAGGATGCCTTTTGGCTTGTGCAATGCTCCAGCTACCTTTCAAAGGTGTATGGTAAGTATCTTCTCAGAATACGTTGAAAACATAATCGAAGTGTTTATGGATGACTTTAGTGTCTTTGGTGATTCATTTGACCTTTGCTTGCACAACTTGTCATTAATCCTTGAACGACGTGTTGAAACAAATATTGTGCTAAATTGGGAGAAGTGCCATTTCATGGTAACTCATGGCATAGTTTTAGGCCATATAATATCTTCTAAAGGCTTGGAAGTCGATAAATCTAAAATAGACCTTATTCGTGTTTTAACCCCTCCCACTACGGTGAGGGAGATACGCTCTTTTCTTGGTCATGCAGGTTTTTATCGTAGATTTATCAATGATTTTTCCAAGATAGCATCACCACTTTGCAACTTATTGCAAAAAGATGTGGTTTTTAACTTTGATGAAAAGTGTATGGCGGCATTCAATCGTTTGAAAGAGATTTTGATTTCAGCCCCTATCATTAAACCACCAGATTAGAGCAAGCCTTTGAATCTCATGTGTGATGCAAGTGACTATGCGGTTGGTGCGGTGCTTGGGAAACGTGTGGGGAAGATACCTTATGCTATTTATTATGCTTCTAGAACGTTAAATGAGGCCCAACAACACAACTATTGAAAAAGAGTTATTAGCTATTGTTTTTGCTTTGGAAAAGTTTCGCTCTTATCTAATTGGTACAAAAGTTGTTGTCTTTTCTGATCATGCAGCGCTTAGGTACTTGCTTATGAAAAAAGAGGCGAAACCGAGGCTCATACGATGGATTCTACTTTTGCAAGAGTTCGATATTGAAATCAAAGACAAGAAAAGAATTGAGAACATCGTTGCGTATCATTTGAGCCGTCTTTCTGTGGACAAGGAAGCTATCCCATTGCGTGAAAGTTTCCCGGATGAGCAACTATTCTCAATTGCCTTTGGAGAACCATGGTATGCCGATATTGTCAATTACTTGGTGTCTAAACAAATACCAAAGAACTTGTCTCATGCTGAGAGGGACAAACTTAAGAGGTTAGGGAACCAATACATATGGGATGATCCATACCTATGGAAACAAGGTAGCGACCAAGTATTACGAAGGTGCGTTCCCGAATATGAATTTAATTTTATCTTGTCTTTTTGTCACTCCTATGATTGTGGAGGACATTTTGGGAGTAAGAGAACCGCTTACAAGGTACTTGAAAGCGGTTTCTATTGGCCAACCTTGTTAAAAGATGCATATACATTTTGTACAACTTGTGATAGGTGCCAAAGAACAGGCAATCTAGGTGCCCGAAATCAAATGCCACAAACTTTTATTCAATTTATTGAGGTTTTCGATGTATGGGGTATTTATTTTATGGGTCCTTTTGTCAACTCTCATGGGATTTTTTATATCTTACTTGTTGTTGATTATGTCTCGAAATGGGTGGAAGCTAAGGCCACCCCGACTAATGATTCTAAAGTGGTTCAGATTTTGTGCAATCTAATATCTTTGCAAGGTTTGGAATTCCAAGAGCCATAATTAGCGATGGGGGTTCTCACTTCAAAAACAAGATCTTACAAACCTTGTTGAAGAAGTACAATATGTCGCACAAGATTGCAACACCTTATCATCCCCAAACAAATGGACAAGCCGAGGTTTCCAACCGGGAGGTGAAATCCATTCTAGAGAAGACGGTGAACCCAACAAGGAAAGATTGGAGCATGAGACTTAATGATGCTTTGTGGGCTTATAGAACCGCATACAAGACACTTATCGGGATGTCTCCCTTTAGGCTTGTGTATGGTAAACCTTGTCATTTACCCGTTGAAATTGAGCATAAGGCGTTTTGGGCTATTAAGCAATACAATATGGAGATGGATGGGGTTGGAAAGCAAAGTAAGTTACAACTCCAAGAGCTAGAGGAGCTTCGCAATGATGCATTTGAAAGCTCGCACATTTATAAGGAAAAAACGAAAGCATTTCATGATAACATGATTTCTAGGAAACAATTTTGCATTGGGCAGAAAGTGCTTTTGTTTAATTCTCGCTTGCATTGATTTCCGGTTAAATTAAGGTCACGATGGATTGAACCTTTCATTGTTACTAATGTGTTTTCTCATGGTGCAGTGGAAATTCGTAGCGTAGCTACAGGCAAAGAACTTAAAGTTAATGGGCACTTTTTGAAACCATACTATGAGAATTTCACTTCCGAAGTGGTGGAAGGAGCTAATTTTGTGGATGCACTCCCTCTGGAGGAGTCATAGAAAGCAAGGAGATAGTCGGGCTGACGACTTAAAACCAAACGCTAAATGGGAGGCAACCCATAGGATGAGTATTTCTTGTCTTACTTTTATTTTCTTGTCTTGTTTTTAGCTTTTTCTTGTCTTGCATTTACTTTTTCTGATTTCTTGTCACATGTCATATTAGAATTTCCCACCTTGACTTTCTTTGGACGATTCAATTTACATTGAGGACAATGTAAAGTTTAAGTGAGGAGGAGTGGTTAAGCATTTTCATTGTAAATTTTCCATGAAATTTTCAAATTTTCAACTTTTGTGTAAAATAGTGAATAAGAAAACTCCAACTTGTTGTTAGGTTAGAGTCACATAGTATACATGTCGTTAAGATTACATCGAGATTCTCATAAGAGTGACTGAACTTAGAGATGACAGAGAACATGATCGGGTTTCTTACTTGTATGAGAGTTAAAGTTGGATTTAACCATCCCAGTGGCAAATGAGGTGCAGACTGAATTCAGTATTAGATTTGTGATCCCATATAGTGGAGACTACCCATGTTACATCATGAGAGGCACCGACCTTCAATTCTTTGTACCTGTCTAAATTTGTGCTTTTAGAGTGTGTGTCACCTTACGTAAACTCCGGGTAGAATGGTGAGCTACCCAACCTCCCACCAATAGAAGCACTAATTTGATCTCTTGAGTGCTATTTTATCAATCATAAATGGTGACATCGAATTGCTAACTTACATACCACTTGTAATCTTGTTCGCAGTTAGCACCATCCACTTTATCTCTCTCTACACCAACATGTCCATAGAAACACCATCATCATCAACAAGAGGAGCATCACAGATTCAAAGGAAAGTTGAAGACGTTTAAGGTTTACAAGCAACGGTACAGAAATGAGAAGATTTCAGATTCAAGTAAAGCAACAAGACAAGGAGCAGAATTTTTACAAGTTGAAAACTATTGTACGAGAGCGAATATTATCAAGATGAGAGTCAAGAAGTTTATGATATCGAGACATACAAGTTGTGAAGAATCGAGCGGTAAAATACTTACACCATGGCCTTTGTACTTGCATTTTTATTTTTATCTTTATTTTGTATTTGTATTATTTTCTCTTGTCTCAAAAAAAAAAAAAAAAAAAAATTATTGGTCATCATTATGTATTTGCAAAAAAAAAAAAAAAAAAAAAAAAAAAAAAATTCATTGCATCATATTTTGGTTTGTTTAGTTCGTTTTTGGTTTTGTATTTATTCAATAAAGCTAATGGAAGAAGAAATATCCGTAATGAAGTTTCAAGCAACAAGGAATTAGAGGAAAGAATCACATTGTCAAGATTCTACAAAGTTCAAGATTTCATCATCAAGAGTTGAAGACCGAAGACGAAGATGAAGACACCGATTGAAGACCGAAGACGTTTCTATGGATGCTGTGAGAGTGGTGTTAACTGCACACCAAAATGGATAACGAGGTAAGTAAGCATATTCCTACCTTCCTTAAGTGGTTGATTTCCTTTCTTAGAGATCGTCAGAAAAAAGGGTTTTCAAAATGATTAAAAGATGTGGGTTTTCAAAACAATTCGGAGGGTTTTTGCCTTCCTACCATTTAACGCGTCGCAGGATTCTCTCTTTATTCCTACCTCGACACATGTGTGACCCATAAAGAGCTATTATTGAGAGCAACTTCATAAAACCCTTTCTTGTGAGGCAGAGTCGAGACTTTCGATCACTCCGAACCTGAATTTCTTTCGAGAAGGGATGGTTATTTCTCTCTCAACTTTTAAGGATGAGATTGTGTTCATTTATGTGTCTAACTTCTTATGACTAGTGTGCAGAATATCTATGTCTTCTTAGCGCGTTGGATACTATCATTACGGAGAACTAGTAAGTTGGAAAAGTAGGTTTTGTGGGTATATCTCTAGTAAATCCTCATGAGAGTTGTATGTATATTTCAGAATAAGTTTTGTTTCATTTGCTCGAGGACTAGCAAAGTCTAAGTATGGGGGAATTTGATAGGTGTTGTAAATCACCTAATTTTATATCTAGTATTTATGCTTTCTTTGCTACTTTTCTTGTGAATTATTCATCTTATGTGTGAGTTTGAGTTTATTAGGTGCAATGAACTCATTTGGAGCAAAAGAAGGAAGAAAGCACTCTTTTGGAGCACAAAGGGAAGAATCGTCAATTCACAGGCGAGAGTAGATGGAACTAGCTGAGGTTATGCGGCGAAGAAGGCAAAGAATGAGATGTTAGTTTCCCACAACTGACAGTCGAGCAAGGAAGGAAATATGCTGTCAGTTTTCTAAAACCGACAAGCAATATATGACCTAGGTGGCCCTTATCCAGTTCACTGGGTGTCACAGTCATTTCCACTTCCAATATTACCAAACCCTGGAATCGGGGTTGTGTTTCAATCGTTGTTTCTTTCTCAACTTCAGAGCGCTGAGCCATGGCCGCTATTTTCAGAGAGAACCAGATAGAGGGAGAGAGAATCGATGAAGATTTGTGTTGAGAGAAACCAGATCGAAGAAAGGAAGAGCTGATGGTGTTATTACTGCTATCTGTTGCAGTCAATGATCGAGGAGGGTTTTGTGTAATTGCAGCGGTGGATCTGATTAAGAGTTTGAGCTCGAAATTGGGTCGAGAAGCTAATGAGAAAATGGGTCTCTTGTGATTTCAAGTTTGGCTGAGAATTGCAGCCGCGAAGCGAAATTGGAGTTGTTGCTGTTGATTTGATTAATGGAGAGATGGGTTGAATTAGGTCTTGATTCTGGTGCTGTTCTCGAATTGCAGAAGAAGATTAAAGGGTTTTGAGATGATTTGTGTGTTGGCAGAGTTGCAGATGAGTTCGATGGTGAACTGAAATTGCAGGAAGGCTGGGTATGGAATTTGAGATGGAAGTGGGAATCTCAGATGAAGAACATTGAAATTAGGGGTTGAATTGGTTTCAACAATAGATCGAAGATGAGCAGAGATAACAAACCTGCTAGGATGGTGATTGTCTGGGGTTGCTGTTAAGAATTTAAGAAGAGATTAGGTCCTGGTGATGCTGCTGTGGTGAATTTGACTTCCATGGGATAATGGTGATTAATTGCAGCTGAGTAGAATGCAAGAGGAAGCATAACTGGGTCTCTGGATTTTGTATTATGGGTTCTATGAATGGAGGTGTTGCAGCTACATTGATGCATGAAATTGCAGGTGGCATCTGGTGTTGGCTGCCATAGGAATTGATGGCAATGGTGGAGACTCAGGTGCAGGTGCAGGTGCAATGGCAAGGTCTTGTGATGAGCCATAGTTGATGTTGCTAGTAAGCTCATATTGCAGCTGAGTTGGTGTTGGTACAGCTGGAGATGAAATTTGATTCATGGGTTTTGCAGCTCGACTGAAGAGTTGGTGGCGATACACAGTCTCAGGAAGAGAAAACAAGGGAGAGGTTGATGTGTTGCTGCTGTTTGGTTTGAGAGAAATTATGAGTTTGGGTTTATGTTAATATGTTGCTGCAATTGAACTGAGCTTGTGATGGTGGTAGCAGAAATCTGAAATGCTGTTTGTGGTTATGAATCTGTGTTGACGCAGCCGTTACAAAGCTCAAATGGAGATGGAAGTGCAGATGCAGTTCTGCAGGTGAATGAGGCTTTGAGCAGGTGTTTTTTGGTGTTTGTCATGGGTAGGCCTGTCAATGGAAGAATATCCGTCGGATATTTAGAAATCCGATATCCGACATGTTAAGCACTACCGGATATTCGATATCCGATAATATCCTATAGGATATCAAAATCAGATATCGATTCCGATAGGCTAAGCTGTCGGATATCCGATAGTATCCGGTTATAACAAAAAAGCTTAAAAACCCTTGTAAAACATTTTCATAATTGACACTTATGGGATATTTATCCGACAATATCCGATAATATCCGATACTAGACTCGAAATTAGGATAAATTACAAATAAGTTCCTATACTATCGGATATCAGATATTAACATTTCGGATGGGGTCTAATCCGTTTCCGATATGTTAAGGAAGAAATATCCGATAAAATATCCGATCTGATATCCGATAAAACGGATAAAATCCTATAAGATCTCGAATACTCGGAAACGGATACCGGATATCGGACAAATATTGACAGGCCTAGTCATGGGAACTGGTGGAGATGCAAAACTTATGATTGTGACAGGCAAATGGCAGATGTTGGTGGTGTGAAAGCTTGAAGCTCATATAGATGTATGTTAGGGTTTGAATTAAGCTGCAATCAAGCCAATATATTAGAATGGACACAGAGTAAATGACGCTGCAGGTTGCTGTGATTGAACTGTAAGATTGGTGCTGATGTTATGAATGGTCGAATGGGTCTTTTCGAGGTGCAGTTACAGTGGCTTGTGATGAATTATTGCAGTCAAGATGAGATTACAAGGCTGTAGAAGGTAGTGAAATGATATTGCTGCTGTGTATACCATTGTAAGTTGCAGGTGGTGGTTGTGCTGTTATACATGGAGAGAAGGATATTGCAACTGAGTTGGTGGTACTGGAAATGCAGCTGGGAGTATTGCAGCTGAACTGAAGGAGATGCAGTGCAGGATAGATAGCTTGTCTGAGTTGAAACTGATGCTGCAGAATGTGGAGTTGAAGCTGCAGTTGTGAAGGATGCATAGCCATCATGGCTGGCAGTGAAGCACAATGATGGTGCAGCACAACTTTTTCCTGCGCAAATGGCTCAGGCCTAAGCAATTCAGCCCATTCGGCCCAGAGATCTCAGCTGATTCATGGCTGACTCTCTGACTCACTTAACCCAGTTGACTCGGTGTGACTCACTGAGTTTGACCGATCTAACTCAGTTGACCTGACCGATTTGACTCGTTTGACCGGTGACCGGGCGGACTTTGCCGGTCACCTGAGATGTTTTCCGGAGAATTTCCGACCAATTTCCGGCGACTTTTTTTGGACATATTTTCTATATGGGTTCTTCACACATGGACTTGGTGGACTTCTTGGTGATGGGCTTTTGAAGACTTGACCTAAGAAGAGCTACAAAAAGAAAAGTTTTCTACTTTCTTTTATCACGTATTTTTCTACTGGGAGCTTTGGGGAGATAGCCGCGTCTAGGGTTTGCTTTCGTTTATTTTTCATCTTCTTCAATTTATTTTTGATTATGATTATGATGAACTCTAAAGCTATGAGTAGCTAAACACATATTATTGGTTATGGGATAAAGTTGATTTCCAACATGTTATTTGATTCAATGAATTAGTTTTGTCTCAATACTCTATTGTTTATAATTCATTATTAATATTGTCATATGATTTGATTGTTTGTTTGGTTGAGTCTGGAATCAATCCGATTTGCATTCATCTCTATTGCTAGATTAGGGTTATTATACGAAAAAGTGATAGTTCCTGATTACAAGTAGCATAAATGTGAGTAGTGCTTGTAGTGATATATCCTACTAGTCACATATGAATCATAACCTTTGTTAAAACGAATTAGTGCTTTTATACGTTTTTTTTGCATTAATTAGTCTTATTTCATAGAACTTATTGCTCTTGGATAGTTAAACTTAATTGTGCTTTTACACTTTAGGTTGCTTTCTAGGTAGATTTCACAATAGCATCTTTTAATGTTGTTTGTGATAAAATCGGGAAATTAACGGGATATACTTGCGATCAAGGTATCCTAGAACTTTTAGTAAATGAGAGATTAAAATATCAATTCTAGTCATTGATGAAAATACATGTTTGTGAATGATACTATCCCGTGACCAATATCTTCTCCTTATTGATTATTCAAATTATTTTATTGCTTTCATTTACTTTTATTGCTTTGCTAAAACAAAATTCCCCCTTGGTTACTAAGAAACTGAAATTTTATAACAACAAAAGCCTCTCTGTGGGAACGAAATCTTTCTTACCACATACTATATTTATATTTAGTAGATTAAGAAAGTGAAATTATTTTTGACGCATACGACTGCAATCAGTTAACTATTATTAAGCCAACAAGATATACATGTTTGGGTACGGTTCATCCATATCTAAATATACGTATATTTCATTTGTGTGTGTCAAGCTATAATACCATCTAACGGTGGAGATTGATTGCTTAATTTCTAAGCAGACTTAGCTTGAATCCTAAATCAGGAGTTCATCTAACAATGAATATCAATTTCTCTGTTACTAAGCTTTCTTAGCTTTGATTGTAAGCAACCCTGATTTGAAAGACTATATAAGGGAGAACTCTAGCAGCTGGGAAACCTAATCCTAACACGCTCATGTGTCCTAGTTGCAAACTAAAGTCGATTCTCATTTAACCTAGGTTTTACAAAACCATTATTCTATTTAGTTGCGCATCCTGATCTTACTTGTTCTATCGTATTGATTTTTATCTTCTCTAAGATTTACTCGAGAATCATCTCCGATAGGTAAGATATAAAAAGTAATCACAACAGTTCTTCATCTCAGATTCTTGTGATTCTGCAATAACTTCTTCTGTTAATCAGTTAGGTTATTGTGAGGTGACTAATATTTCTTGGCTGGTCTCCGGGAGTATAAGACCGGATTATTAGTTGAGTTTTTCTTATTCACCTTGATTTATCTAAAGACGGAAATAAAACCAGACTAGTCATATATGTGGGAGACAGATTTGTTTATAAGTATTCGACTTTGGGTCGTAGCAACTCTTAGTTATGGGAGAGATCAACTAAGAGAATCATGTGCGCAGAGTCCTGCTGGGATTCAAGAGGCGTAGAGAACGCGACTGTACCTTAATCTATGTGAGACTTGGTTAAGGCTCAATTACATTCCAGTCTGAAGTTAACTTGTAGTAGGCTAGAGTCTGTAGAGGATTAATACAGTGTGGTGTTCAAATCTGGACTAGGTCTCGGGGTTTTTCTGCATTTGCGGTTTCCTCGTTAACAAAATTTCTGGTGTATATGTTATTTCTAATCCACATTATGTCAGTTTATATAATTAGAATATTACAGGTTGTGCATAGTTCAATCAGTTGATAAATCCGACCTTGTTTGTGGCATAAATAGACTTTTGGCCATCTCCGCACACTTTTGAGAGAAGCGGAATTCCAAATCCATCTTTCACAATCAAAATGTGCATCAACTACTGGAACAAAACTTTTCTTTTGGCTACAACATGAGAAAGAAACTCGGAACTCACACCTCATGCTGCAACATTGTCATGATACTTATTGGAAGCAACGCTCGAGGATAAAATGACTAAATAATAGAGATATGAATACAACTTTTTTCATACCAAAGCAACAATCAACAACAGGATCAACCACACTTGGATATACAACCGAAAGCATATTGCAAACCTATTAGTGCATCACTTCAATACACAGTATGTTGCAACACCAACAACAATAAATATGGACCTCTTCAGGGACGTGCAACCCAGGATTTCTGTAAACCAATGCCGAGCTTTGTAGGCAATGCCAACTTTTAAAGAGCTTTACAAAGCTCTTCTTAACATTGGATCAGAAAAGGCCCCGAGACCAGATGGATATACAAGTAAGTTATTTAAAGTTTATTGGGATACAACCAAGCCTCAAATTATGGAATTAGTTAACAACTTATTTCAGGAGGTAGAGCTAGACACTCACTACAATCACACCAATATAACCTTATTACCCAAATCAGAACATCCATCTCAACCAAGTGATTTTCGACCCATTGGATTGTGTAACGTGGTCTATAAAATTATCTCCAAAATATTGGTTGTTAGGATTAGGCCATTGCTCCAACACATCATTATCCCATATCAAAGTGCTTTTATTCCAAATCGTGCCACTCATGACAACATAGCCATTGCAACTGAATTTTCCATCATATTAGAACAACTAAACCAATCCAGAAACCAAAAATTTCCCTCAAGCTAGATATACCAAAAACATATGATAGTATTGACTGGAAATTCATTAGAAAAACTTTGTCCACCCTCGGCTTTCCACAAAAATTTGTTGATTATATAATGCTATGCATCACTACAGTCACATACTCAATAAAGGTAAATGGCAGCCCTCATGGCCATATACAACCTACAAGAGGACTTCGGCAGGGTGATCCCCTATCACTGTATGTGTTCATCATGTGTGCAGAAATATTGTCAACAAACCTAGCAAGTCTAGAGCAGCAAGGGCGGATAAAAGGTCTCTGTATGTGTTCATCATGTGTGCAGAAATATTGTCAACAAACCTAACAAGCTCTCCTACACTCTTACTCATCGTCAGCTGGACAAGCTATCAACAAGCAAAATTTCATTCTCATCCACCACCCCAACACACCAATACAAACCAAATTATGGCTAGCTGATACATTCCAGGTTCAGACTACTCATAACCCACCAACCTATCTAGGAGTACAATTCAAACAAGGTAGAAACTCGTCACCAATTTTTGCCCAGTTCTTACAGAGAATAAAAAGAAAAGCTAAAGGATGGATTGCCAAATGTGTCAACCAAGCAGGGAGATGGATATTAATTAACACATCATTGATTCCAACAACCAATCACATAATGATGAACCAATTACTACCATCTCACGTGCACCACAAAATTTACAGGATTGCAAGAAACTTCTTTTGGGGGCATGACAAAAGTGTTCGAAAACTGCAAACCGTTGGTAGGGACAAACTCCACTTTCCATTGATCCAAGGAGGGCTTGGAATTCGGGATAGCAAGACTCAGAATTTGGCATTACTTGGAAAAAGGGTATGGAGGATCAAAGAACATCCACAAACAATCTATAATAACATGTACAGGTCCAAATATCTCGATCAACGAGAAATTCTCACACCTTCAGCTAAACCACCGGTCTCAGCAAGTGCGTCCTGGAAAAGTATTTGCAAGGTGGAAAGGTACATGATGGAACTATATGCGGTGCAAATAGGAGATGAAAATAACACTTTCATCAAAGACAAATGGATTCCAAATTCTGAATCCATTACCACCACAAAAACCTGGAGAGACCAACTGGTAAGTACCCTAATTGAACCTTGTTACAAGAAATATTTGATCCAATCACTATTAATTCCATCAAAAGAATACATATTCCAAACCCTCAATCAGAGACTGCATCATTTGGCCATATTCACAAACATGCCAGTATACAGTCAAAAGTGGCTATACAACCCTAATCACAAGAGAACAAAGTACTCAATCACTTTCGGTAGGAAATGCAACGACACAGGCTACAGGTGCACCAAACCAAGAAAATATCCCAAGGAAAAGGATATTACAAGTGTTAGAGAATAGCTCGGTCGACCTCGCATGCGTTGCTATATCAAGCATGTTTGTCAATGTTAGTGATCAAAACTATGAGTCTTGATTTCTAGTCTAGTATAGCTAAGTCTCGGACTAGGATAGAAAAGTGCAGTTGAGCTCAAGGACTTCATGGCGATTCATCATACAACGACGAAGATCTACTCAAGGAACCATGGAACTTCATCATCAAAAAGGTATGTGGAGACTTGAAGTTATCTATCACTCAAAAGTCTATCTATTCTATCTCCTACTTCTTATGAGACAAAAGGTCGTATGCTATATAGACTAGATCATACATATTTGACTTTTCGAGCTGAGTATTCACTACTTATCTTTTTCTCAAAATCGTGTGTTGGTAAAGCGTTTCGCTTTGATCAAGTTTATCTTCACCTAGTGACGAAAGTCATGAAAAGTTTCAATTACTTTGTGAATTGCTCTGACGTGAAGCGGTCTGTGAATAACGGCTATATAACGTCCTCTGAGAATGTTTCAATGATTAGAATGAGAGTTTAGATTACATAACCATGTATTCCTTAATCCGAAGTTTTCGAACTTTGTTGATTGAGATAAACCGGAGGAACTGGCTTTGCCAAGTCCGCAAACCCAATCTGCAAACTCAGTCCGCGAACTGACGGAAGTTCTCTTGCCGAGAATTTCTGTTGGATTTTCCAAAAACTTGTTTGCATGTTTAGTCCGCGAACTCAGTCGGCGAACCTAGTCCGCGAACTCAAGTGCGCAGTATCCTTCTGGGATCATAGGCGTAGGAGTACAATTGTACCTTGAATTAGTGGGAGACTGATTGGGGTTCAACTATAGTCCAGTCCGAAGTTAGCTTGGAGTAGGATAGTGTCTGTAGCGGCTTAATACAGTGTGTATTCAATCTGGACTAGGTCCTGGGGTTTTTCTGCATTTGCGGTTTTCTCGTTAAAAAAACTTCGGCTGTCTGTGTTATTTCAATTTCCGCATTATATTGTTTTATCTTTATAATTTGAAATAATACAGGTTGTGCGTTAAAGTTTAATCGATTGGAGATCCGACCTTGTGGTTGTCGATTTCATTCATTAACACTTGGATATTGGTCTTTGGTACCGTCCAAGTTATTCCTTGTGTTTGATTAAAGACTCGCTATTGTTTTAGCTTGAGTAAATCAAAACAATTGAGAGATATTGACTCCTTGAGATACTTTAATCTAGATTGAGTCTCATTGTCTAGTTGATTCTCTAGCGAAGTATTTCGGAGTTAGTCCATACAGATTACTAAGCGAAATATTGGGTGGTGTTGTTAGACCCCCGATTTTTCAATTGGTATCAGAGCAGGCAAACACGTTAAAGACCTTATAAGTCTATGTTTGTAGCGATCTGATTATGGACGAGTATATCTCTAATAACGTACCAGTTCAGAAATTACCAGATGATTCTAAAAGCTTGGATTCACCTGAGAGAACTGTCATATCTAAGTGAATATCCAAACACTCTCTTGATGTAAAAACTGTTGATTGGGAAACTCTCCTAGAAGAACAGTTGGATGAACTTTCTGATGAAGGTGATTCAGATATTGATAGAGATGTTGATGAGGAAGTCTCAGAGTATGTTAAGTTTTTGGATTCGTGGAATATGAATAAGATTACAACTTCTCATGTCACACCTCTTCTGACTCCTCTCTGTCGAGAAAACAAGAAATTGAGAAGATGTTACGCAGGTGTTTATTTTTCGAATCGTTCTACCGAATCGATCCTCAAGGATTCTGAGGAAAACCTATGAAGTCACTTGAATGTGATAATTATTATCAAAAGTACTTTTTGTTGGAAGAGAAACTTGCAGAATCTAAAGAAAGGTTTAACTTCCAGCAAACAAGTTTTGACGACAGAGAAAGCGCTTATCTCACTCGAGAAAAACTCCTTGAGGCTGATTTAGCTGCTAATCTTGATAAAATCAAGATGTTGGAAGATGACTTGAAAAAGTTCAATACTATTTCAAGCAAATTAACCACTATGCTAGGAGCAAGTAAAAGTCATCGTGATACACGAGGATTGGGCTATAAGGGAATAGATGCTCCAAGTACTAGGAAAGAGGTAAAATTTGTCAAGGCTAGTGATTCTTCTCAACAAAAGGTTTCCATTGATGGCAAAAGTGAAATACCTTCTCCGACAGTTAAGGTTCAAAAGAGCAAAGTTTATCAACCTCCAAAGTTAGCACACGCGGATCGAGGTAAGAACATTCCTTATGTTTGCCATTATTGCGGAAATAAAGTCACCTGGAAAGGAGATGTCGTTTCCGTATAAGGAATGAGAAACTTCATGATGTTCTTGTTTGGGAATCACAAGAAGTTGTGAAACCAAGATCATATGTTAAGACTGATCCTCTTAACGTTACAGGTTGTAATTGTCCAACCTTTAGGCAAAGGAATCAGTGCTATGATAAACCTAGATTTGCCTATAAACGTCGTACGAATCCTTTTCATAATCATAATGGTTATCAAAAGGATAACTTCGTAAAGTCGAAGACAAGATCCGATGCTCCCAATTGGAGAAAGACTAAATTGAAAAAGAATAGTCAATCCAATTCTCTTCCAAGAATTCTAGAAGAGAGTGATGGGAAGAAGGTTCCGACTGTTCCTAAACACACTCAGAAGTGCATACCGAAGAAAGACAATGATGTTTTGAGTGTGAAAAGGAATGATCTTCCAGAAAACTCCATGACTATGGAAAAGGCAGTATCCATGATGTTGGAACTTAACAAGTTTTTTTTGGAAAAATGGAATTGGATATGTAAGGTTCTAAAACTGATCTCTTTCATGATAATCCAAAGGTCACTTGTGGTGAGCAAGACTTTGTTCACCCCAACGCAACTTGATTGTGTTGGAAGTGCATCCTCACCAAGGAATGCCCTGCTTTGTATACTGTGAGGGAAGAACAAGAATTGGGGCAAACAGATTATGTTCGGTAAGGCGGTAGAATTCGATTGGATTCATCTAAAAAGGTATGTCTATAAACTTGAGAAATATTTGTACTTTTATTTGCTTATAATATTTATAATAATATTGCTTATCGTTCATTTCTACCTAACTTGATATGTGTTTAAGGTTCTTAAATGTTTAGGTTTGAAAAAAATACTTCGGGATGTTTGGACTACATGGAACACATTCCAAGTATGCATAACAACATTCAAAATCAAAATCCAGGGGTTTAAGTTCGCAAACCCGTATGCATACTTGACGTCGATATTCGTTAAACTTGTTTTGGCCGTAACATCTTCGTCTGAACTCGGATTTACCTCATTCTTTTTGCATTCTCTTCCTTATTGAATTCCCTTCAAAATGGAGATGAGAATTGGTGAATTCGGATGAGTTAATATTGGTCTTTGTCCTGTCTCTTATTTTTCAGTGTTTGCTCCGTTTCGTTGCACTTGTTCTATTCTCTTGGACTTGGGCACTGGGATTCTTGGATAAATCCTATTCTAAGCTATTTTGTGGATGTTACAAGAGTGATGTTGGGGAATCACAAAGAAGGAAGTTCGAGAATGGGTAGTAGTTCACATTGCTATATATTCTTGAGTGTTCACAGTCATCTCATGTGAACTATGGTGCATAGTCGTCAATGACTTTGTATGTTTTTCTTTGTTAAGGAAATCTTTTTATACGCTTTTGGGAACCACTCTTGGTATAAATCCGTGCGAAAAAGATTGATTCTACCTTCTAAGGGAAAAGATTGTTATTGAAGTATTAATCTTTATGATTTTATGATATTGCAATTGTTTATGGGATATGTATTGTTTGCATCCGTGAACTTGAAGGTCCCATATGTTTTCAAAAGTAAAGTCGTTCATAAATTGGTATTCGTATTGATGAAAGGACGAATGGACTTTTGACAAATACAAAAGTTATGCCTATGCAGTCATATATTTGATGGAAAATAGGGTAAAATATTTTGTGTGACAAGGATAAAGTCTATTATGTCATTATGCATATAGTGATGGTAAGATAGAATAGATCCTTGTATGTATTCTGCGGTATTGATCTTCTTTGATCCATTCTTTTTGTATTACCGTAAAGGATCCATTGTGTGTCTTATGTTGAGCACGATACAACTAAGTCGATTATTCTTATTGGCTTTGATGGTTGTTCCATAAGATGCTATATGTTGAGCATTATGAACTAAATTAATCATCTTGGTTGGTTATTTAGTTATTTGCTCCGAAAGTCTTCTTTTTTCGAGCAAAACTTTTGACAATTAAATTGATTACCTTCGTGATAAGTTTGGTTGTTTGTATTCCAATTAGATTAATTATGGTTTCTCTTGTAATTAGTCTAGTTGAGTTTTCATATATTCCACAAGTTCTTGTGTTGTGTATATGAACGGCTATACTAACTATGTTCTATTGGTTGATGTAGTCATATATTCCGTAAGGTTTTCCTTATGTTGAGTATGTGAACGATTAAGTTAGTCATCTCTGTATGATTACCTTAGTCGTAGCTCCGTAAGTTTACTTATGTTGAGAACAATCAATTAAATTGATCACTTTTGTGGTTTGATTTAGTTGCGTATTCCAATTAAATTAATCATGGGTTTACTTGTGATTAATTTGATTGAGTTTTGGATATAGAAAATCATTTTCCTATGGTTTTTGGTGTCCAATTAAAAATCCTTCTTTTCCTTCGAAATTAAGGTCGATCTCGTTGTTCTCTCGGGAATGACATCAAATGGGGGAGAGTTCTTTTGAACTTGTGCTTAATGGTAATATCTTGCGGGGTGTGCGGCTGTGGAATTTTATAGGGGTTATCTTGTATCTTAAAACTCCTTGATGAATGCATTTAGCTTCGGCTCTATGATTGCATCTAAATTAAGTTGGTATGTATTTTTCTTTTAGTCTATGAAATGTCTCTTGTGGAAATTTCATTATGATCTCGTTCTTTTACCTTTGCCAATTTTATTGACAAAAAGGGGGAGAAATAATACAGTTCACACTATAAATACATATGGTTTCCGGATCATTGTGTAAGGGGGAGTGGTTTTCATGATCGAGATGGAGTATTGACTAAGGGGGAGTGATACATATCACCATAGTATTGTTGTTAAAGTCGTGATGCAATTGGACTTTGATGTTACATACTGATACTATGACATTGTATAATAATGATCGAGAATCTCGATTTCTCTCATTGTTATAGCTACGGATCTTCAACAGCGGTTGTGCTAAACTTACAACCTTTGGGATCATTGGAGTACTCGGAAGGACGAAGATTTCAAGGAACGTTGAAGATTAGAATATGGAATAGGAGCCACTAAAGTTTATCTTTTTTGTATTCCATATGTATTAATAGTTTTGTCATTAAAATTGACAAAGGGGGAGATTGTTAGAGCATAGGTCGGTCGACCTCGCATGCGTTGCTATATCAAGCATGTTTTTCAATGTTAGTGATCAAAACTATGAGTCTTGATATCTAGCCTATTATAGCTAAGTCTCAGACTAGGATAGAAAAGTGTAGTTGAGCTCAAGGACTTCATGGCGATTCATCATACAACGACGAAGATCTACTCAAGGAATCGTGGAACTTCATCTACAAAATTGTATGTGGAAACTTGAACTTATCTATCACTCAAAAGTATATTTATTCTATCTCCTACTTCTTATGAGACAAAAGTCGTATGTTATATAGACTGGATCATACACATTTTACTTTTCGAGCTGAGTATTCACTACTTATCTTTTTCTCGAAATCGTGTGTTGGTAAAATGTTTCGCTCTGATCAAGTATATCTTCACCTAGTGACGAAAGTCATGAAAAGTTTCAATTACTTTGAGAATTGCTCTGACGTGAAACGGTCCGTGAATAACGACTATATAACGTCCTCTGAGAATGTCTCAATGATTGGAATGAGAGTTTAGATTACATAACCATGTATCCCTTAATCCGAAGTTTTTGAACTTTGTTGATTGAGAGCAACCGGAGGAATTGGCTTTGCCAAGTCCGCGAACTCAGTCCGCGAACTGACGGAAGTTCTCTTGCCGAGAATTTCTGCTGGATTTTCAAAAAACTCGTTTGCGTGTTTAGTCCACGAACTCAGTCCGCGAACCTAGTCCGTGAACTGGCGGAAGTCTCCTTGACGAAATTTTCTGATGAGTTTGGAAAACTCTGCCGGTTGTCTTAAGTCCGCGAATTTCTTTGCGTACTTGAGTGGGTTGTGATCTAAAGATGTGCTCTAAACATGAAACTTAAATTACTAAGGAATGCAGTATGCAAACCGTGGCTATCAGTTCATGAGTCGATTCAATCGAATCGAATCATGTTGGTTTCAATTGTGTCTTGTGTAGTTAAATAAGATCTGATAACAATTGAACAACTCTCTAACTAGTTCATTTGAGTCAATTTAACTAGTTATGGTGAAGAAGAACAAGGTTAATATGAATTGCTCATATGGTTTACCTTTTGGGTTATTATGTTGAACCAACATACACGTACACGTTTGGGCATGGTTTTCACAAACCCATTAAACGTCTACCCAAGTGTGTGTGACAATCTAAGTTTTCGATCTAACGGTTGAGAAATATTAGCTTGAATCTATATCAGGTTTTCATCTAATAGTGAATATGGATTGCTGTGTAATTAAGGAAAACCGCTGATTTGAAGGCTATATAAAGGAGACATCTAGCATTGTACAAAACTAATCCCCACACGTCTGTGTGATACTAGTGTGCTCGCTAGAGTCGATTCTCCTCTAACCTTTGGTTTTCTTCTCTAAAACCAGGTTAACGACTTAAAGACTTCATTGGGATTGTGAAGCCAGACCGATACTACTTTTATCGTAGTTGTGTGATCTGATCTTGCATCTTCTATCGTACGAGTACAATCTTTGATTGGCTTGAGATCGTGAGAGTTCTCCGATAGGCAAGATAAAGAAGTCACAAACATCTTCGTCTCACTGTTTGTGATTCCTCGACAAACCGCTTGTGTAGTCAAGAAGGATTGTTGAGAGGTGATTGATTAATCTAGGCTGATCTTCGGGAATATAAGACCGGATTATCAATTGGTTCTTGTTCACCTTGATTTTATATCTTAAGACGGAACAAAACCTAGGGTTTTTCTGTGGGAGACAGATTTATCCTTTGATAAACTTTTCTGTGTGAGACAGATCTGTTTATTATCAAGTCTGCGATTTTGGGTTGCAGCAACTCTTGGTTGTGGGTGAGATCAGCTAAGGGAATCAAGTGTGCAGTATCCTGCTGGGATCAGAGGCGTAGGAGTACAACTGTACCTTTAATTAGTGGGAGACTGATTGAGGTTCAACTATAGTCTAGTCTGAAGTTAGCTTGGAGTAGGCTAGTGTCTGTAGCGGCTTAATACAGTGTGTATTCAATCTGGACTAGGTCCCACGGTTTTTCTGCATTTGCGGTTTCCTCGTTAACAAAACTTCTGGTGTCTGTGTTATTTCAATTTCAGCATTATATTGTTTATCTTTATAATTTGAAATAATACAGGTTGTGCGTTAAAGTTTAATCGATTGGAGATCCGACCTTGTGATTGTTGATTTCATTGATTAACACTTGGACATTGGTCTTTGGTACCGTCCAAGTTATTCATTGTGTTTGATTAAAGACTCGCTATTGTTTTAGCTTGAGTAAATCAAAACAAGTTATAGATATTGACTCCTTGAGCTACTTTAATCTAGATTGAGTCTGACTATCTAGTTGATTCTCTAACAAAGTATTTCGGAGTTAGTCCACACAGATTGCTAAGCGAAATATTGGGTGGTGTTGTTAGACCCCCGCTTTTTCAGCAAGCATACTTCCACCAAAAATCCGACTTTTCTTATGGAAAGTCAGTCATAAAGGTCTACAAACCTTTGGAACTCTACATGCCAGGAAAATCATGGATCATAACACATGCCCTATGTGTACTACAAATGCAGAATCCAACCAACATTGTATGTTCACATGCAATCATGCGAAAGAAACATGGAAACTGATGGTGAAACATCTACATGATATTGGAAATAATAATGCATACAACCCATACTACAACATCTTCCTCTCACCACATCCGGAGCCAAATGTTATTGCAAGATCGTCTGACACTAATCGAGGCAACACCAGAACACATCGAGGCAACAACAACATACAACCACCGCCTCGCCAAAGGATACCCAGCAGCTATGCAGCCACAACAATACAAGTGCCACAGGATTTCATTAACTTTCTCGACATGGCACAAAACGAGGAAGTTTTCACATTGGCGTGTTTCACTATCTGGAATATCTTGTTGGCCAAGAATGCAAGAGTATACAAAAAATTGATTCAGACACCGAAGAAAACATTTCAGATTGCGTTAATTCTGACACAAGAATTCAGATGGACCCGGAACCACCTCAACAACAGACACCCAAACCTGAGGCAACATCACCAACAACAACAACATCAGGCTTCAAAAAGACTAATATGGATCAAATGGCATCCCCCACCTGCAAATTGGATCAAAATAAACACAGATTAAGCAAGCAAAGGGACACCAGGGGTTACACCAGACATGGCGGGGGCAGGATGGATCTACATGAATGCTGATAATCAGGTGGTCATGGCCATGGCAGCACCAATTGGAATTGCACCATCATTGCTAGCTGAAACACGGGATCTTCTCCTAGCAGTGAGAATGACAACAACACAAGGCTGGAAGAACATATGGTTCGAAACAGACTCGACAACACTACTAAGTTTGATCGAAAATTCAGATACTCAAACACCTTGGATCATTCGAAATATGTTATCGGAAATCCATCATTACCTCAATACAATAGAACAGTTCAAGAGCACACATATCTATAGAGAGGCGAATCAGGGTGTTGATGGTTAGCGAACTTTGCAATAGAAAAACAACTACAACAACAAGGAATGTGTAGCACTTTTATCTGGGAAAATACATGCCCAACGTTCCTTAACGATATTGTAACGAATAATTCGATGGAGCATTTGTACCCAGAGAAATTTCTATTTAATAAAGGCAACTTTTCTTTCAAAAAAAAAATAATAATCTTTGTATAAGAGTAACAAATATAAATTCCCATTAGTAATTTC
Source organism: Papaver somniferum (assembly GCF_003573695.1). Classification (NCBI taxonomy): domain Eukaryota; kingdom Viridiplantae; phylum Streptophyta; class Magnoliopsida; order Ranunculales; family Papaveraceae; genus Papaver; species Papaver somniferum. The sequence continues at coordinate 66,091,808 of NC_039364.1, read as the reverse complement.
TTCAAAATTCATGGTTTTCGTTTTTGACGTGATGTATTTGATTATTTAGTATGCAAAATTATTATCATCGAAATTGAATCTCTTCTTTCAACGATAAAATACATGACACCATAACGGTATTTTCCTACACTTACTAAAACCTGTTTTTGGGTTCTAACAACAAAAAGATAAATTGAACAAAATTCAGAAACATATACAGTAGTATAAAAAAATACTCCTGATTTAGAGCCGGCTCGTGAATGACCGATCAATACTGTCATAGTCCGGCACTGCATTATCCTGATTTTTGGATTTATATCGAATAATCATATTATGTCCATATCAACCATACTTTAGAGAACTCGCGGAAACTCAATAAATTATTAACATGTTAATTATTCGTTCTGAACACATTAATTACAGAACAAAAATCTTCTAATCACAATCACAAATCTAGTATTCAACACAAACTAGCTAATATAGCCGGCCATTTTTACTAATCGACAAATTCAGTGTGATTTATACATACGCTAACTCTCACTCATAGTGGTAGTCACTAGTCACTGTTAATACAAGCAAGAAAAGAAAAATGGTAATGAAATTTATGCTAAACCATTATTCCCTCTTCATTTTCCTTTTGATGAGTTTAGTGGTTCCATTTCTAAGTGAGCCAACAAATATTATAAGTTCTTGTTTAACTCAAAATCAAGTTAAGAATTTCACACTTAATGCAAACTCTGGCAACGATACGTCAGAATTTCACAAGCTTCTTAGTTTTTCCATCCAAAATCTCCGGTATGCTGAATCCACGTATACTAAACCAATTGTGATCGTTCTTCCTGACACTAGAGAAGAACTAGCAAACACTGTTTTGTGTTCTAAACAAGCTTCGTTAGCTATTAGAGTAAGATGTGGAGGACACAGTTATGAAGGATTATCTTCTGTTTCTACTTATACTGGAGAGCTATTCATGATTATCGATGTTATGAATCTGAATAATGTTTCGGTTGATTTGGAATCTGAAACTGCTTGGGTTGAAGGTGGCGCCACACTTGGTGAGACTTGCCAAGCAATCGCCGAGTCAAGTCACTTACATGGGTTCTCGGCTGGGTCGTGTCCTACTGTTGGAAGTGGTGGTCATATTTCTGGAGGTGGATTCGGTCTTTTATCTAGAAAATATGGCCTTGCTGCTGATAACGTTGTTGATGCAATTCTTATTGATGCTAATGGACGGTTTCTAGATCGAAAAGCCATGGGAGAAGATGTTTTTTTGGGCAATCCGAGGCGGTGGTGGTGGTGTTTGGGGCATAATTTACGCGTGGAAAGTACAGTTAGTTCCAGTACCAGAAACTGTTACAAGTTTCATTCTGTCAAGACCAGGTACAAAAAATTCCGTAGCCAAATTAGTTCATAAGTGGAAATTTGTGGCACCTCATTTAGAAGACGAGTTCTACTTGTCAGTTTTCGTTGGAGCAGGTTTACCCGAGACTCGTACTATAGGTATCTCGGCTACATTTAAAGGATTTTACCTTGGTTCGACAGCTGAAGCCATATCTACTCTAAACCGAAAATTTCCAGAACTGGGTGTTGCTGAAGATGATTGCAAGGAAATGAGTTGGATAGAATCAGTTGTATTTTTTTCTGGGTTACGTAATGGAAGCACTGTCTTGGATTTGAAGAACCGATACTTGGATGACAAAGGGTATTTTAAGGCCAAATCAGACTATGTAAAGGAACCGATATCAATGAGAGGGATAAAAACTGCACTGAGAATACTCGAAAATGAGCCGAAAGGGTATGTGATTTTAGACCCATATGGGGGACTTATGAGTAAGATTAGCAGTGACTCTATTCCATACCCTCATAGAGCAGGAAACATCTACGCAATTCAGTACTTGGTCGCATGGAATTCAACAGATAACAGTAAGAACGACGTCTTCATATCTTGGATAAGAAATTTCTACAATTCTATGACAAACTATGTTGCAAAAGGTCCAAGAGCAGCTTATGTGAATTATCTGGATCTCGATCTTGGAGAAATGAACTTGCTGAGTCTAACTAGTAGTACTACAATGGCCAGGTCCCAGTCTGATGCAGTAAAGATAGCTAAGGTTTGGGGTGAGAAGTATTTCTTAAAAAACTATGATCATTTAGTACAAGCAAAAACACTTATCGATCCTGATAACGTTTTTTATAACCAACAGGGGATTCCACCATTGCCAACTAGCCGTTTGCATTCAAATATATGAGCAATGAAAAAGAGAGGTATATCTGTGAAATGCTACATGCTTATGTTGATTTCTACATTTTTATATCATCCTAAGCATCATGTGTTGGCGTACAGCAAGAAAAAGGAAGGCCTTTGGTAACCACAGTTTTTCTTTTTGTGCGTACTTAAAGACTCCTAAGAAAAGAGAACTTTATAGCCAAAAATGTGTTTGGATGCCATCATTTTGAACTCTTATTGCCAAATTCTTTAGATTCTCCGGAATTTTTCCAGTGACTTTTTTTTGTCAGTCTAATTCATATTCTTAGTAGTTCTAGCTTCTTTGTGAATCCAGTGCACTAGTAGAATGTTTTCGGGTTTCTTGAAAATATTTTTGGTAAAGCTAAAGAAACACAAAGAACTGCTAATCCATGAGAACCTACTATGTTACATAGATCAATTGATGACAGAGTTAAAACCAAATATATGTGACAGTGACACCAATTGATTTCAAGGTGACTAGTCACACCTTAGTTGCTTGATCGATCTCCCCAAAATCTTCAACGTCTGTAACTTGTTTGGTTACACAAGCTTTTGCTTCTTTACTCTTACCCCACAAAAGAATATATAGACCAAGGATGACGAGAATCGATCCAAGAACACTGTAAATTTCAATTTAGTATTAGAATTTTCCTAGAGTAGTTAGACATAGATTTCAAATCTAGTTACTACTATCTTGGAGTTCTAATACCTTCCGAGATGAAGTTGTTCGTGCAAAATTGAGAAATCGAATATGGCTACTACGATTTGAATCAGAGGACTGAAGGCTGCAGTAAAAACAGGACCTCTTTTCTTCACACAGTATTCCATACCTACATAGCTCAACCGTGTCCCCACGATCCCCTGCACTCGCAAAGTGAAAAACACGGCAATTTAAACAAATTTTTTTACTGAAGATTTCTTTTTTTCTTCCTTAAAGATGAATTATGACATTATTTACCGAGTATAAGACAGTTATGGTCTGAATTTTTCCTTTCAGAACCCATGAAGAATAGTGCTGATTCGTAGTAAAGCTTAATAGAGCTGATTGAATTGCACCGAACAGGCTCATAATAGTAGTACTCGAGTACCGACATGGGTACATTTTACCTATTTTGGCTTGAATAAGAAACCATGAAGACCAAAATACTGAACCAACAATCAGAGCTATTGTTCCAATCGTCCAGCGTTCCGTTTTGTTATTCGGGTTCAACCAATTTAAGTGATTAGTTGTATGAATTGAGGTTATTGTTTCTTTAGAATCCGAAATATTTGTTATTGGCATTCCTTTGTAGAGTGTCAACACCATCGCACCACCTACACTTACAACTGTGCCTAAAACCTTTGCGCTGCCACTCATATTTTAATATCCACCACTTCTAACCTGATTTTTAAACAACAAACATAGTCATTTAGCAGCAATTATTAGTATCAGTTTCTAAACAAACTGAAAGATTGAAGAATTTGTCAAGTACCCAAAAGGTAGAGCCATAAGAAATGTGAGCACAGGCACCATGTTGATGAAGGCACATGTAAATGTCGCCGATGTATTTTGAAGCCCAAGAAGGAAACCGTATTGTGTAACTGTCGCCCTGTGATAGACATCGAGAGTTATTTTGAGGATTTTCCAAAGAATGCTTAATGTCAATTATAACCAGAATGTATTAGAAGTTGCTAACCCAAGCATGGCACTTATGAACAAGTGACACAAGATTCGAGATGTGAGTTTAGGCCTAGTTTTCCTGCATCCAAATCAAAATTACAAGATTTCATTGATTTTCTCATAGCAGCAAAAAGACACAACCAAATTTAAGCTAAAGACCCAAATGACTTAACAAAACAAATCTCTAGACAATTTACTCTGGATGATATAATTAATTCGTAAGAGGATGAATAGAAGTATATATACCTCTCCCAGAAGTAGGCCATGGGGGCTAAGAAAACTGCGGCAAATAAAGTCCGATAGGTAATAAGAACCAGATGATCCATTCCATCATCAACAACTTTCTTAAGAAGTACATTTACAGTAGCTAAAGCAAATTCAATGACAACCATAAGAAAAGCTGGGTGCCATTCATCCAACCACTTCATCATCTCACTCTCAACCGTCCCTCTCTCGATCCCTCTCTGTGTTTGCTTGTGAACTTGTCGGACCTGAAACTCAACAAAAGCGACACACATAATTGTAGGCTTTTTTGGAATAGAGATGGATTCTGTAGATTAAGTGGACAGAAAGCAAGAGATTAAAATTCTGTAAATGTCAATCAACACTTTAAACTATTTATTATTTTAACTTTGTCATTGTTTATAATTATTTGTTTGTCTACAAACAAATCCTTCTCTTTTTGTTTAAATAAAATATAGTGGGAATCAGTTGGAAAACAGAAAATTCCTTCATTCATCACAACAGTAGCATCAGTTCTTCCAACTCGTACGTTCTTAGGTTCGTTACGGGTTTTCCCTTCTCTTTAAATATTTGAACATGTTCTTCATATTAGTCTTGGTGGGTTTAGTAATTTACATTCTCTAGATAGTCACTTCATAAAAAAACATGTTTTAATTAGCTTGAATGCGGTGCAGTAGTAGCATAAGTAGTCACTTCTCTTCTTTTGCATGCATAGTATCTAGTGAAACTTGTTTTTCTTCATCAGAGATGATCATCACCAGACCCTTAATGCTAAATCGTTGGAGGAGACAGAAATGGAATTTTATGTCTTATCTTTTTTTTTTCTTTTTTTTTTCGTTCTTTTTTTCTTCAGATCGGCAATTTTATGTCTAATCTTAATAGTGTCTTAACTTGGTAGCCAGGCTAGCTAGTAGCTAGAGAAGTGGGTGACTCTGTTCTCACGTTTTCATATTGTCCAATACAAGATTTAACAACTTGGCCAATTATGGCACATATGCTCTGTAGTTGTACACTATATTGACTTGTACACTATATTGACTGATGATTAGCATATTATTGTTCGATGTCAGCAATATGACATCACATGTAATCTAACAGTTATGAATAGTAACATTTAAATATGAGGAGGGATCCCCTCCCACTTTTAATATCACACTATCTTATATGTTCGACGTCATTTTTGTGAATAAAAAACGGATTTGAAGGTACGTAATATTTTGGGGATATGTTACTATTACGAAGCTCTACGCTTCTACCGAAAATCAACGTATTCCCAGATGTGTAACATCACCATCTACTATTTTGAAAATGAGCCGTTGAAAATCAACTGATTTCTGGCCGTCGAAATTAAGACCAGTAGATTGTGAGGTTTTATATTTCGCAATGTGCTCATTTTTGGTAGACATGTAGAACTTGGTAAGAGAAACATATAATCAAAATATTAGGTTCAAATCCGTCATGGTTTGGTTTTTATTCATAAAAATGATGTCCAACGTGTGAGATAGTGTGAAAATAAAAGTGTGAAGGGATCCCAAACATATAAATTCAATCAATATATGTTGGGACTTCTTCTTCTTGCAATGAACCATGTCATCGAGTTTCTTGCACCTAATCAAGTATCCATCATCTTGTGCATAGGAAGAATCAAGACAAAAGCAGGAGAGATGAGAGAGTGTGTCAGAGAGAATGGAAACTTTTTTGAATCTGTAACTCAAATCGAATTCAAAACTTTTGAGTTTTCACATCAAAAATTAGGAAATCAAAATGGTTTTAAGATCGTTGAAAGGGGTCCTAATGGTTTAAACTTCAAGATTATTTTCTCGGAAGCCATCGGAGCATGGATGATAAAATCTCTGGAAGAAAATTTATAACCTAACAGCATCATAAGGAAATGGACAAGAAGAGAAGGTAATTTTTCATTTTTAACTGAGAAGTTACAAAATCCAAGGGGAGAATTTCTTAAAATCGAAAGAACTGATGAAAGTAGAGCATCAAATAAAGCTCTATTTATACCAAGAGGTAAGGATGATTATGGTTAGAGGATATTTAATGCTTTGCTGAGCAAACTTTTGGGAAGGAAAATAAATACTCAACAAAGAATCCCAATTACAACTGATTTTTCCAGTACACCCAACAACAATGAGGTCACCAGAACAAATCGCACTTTTTGTTGTGTAGATTTTGGCTCTATCTCATGGAATCAAGTGGCTAAGCAAATTGCGACTCGTCTTAAATGGAATAGATATCTGAAAATATCTGTAGTAAATGATCACATGGCTTACTTCCAACCAAATAATGATCAAGAATGGGAGAGTTAATGGAAACCCATTAAATGGAATTTCAAAGACACGTAATTGGAAGCAAAGAGATGGATTGCAGAGGACAATATAATTAATCCTACGACACTCTCTGTAGCTCAAAACTGGATCAAAGTGAAAGGCTTGTCGGTTCAACTTTGTCTAAGGACAACTTCGATCAGATTGGAGAATTGATGGGGGGACTTGCTGAAGTTGATAAAGAAACTCTAAAGAAGAATCCATCTTGTTGCAGATTAAGAGTGAAAAGTCAAGCTCAAGATCCCAGCTGCTGTGCATATTAATCTCCAAAGCATAATGTGGGTTCTGGCTATTGAATGAGATTTCAATTACTCGCCGCCGATGAACTCAATGGTCAAATCTTACCGACGTACACTGGAACAGTTGGATAGGATGTCAGACTTACCTCAACATTCAAATTTTGAAGTTTCTGACACAAGCATAATGACTTATCATCATGGGAGAAGGGGTCAGTCAGGTAAAAATACCGGTCATTATCCTAAGACTATTTCTGATTTTTTTCATCATTTTAGAGATCAAAGTCATCAAAAACTTGTTTAAAGCCAAGAAGTAACGGTTATTCAAAAACCGATACAAAAATTTATGAACCGATATTACATCAACAAAGGCATTAAATTGGTGGAAATCAATCATGCGTTTAAAGAGATAAAGCAAGCGATACCAGAAGAATCTCCTTTGTGGAATCAAGAAGATCCAGAGCCATTGCACTTGGATATAGATCCTTTTAATCAATTGATAGATTTGGTACAAGATATTGCTCATTTTTCACGAAACCTAAACAGAGAAATTGTGAAAATAAATACAAATCACAACACAATGTACTTGATCATGGAAGCAACAGTCAACATAGGAGCAAATTATGGTGGACAGGAAGATAGGGTAAGGGAAATCTACAGAGAAATAGTGGCAAATCATTTCAAATTGAATGAAGGAACATCTAGAAACAAACTGAAAACAAATACTACAATCATCACAGGGAAAGAGAACAAAGAGGAAGAGGGAGAATTATAGGAAGATGCTGTGAATTTGGCTTCAGATTGTCTCAATGGATATTAAAATACTTTTGATAAATGAATAAAATGGAGAATTAAAAGATCTTATAAAGAAAGTAAAACCAACAGTATGTCTTCTACAGGAAACTCATATGTTGAAATTGAATGACTGGTGTGTGAAACACTTATGGGGCAATGAACAATACAAATGGAGAGACATTCCATCTCAATGGATGTCTGGTGGATTACTTACAATATGGAATGATGCAGAATTGAAATGTGTGGATGACATTTTTGGCCCAAACACATTGTATCAAAAGTTCAAATGCAAAAATGAAGACTATGAATGGTGCTTAATAAATGTATACTCTCCATGTGATTATTGGGAAGAGTTGAGTTTTGGGAAGAACTAGATGATCTAACTGGATGGGCAAATGAAAATTGGGTAATTGCAGGGGATTTCAATGCAATAATAATAAGAAGAGAAAGAAATAAACCAGGTGGCTCTAAAAGGAACAGAAGGTTATTCAATGAATACATGGAGACACACAATTTAGTGGATCTTCCCCTAAATGGAGGGCTTTATACTTGGAGTAACATGCAAGCCGAAGCCTTGTTGTGCAGATTGGACAGAGTATTGGTATCACCTCTTTTTGAAGGAAAATTTTCTCTTCTCACACAAACAGTCTTATCAAGAACTTTGTCAGATCATTCTCCAATCCTCTTAACAACTTCCAACATCACAAGGAAAAAACCTTCATTCAAAATTGAGAGCTATTGGTTTCCTCATCCTGACTTTATCACTAACTTGAAAAGATGGTGGGATTCCATGATTTTTACAAGCACGCCAAGCTATATAATGTCAAAAAAATTTCAAAATCTGAAGTTCTTTCTAAAGAGATAGAGAAAAACAACCTATGGCAGGATGGAAGAGAAAAAGCAAGAGATCAAAAGCAGGATTGACTCTATAAACTCCCAAGAGGAAACTCAAGCTCTGAATACACAACAAGTCAATGATAGAGCATAATGGAGGGCTCATCTCAAACAAATTAATCTTGACAATGTAGGAAATAAATGGCTTGTCAGATCTAAAACTCAACATTTCAAAGAAGTTTATGCTAAAACAAAGTACTTTCACTGCTTAGCAAATGAAAGAAAAAGGAGAAACAAAGTTCAGAAATTGGTCATAAATGGAGTAGCTAATTTCCGTCAGGTGGACATTAGAGAAGAAATTTCTACATATTTCTTCAACCTGTTTCAAGACAATCACCCCATCAGGCCTCAACTCAACTTAGAATACTTCACCAAAATTTCAGTTGAAGATCAAGAATGGTTGAAAGAGAAATTTCAGAAGATGAAGTACAAATGGTAATAAAGAAGTTCAAAAACAACAAATCTCCAGATCCATATGGATACAACATGGAGTTTTACAAGATTGCTTCGGAGGTGATAAAGAGTGACTTTGTGGCAGTGATCGAAGAATTTGAAGCAAATAAAGAGATTGATTGGAGAACTAATTGTTCCTTCATAAGCTTAATTCCTAAGAAAGATCAGGTTGGAAATCCTCAATATTTCAGGCCAATAAGCTTAGTCAGTAGTGTTTATAAAGTCATTTCAAAAACGCCGACTCAAAGGCCCAAAACAATTCTTCCTAAATTGATGTCAGAGAATCAAGGAGATTTCATTGAAGATAAACAAATTTTGGATGGAATTCTCATAGCTGGTGAGATAATTGATTTAAGATTCAAAAGCAACAAACCTGGAGTTTTAGTTAAATTGGATATCCAAAAATATTTCGATAATGTGAGTTGGCACACAATTAGTAGTATGCTACAAATTTCTGGATTTGAAGCTAAATGGATACAATGGATAGAATGGCGTGTGTCCATAGCACAACACTCTGTACTAATAAATGGAAGCTCCACTGAGAAATTTAAACCACAAAAAGGATTAAGGCAAGGAGATCCCCTCTATCCTTTCCTTTTCATCCTAGTGGCTGAAATTTTCTCAAAGTTGATGAAGAATGTACTACAGCTGAACATGATCTCTGGATTCAACATCAACTCAATTAATATTTCTCACCTCCAATGTGTTGATGATACATTAGTGTTTCTAGATGACACGGAACAAGAAGCTGAGAATTTAGTGTTAATCCTTCAAATTTTCGAAGCTGTGACAGGTTTGAGAGTCAACTTCAATAAGAGTGCAGTAATAAGTATTGGAGTTGATCACAAGATTTAAGCTGTTGCATATATTCTTCACTTGAAAGATTACCATTAAAATATCTGGGCATGCCAGTTGGTACTAAAGCAAAAAATGCAACTATTTGGGATCCTGTTATTGAAAAAGTTCAAAAGAAATTAATACCATGGAAGAGGAAAATTTTCACCAAAGCTGGTAGAGTACTTTTGATTAAAACTTCCCTCTCGAGCTTACCAGTTTACTATATGTCCATTTTCCCAATGCCTGCCAGTGTGGAAAAAAAAGCTCAATCAAATCATGAGGAATTTTCTGTGGGGTTCCTCAGCTGATAAAAGAAAGATACATTGGATTGCCTCGGAATAAATTTGCAGAACAAAGCATTTAGTTGGTCTTGGAATCAGGAACTTAAGGCTCACAAATAAATCTCTACTAGCTAAATGGTCTTGGAGTTTCCCTAAGGAAAAGCAATTTCTCTGGAGAAGAATTATTCAGCAAAAAATGAAGGCTAAATCGGAAGATTTATGTGTAAAAGGTTCTAAAGTAACACAAGGGAGAGGTCTGTGGATGGGTATTCAAAAAAAAAAAGGTCATAGTGGAAGGAATGACTTCAATTGAAGTTCATAAAGGCAATGCAGTTCAGTTTTGGTGGGACAGATGGATGAGTAACATTCCATTGAAAAACAGATTTCCTCACATCTTCAAAATTAGCTCTCAAAAGAATGCTTCATTACAAGAACTAATAGCTAATGGTGCTTGGAACATCAAGTTGTCAAGGAATTTGAAAGAAAATGAATTGACTGAGATGCTGGAGCTTTTTGAAGTCTTAGGTTCTCCTCCAACTCTGGATGTTGAGGCTGAAGATGATCTAAAATGTGCAGTTGCAGGTGGCTTCAATTCCAAGACTTGTTATAGGTGGTTAGATGAGCAACTTCCAGTTGAACTAAGCACAATTCCTTTTTCCTGCATATGGATCAAACATGTCCCTCCTAAGGTCCAATTCTACATGTGCTCAGCATCACAAAACTCAATACCCACATTTGATAACCTAGTCAGAAGAGGATGTCGGATACAATGCACCATATGCTCTTTCTGCAACATCCATCAAGAGTCAGTCAATCATCTACTTCTTCACTGTGTCTATTCTCACAAAATAAGGAATTATTTTCTTGGAGGCTATAATGTGAGATGGGCTCAAGGAGGATCAATTAATGCTCAACTTCAGGCTTGGAAGTTCAGAAGAGGCATGAATAGAGGTGGGAAGATTTGGCCATTATTAATCTTTGCAATCTGTTGGGCTCTCTGGAACGAAAGAAATAGCAGGGTAATGGCACATAATAGAGCAAAAAAAGAAGCTGAAATCATCATTGAAGTAAAGAATTTCATCCATATTTGGGGAGGATTAGAGCAATGGTTCAAATTTTGTGTCTTTAGAGATCTCATTTCTCATTGGAAGGTAATAATAATAGAAAATAAACATAATTTTTTGTAAAATGGGGGCTTTGCCCTGTTTCTTTTCTAATTTTAATAAATTTAACCTTTCGCCTCAAACAAAAAAAAGTGCGTAAGAAGAATGTATATAATTGAACTTCTCCTTTTACATATACACGGGGCCTTTAAATGTTAGATTCAGGGCCACCTTTATTTGTAGAATTATGTCAATATAAATGGACTAAAATGTGAAATTATAGAAAAGCAACATTTTGGCTTTCACCTTTTCTTTCTTCTCGTTTAGAGACACAGATACCATTTCGACAACCATTCTCCACCGTGACCACTAGTATTTTTTCGCCTTCTCCTATGTTTTTATTCATGACAGTCTTCTTCTTTTTTTTTTTTTGCCTTTTTCCTTTTTCTTTTTGTAATATCATTACCATTTGTTAATCAGTCCTTAATAAATCAATTGACATAATTGATATGCACGAAAGCGCGACGCATTTTCACCCATAACTATATTAGTTATGACTCATTTTATCACTAATAATCTTGTTTTAAATCTTTTCAAGGAAATAAGCTTCCATGGAGAACGTTGCTCGAAAAATGATATTTTATACCCGGAGGACATTTGCAAAATGGACCCCCACTTTGGATAAGGGGCAACCCACTTGATAAGGGGAACTCCAGATTACTATTGGCAACCGAGCTGTGGTTAAGGGGCATCCATCTTCAACAATTTGAATCTGGAATTTGGTTTTTTTTTTAAACCCGCTACACAGCTGGTCATAAAATAGAAATCTGAAAGGTAAACCAATAATCACAGTTAGGTTTTCATCACCAACATCAAGCAAATTTATTGTTCTTCAGAGCAAAACTTAATATAAGTAGGTGTTTGTACCGTCCATACAAAAATACGGTAAGCCTGCAAATCAAGCCCGACAAGCCCGTTAAAGAAGTTTCCACACGTCTTGTTGCGTCCAAGTTGCTTACATATCAAGTTTACATCAGAATTAGGGTATACATATACTATATAAATACATGTATCCTAAACCCTAAGAGGATATGAGATTCGAGGTTAGATAATCGTACAAGATTATTCTAATCATCACATCAATATAATATCACTCCCTACGGGGGTTCATCCGTGGACGTAGGCACAACTCACCGAACCACATTAAATTCTTGTCTCCTTTATTTTTCTTCAATTCGTTTCCTAGCCCTAATTTCGCATCATCAACACCAATCAATCGTGTTTAGTGCCTACAAGTAATTTTGGTTATAAACACTGGCGCCGACTAAGGGGATTCGTGTAAAACAATCATGTTTTTCCATTAAGAGAGGTCAGGAAGAAATCATGCACGGATTCCGGCAAAAATCAACAAAAAAAAGGGTTCAGAAAAACCATTGTGAAGCATTGAAGAAACTGTTACGAAACAGTGGAAGACCGTTACGAAACAATTGAAGAAAGTGTTGCGAATTTAGAGAGACAACAGTAGATATAGGTTTTGTAGAAATCGTTGCCAAATATTACCCATCCAACCTTCGGTACAACTTCAGAACCACCCAATCGGATCCGTCAGATCAATGAAATCTTGGTCGTATGATCACTCCAGCATCGAATATCCATCTTTCGGTCCAAATCGATTCAGACCGTTCGGGTCGAACCAAGAGACACGTCATCTGATAGCTCAGCAAGCAGAGCCAATCATTGTATGACACCTCAGCGACAACTACTCCACGTCAGCAGAAAGGTCAAGTCAGCAAATCTGCCACATCAGCGTCAATGTCAGCAACAACTTTGTGTGGTGTTGCCATGTCAGCACCATTTGGGTGACACCTCAACGATGATGTCCCAGTAAGAGACTGTTACGTCAGCAGTGCCACGTCTGCTACTGCACCCGCTCTTCGTGAAAATCTTGTTTCGTAAATAACTTCTTCATTTTAAGTCCGAATTGAGTGATTTTTGGCTCGTTCGAGTCATCTTTCATTTATCTACAACATGGAGGGTAGCAACATTATCGAGTTCGAGATGCGTGGGTAGCGACATGATCAAGTTCGAGATGAGGATTGCTTAGACCTTTCAATATTTAGCCTTGCATCACATCGCAAGCACCTAAAACCTCATCTTGCACGTGAGTACTTAAGTCTTTCTTTTATCGCAAGCATAAAATCTGGTCTTGCACGTGAGCATGAAAGACTTGCACCTAGGAAAGTATAAAGTCTCGTCTTGACCACGAGCCTAGCGCCCGATGTTGGTCCGCATAAATTCTCGTCTCAACCACGAGCCCAATACCCGATATTGGTCCAAAAAATCGTACTCAACACAAGAAACAACCATCCTTCCCGAGCAGCGAGCGCTACAGCTTTGTTACATTGTGATCAAAAAACCTTGCCACAACCGCAAGCGCACTACATTCCACTCAAGACTCGACTAGCTCTCGAGCATCACAAGTCCACCACGTGGAAAAAAGTATCGTCTAACATGTAAGCAAATTTCATTGCAGGGCGTCTTTATAATATCTCTACAAACGGTCGACGTAGAAGGAAAAACAAACTTCTTAACCCCCAACAAGTTGGAGGTTATGACGGGGGCGATATTTGTACCCTCCATAAAAAATACGGGAAGCCCGAAAATCAAGCCTGACAAGCCCATTAAAGAAGGTTCCAGAAGTTTCCACATGTCTTGTGTTCCCAAGTTGCTTGCATATCAAGTTTATATCATAATTAGAGTATACGTATAATATATAGATACATGTATCCTAAACCCTAAGAGGATATGGAGGTTAGCTAACCGTACAAGATTATTGTAATCATCACATCAATAAAATATCACTCCCTACGGGATTCACTTGTGGATGTAGGTACAACTCGCCGAACCACGTTAAATTCTTGTCTCCTTTATTTTTCTTCAATTTGTTTCCTAACCCTAATTTCGCATCATCAACACCAATCAATCGTGTTTAGTGCCTAAAAGTAATTTTGTATACAAACAATAGGATGTACTTTAGTTATATACGTTAAGAAATAAGAAAAATTCAAGATGGATCTAAAACTAAATCTGAATATAAGGTTATGATAAATAATTTTTTTGATGGAAGTATTTCCTCTAATTAAGAATGGGTATCCTCTATTATTAGGAGATATAATAAGAGAATAAGAGATATGTGTTTTAACTTAATTTGAGTTATATTAGGAACTGAATATCTTGAGAAACAAGACTAATATAATTATACAAATACTTTAGAGATGGATGAGAAATAGAGACAGACTGATTGAGAATTTGACATGGTGTATCATCTAGGATCTAGCAATGGTCCTAATATTACTATTACCCCAACCATATTACGAGACAATAATTATGATGAATGGGCTAGAGCCATTGTAAGATCATTGAAAGCAACACGTAAGTTTGGTTTCATTAAAGACACTGTAAAGGAACATGCGGATCCTGAACATTTGGAGGAATGGATTGATGTCCATTCAATGATTGTCTCTTGGATTAACAACACATTAGATTCTTCCATCCGATCAACGTTGGGAGATTATGATGATGCCAGTCTTCTCTTGACACACTTGAAGAATAGATTTTGTGTTGTTAGTGGATCCAGAATTTGTCAACTCAAATCCTCTCTGGACCACAATGCAAGTATGGTAAGTGCACTTGTAAAATTTATTCTTCTCTGGACACACTTAAAGAACAGATTTTATGTTGTTAGTGGAACCAGAATTTTTCAACTCAAATCCTCTATGGGTGAGTGCAAACATGGAAAATATGATATTGTAGCTATGTATTTTGGCAGACTAAATAAGATATGGGATGAACTGGTTACATATATGAAATTACCACAATGCAAGTGTGGTAAGTGCATTTGTAATATTGTGACACAAGTCACTACTATGAGATAAGAAGATTATCTTCATTATTTTTTGATTGGTTTAGAAAGTATGTATGGGTCATTTCGTTAACAATTTTTGGTGAGAGATCCATTACCATCCATCGATCGTGCATACCAGACAATAGTGAATTTTGAACGATTGAGAATGGGAGAAACTTCTTTATCTAAATATGTACACGACAAGGTCATGGCCTTTAAAGTACAACCTGATCAAAGAGGAAACACAAGTAATAATGATACTGTTGCAAATCTTTGCAACCATTGTAACCGAGAGGGACATTCTGAAGATATGTATTTTCAATTGATTGGGTATCCTGAATGGTGGGGAGATTGACCTCGTGGTGGTGTAGGATATGGCAGAGGAGGAAAGGGTGGTGGTAGAAGTGGTCGTGATGGTTTTGCATCTGGCAGAGGTAGCAGAAGCAATGACAGCACCAACCTTGTTCGTGCCAATAACTTGAGTTTATCAGCTAGTCAGCAGTCAAATAGTACAATACCTGCATATGGAACTGGATTAGTTGGTGTGACGGAAACTCAACTTCAACAAGTGCTTTATTTTTTTAATTCAAACAAATCGAAAATCCAATTACAAGGTAAAAACAACAAGTACTTGAGTTTTTGAATTCAAGCAAATCGAAAATCCAACTACAAGGTAAAAAGAATCGTGATTCCTGGATTATGGATATAGGGGCCATGAATCCTATCACATGTAATTTAGATGACATGATAAAAGTGAAGAAAATTAGAATTGTTCAGTAGGTCTGCCAGATGGAAAGTCTGCGAACTCTGATCGAATTAGAATACTTATCCTTCCTGGTGGTTTGGGGTTTATGTTAGAGCATTGCTCGGTCGAACTCTAAACCGTTGCTATCTCAAGCTAGTTTGTCAAGTTTAGGTGATCAAAACTATGAGTCTTGATTTCTAGTCTACTTATAGATAAGTCTCAGACTAGGATAAAATGTGTAGTTGAGCCTTAGAATTCACAGCGTTCATCGATTGAAGACGAAAATCTACTGAGGAGAGCTTGGAGGAACTTCATCAACAAAAGGTATATGGAGACTAAAACTTATCTATCACTCATAAGTCTATTCTATTATATCTCCTATTGATACTAAGTTGTATATCTATATAGACTTTTACATTATACACATTTGATATTTCGAGCTGAGTTTATCTTGCTTATATATTTCTCGAAATATGTGTTGGAAGCTTTTTGCTTTAGCTACGTTCATCATTATTCTTGACGAGTTTAGTTGGAAACAATTTACTTGTTGGAAACTAAATAATAAGTCAAAAGATGATCATGTGAAAATTGCCTTGAAACATCTTACATGATTTGTGTGAGACAGTCATTTGATGTAGACTCAGAATGTTTCGTATTGATCATTCTCTCACTTGAAAATTGCGTATAAGCTAATAGTTTGTGTGAGACAGCTATTGTCGTCTTCTAAGGATGTTTCATAATTGAAATGAGAGTTTATAACAAATAACCATTATCTGGATATAGCACAGTATGCATACCAGTATGCAAACTGTTGTAGTATGATACAGGTCCATGAACCAAGTTTGCATACCAGTATGCGAACAATTTTAACTATCAAAGTACGGGAACCAATTTTTCATACCAGTATGCGAACGGTTTCACCTGAGTTAGGTCCAGGAAGACAGTATGCATACCGGTTTGCGAACTGTCGGACGTGACCAAAGTTTGGAACTTAAGCTTGCGTACCCATTTGCAAACTGAGTTGGTTAAAGTTCTAAAATCGTTTAACTATGATTCCATACTCATGAACAAATACATTTATAAATTAAGGAATGCAATCCTTGCAAACCGTGGCTAAATGTTCATGAATTGATTCTCTTGAATCAAATCCGATTTTGTTTCAATTGTGTCTTGTATACTTCTATGAGAATGTAAACAATTAAATAACTCTATGAGTAATGCAATTAGTTTCATTTGATTATCATTTATCAAGAAGTGTTAGATGAATGTGGTTAATACAAAAGTGTTCATATGGCTAACTTCGGTTAACTATTTTTGAGTCAAATCAATATACACGTTTAGGTACGGTTACCCACATTTAAATGAAGGTATATTTCATTTGTGTGTAACAAGCTAAGACCATCTAACGATGGAGAGATATTGCTTTGGTTTTAAGCAAACTTAGCTTGAATCTTAAATCAGGTTTCCATCTAATGGTGAATATTGATTGCTTTGTTTCAAAGCTATCAAACCCTGATTTGAAGATTACATAAGGGAGAACTCTAGCAACTGGAAAACCTAATTCCCACACCTCCTGTGTGATACTAGTTTCATACTAGAGTCGGTTCTCCTTTAACCTAGGTTTTTCCTAAAACCATTATAGGTTAACGACTTAAAGACTTTATTGGGATTCCGAAGATAGACCCAACTATTTTATCTGTAGTTGTGTGCTCTGATCTTACTTGTTCTATCGTGTTGAGTACTATCATCTCTAAGATTTGCTCGAGATTTATCTCCGATAGGTAAGATATAAAAAGTAATCACAAAGCTCTTCGTCTCATTCTTTGTGATTCCACAATAACTTGTTCTCCTACCATATAATTAAGTTATTGTGAGGTCATTGATATTCTAGGCTGTTCTTCGAGAATATAAGACTGTATTATCAATCGGTTCCTGTTCACGTTGATTTATCAAAATACGGAACAAAACTTCGTAGGTATTTCTGTGGGAGACAGATTTATCTATCAAAAAAGAATTTTTTGTGGGAGAAAAATTTGTTTATAAAGTCTTCAACTTTGGGTCGTAGCAACTCTTAGTTGTGAGTGAGATCAGCTAAGGGAATCAAGTGCGTAGAGCCCTATTGCGATTCAGAGGCGTAAGGAACGCGAATGAACCTGTTAG
This sequence comes from Papaver somniferum, assembly GCF_003573695.1. Lineage (NCBI taxonomy): Eukaryota > Viridiplantae > Streptophyta > Magnoliopsida > Ranunculales > Papaveraceae > Papaver > Papaver somniferum. The sequence goes on along the minus strand of NC_039364.1, from coordinate 66,073,934 downwards.
AGAACTGCTCGATCGAACTCGCATGCGTTGCTATCTCAAGCATGTTTTTCAATGTTAGTGATCAAAACTATAAGTCTTGATTTCTAGCCTATTTATAGATGTCTTGGACTAGGACATAGTTTGTGTAGTTGAGCTTAGACTTCACGACGCTTATCACTTGAAGACGAAGAACTACTAAGGAGAGCTTGTGGAACTTCATCGAAAAAAGGTATGTGGAGACTTAAACTCATCTATCACTTGGAAATTCTATTTCTACTTTATCTCCTATATTGATACATAAGTCGTGTTACCATATAGTTTTATCTATACACATTTAAGATTTCGAGCTGAGTATATCTCGCTTACATATTTCTAGAAATATATGTTGGTAAGCTTTCGCTTCGACCAAGTTCATCTTATATCATGAGAAAATTGTCGATAACATCTTACATGGTTTGTGTGATAAAATCATTTGGTTTAAGACTTGGAATGTTTCGATAATGATTATTTCAATATCTTGAAAATTGCTTTGATGTTAATAGTGTGTGAAAACGGCTATTGTCATCATAGAAAAATGTTTCAATGATTGAAATAAAGAGTTTAGAATCCTGTAACCATCTTTGGATATAAGTATAGTGTGTTCGCACATTAGTGTATAAGTCCAAAACCGGGAACCTAAAGTATGCATACTTGTGTGTATACAAAAAGGTTGTAGGAGACTGGGTAAGTATGCGTACCCATATGCATACTGGCGGAAGTTCACGTCTGTGAATTTCTGCTGAGTTTGAAAACAAAAACCAAACTTATCCGGTTACCTAGAGTACGCGTATCCGTACGCACACTGGCGGAAAGTTTACGTCAGTGAATTTCTGCTGAGTTTGAAAACCAAAACAAACTCAAATCCGGTTACTTAAGTACGCATACCCGTACACATACTTAAGTGGTTACTTTCTAAAATCGGTTGTACATGAACCTAAAACATTTATAAAATAAGGAATGCAATCTTTGCAAACCGTGGCTATAATGTTCATGTATTGATTCGAGTGAATCAAACCGAATTTGCTTCAATTGTGTTCTTGTATAAATCCATGAGAATATAGCAATTAAACAACTCTTTAACAAGTTTCGTTTGAGTCATTTGAACTAGTTATGGTTAAGATGAATAAGATTGATATGAGAGTAATCATATGGATAACCTCGGTTAACTATTTGTGAACCAACATGGTGTACACGTTTGGGTAAGGTTACATAAACCCAAATGAGGGTACAATTCATTTGCGTGTAGCAAGCTAAGTTCGATCTGACGGTTGAAAGATATTAGCTTGGTTGAATCAGGTTTTTCATCTGACGGTGATTATTGAATGCTTTGTTACCAAGGTAACTTGGATTGCAAACCCTGATTTGAAAACTATATAAAGGAGAACTCTAGCAACTGGTAAACCTAATCCCCACACCTCATGTGTGCTACTAATTGCATAACTAGAGTCGATTCTCCTTTAACCTTAAGTTTCTTCTCGAGACTCTGTAGGTTAACGACTTGATGACTTCATTGGGATTGTGAAGCCAGACCCAACTATTCTCTTTGTAGTTGCGTGATCTGATCTTGTTGTTTCTATCGTGATTGAGTGCAATTGTAAAATTGTCTTGAGATTTATATATCTGATAGGCAAGATAGAAAAGTAATCACAAACACCTTTGTCTCATCGTTTGTGATTCCACAATAACTTGTTTCGCTAGTCGATTAAGTTTATTGTGAGGTGATTGATAATACTAGGTTGTTCTTCGGGAATATAAGTCCGGTTTATCAATTGGTTCCTGTTCACCTTGATTTATCAAAAGACGGAACAAAAACTCTTGGGTATTTCCGTGGGAGACATATTTATTCAATTCTATTTTTGTGGGTTGTTGTTCACGTTTGATAAGAGCAACATAATTAAGAAACATTAATTCTACTTCACTTTTGGTTTTGATCAAATAAATCCACATACCTCTTGAAAAATCATCAACTATTGTCAAGAAATAATGAGCTCCATAAGACGAAGGTGTCTTGTAAGGCCCTTAAAAATCCAGATGAACCAATTCAAATAAACAACTAGCTTTACTCTGACTAATAGGAAAACTACTTCTACGAGTCATTTGAACTAGTTATGGTAAAGATGAATAAGGTTGATATGAGAGTAATCATATGGCTAACCTCGGTTAATTATTTGTGAACCAACATGGTGTACACGTTTGGGTACGGTTACATAAACCTAAATGAGGGTACATTTCATTTGCGTGTAACATGCTAAGTTCAATCTAACAGTTGAAAGATATTAGCTTGGTTGAATCAGGTTTTTCATCTAACGGTGATTATTGAATGCTCTGTTACCAAGGTAACTTGGATTGCAAACCTTGATTTGAAAACTATATAAAGGAGAACTTTAACAACTGGTAAACCTAATCCCCACTACACCATTTTTAGGAATTCGCAACGGCGCCTGGACGTTGCTGTCCGGGATCGCAACGGAAAAGTGACGTTTCAAAACACGGTGTTGCATTTTTTCGCAACGGCATAGGCTCTGTTGCGACTCTTGGTCAGCAACGGGGATTCACAACGTATTTTGCCGTTGCGACCCTGTTTCTAATTACAGGAATACCCCTACCCGGAACTAAAATATTATTGGTTCTGGTTCTAATTTACCGTTTCTGGTTCTAACTTAGCAACAAATTAAAGACGTTGCTAATATTTTGCAACTTAAAAAAAAGGTCAAGTCTTCATTGACCTGGTCAAAATCCATTTCCCCCCACATTTCCCCCCTGCAGTTACCCAGTTCCCCACATTCATCATTTCCACAGTTATACATTTACTCATTCAACATACATACATTCATTCATTTCAACATACAAAACTGATTCAAATTAGGAAAATGGATTCTTCATTTGATTTTAACAAAAAGAATGAGGATTCGATACAAATGTTTTCTAAGTATCACAACAACCTAGTGTACACATTAGAAACATACTTGGTTCCTAAGTTCAGTTCATGTAAAGTTACGAAATTCCTAAGTTCTTCTAACTTAAACTTACAAATCTTGCAGCTGCTAAGGGACCTAATGGTTTCTGCTTTGTTCTCCAACTTTTCTGATCTCATGAGCATCATTCAATTAACCTGCGAACAAAGCATCACAAATTCTTCTAATCAGAAGCTAATACAAGGATGCAAGATATATAAACAAATGGATTAACTACAATACAACAACAAAGTTACAGATGCAAGTGAAGTACAAACTGAATATGCTACTAAGCTAAAGCATGAGATGGAGATAAACAACTAAGTTATAACAACAGCAAGAAAATAGATGACTAAACGCATATATACAATACTTGAGCTGAAATCAGTAAGATGTGACCAAAGAAACAATTACACCGCTAGTGATGCCTACAATTGTATTACACTCCAAGTGCACAATGTCGATATGCAATACAGGGCAAGCACAGGTCTATCCGCAGGGACTTGGTGGGTGTAGAGTTGAAGCTATCTTACTACAACTGACTTATAACAAAGAGTAAGCGGGTTTTGTTTTCCGATACGGCTAGAAGATTAACAGGGTCTTAAAACATACACAAATGCAGAAGCAAAGAGTACTCTAATTAGGCAGATAACTAGGGTGTTAGGGTAATCAAATCCAGCACTTAATCTATACTAGATGACTTCAGTTTCAATATTATTATTTTCCCTTATAACAGACAGCGGTGAAAAAACAAGTTTGCCGCATATCCAAGGAAATCTGAGGATAAATAATTCGATAAAAATTAAGGTATTAATCCCTAGAATTAGTTGTGTTTCTACGGTAGAACTAATCACAGATTAAATTATTCAGTTTCATAAGAGTTAATGCAACAAATCACAATTCTTCTAACAACCTAGGATGCAAGACATACAACAAGCTTAATGTCCTACCTGGTGGAGATTTCAATTTCTGTTGAACTGAATTTTCCCTGGTATATTCAAGAGATGTCAGTTGATTGCTTCAGCTTTACCAAGGCGCATTTCAATTTTAGTTGACATGACTTCATATCTGCACATTTCAGGCTTAATATGCATGCCAAGAAGTGAAATCAAATTAAAATAAAACTCCAAAACTAACTTCATTCTTTATGCAAGTACGAAATAACAAACTTTATTCTTTATCAAATAAGACTGCAAAACTAGCAGCAATATACCTTCCCAGATAAACGTGTGGTTGGAAAACAAATTCATCTTGCCCTGGGGATGCTAATGGTAACACTTAGCTGCAGATGAAAACATAAGGAAGCTTCATTAAATCCATGGAACTATCTTTACCAATTAATAATCAATGCACATTCACAAGAGCTTATCTTTAAGAGCTTCGAGAGATGTTTCCAGGTCTGACAAAAGTGTGAACTGCACAAATGGAACAAAAAATACATACAAGTTAAGACAACCCGCCAGACCCAATGGCTTAATGAATAAGATTCAAATGATATTGTACCGAACATCACAACAAAGACTTACCGGAGTAAGTTCACCAACAGCGGAGTCCGTAGCAACATAATGAACAACATAGCTAGTACCTCAAAAGTGATTATATAAAAAAGATTAATATCCATAAGTTTGTACTCAATATGATAAGCATGAGAAAAGGAAGTATACTTACCAGGGTTTGATATTCCCCCAGGTGGCTACAACCGCTTCAATTTGACCTGCCCTGCAATCAGCTGCGCAACAAAATACCACAGAACCCAAACCACAAACATCCATAAAGAAAAACTGATTATATATATATTAATACTGCCGGTTCACATAGATGCATTATGATTCAAAGTTTATAAGTACAACTGCCTGAGAGTCTTACTTATGCACAACTGCCTGAGAGTCTTACTTATGCACAACTACGTAGACACATTATGATTCAAAATTCTTAAGTTCAGACCATACAACTTATAAAAACTTCTAAGTTAAGAGATTATACAAAATTTCTTTAAGTACACCAATTCAATTCTAACATGTAGCTTCATCTGAATCCTAGTGGTAGGGTTGCCGAAGCCCTTAGGTTAACGACATAAACATCCTCTCAACAAAGAGAGAATTAGCTACAAGTAGCTTTTGCGATTCACCACTAAGACCATTTTTATCATGCTCAATGAGATTCTATCAAACTTCAGCTAAACAATATAAAAGGAACCAAAATAATCAAAACAGTTGGATATACCTTCTTAGTTTTCCTAAACCAATTCTCACCAGTTCTTCTTCAAACTCTAATGAATTGAAATTCAGTTCTTCAATCTTGACAAACTTAGACATGGAAAAAAAAGCATTAGATTCAGATAAACAACAAACCATAAAATGGAAATAAAATATAAAATAACCACAACAATTTCATAGTTGGATATACCTTCTTAGTTCTTCCTGAACCAACTCTGACCAGTTCTTCAATCTTGACAAGCCCTAACATGGAAAAAACAAAGGGGGTATTAGATTCAGATACAAAACCAACCATAAAATGGAAAGAAAAAAAAGAAATAAAAAAACTGAAACTGAAAGAATCAGATTCACAAGTGAAATCGAAAAACTAAAATCAAGCATTAAACTCTAAAAACGAAAAACTTAAATGGAACCCTAGGATTCGATAAACTTAAATCAAAATCTCTAGATCCTAGAAATCAAATCTCTGAAACCCTAGAAATCAAAATCTATAAACCCTAAAAACTATGTCAAAAATTGTACATGTATATAGATCTACACGATGATAGAGATGGAGATGGAGATGAGAGTTGAGTCTCTCTGGTTTATCGAGATGGAGATGGAGGAGAGGAGGGAAGGAGAGCCGAGTCTCTCTGGTTTTGGCGGAGAAAAAATGAGGATAGAATTCGACTAAGGGTGGGATATACCCTAGACTTGGATTAAGTGTGGAAAAAAAAACGTAGTCTTGACCGAAGTTTGACTGGGGCGTGTTTATCAGCTCTAGTGTTCAGACCAAGCAAGTGGTTCACACGCTTGAACTGAGCGTTGTTGCAATTCGCAACCTTCCGTGTGAGGTTGCAAAATTCCAAACGGCACCAACCGTTGCGAAATATTAGCAACTAAGATTCGCAACAGAAATTTCGCAACCGACCTATTGCCGTTGCGAATTCCTAAAAATGGTGTAGTGTTATATAGCTAACCTCGGTTAAATATTTGTGAACCAACATGGTGTACACATTTGGGTACGGTTACATAAACCTAAATGAGGGTACTTTTCATTTGCATGTACCAAGCTAAGTTCGATCTAACGGTTGAAAGATATTAGCTTGGTTGAATCAGGTTTTTCATCTAACGGTGATTATTGAATGCTTTGTTACCAAGGTAACTTGGATTGCAAACCCTTATTTGAAAACTATATAAAGGAGAACTCTAGCAACTATTAAACCTAATCCCCACACCTCATGTGTGCTACTAGTTGCATAACTAGAGTCGATTCTCCTTTAACCTTAAGTTTGTTCTCGAGACTCTGTAGGTTAACGACTTGAAGACTTCATTGGGATTGTGAAGCCAGACCCAACTATTCTCTTTGTAGCTGCGTGATCTGATCTTGCTGTTCTATCGTGATTGAGTGCAATTGTAAAATTGGCTTGTGATTTATATCTCTGATAGGAAAGATAGAAAAGTAATCACAAACACCTTCGTCTCATCGTTTGTGATTCCACAATAACTTGTTTCGCTAGTCGAATAAGTTCATTGTGAGGTGATTGATAATACTAGGCTGTTCTTCGGGAATATAAGTCTGGTTTATCAATTGGTTCATGTTCACCTTTATTTATCAAAAGACGGAACAAAAACTCTTGGGTATTTCTGTGGGAGGCAGATTTATTCAATCCTATTTTTGTGGGTTCCTGTTCACGTTTGATAAGAGCTACAAAATTAAGAAACATCAATTCTACTTCACTTTTGGTTTTGATCAAATAAATCCACACACCTCTTGAAAAATCATCAACTATTGTCAAGAAATAATGAGCTCCATAAGACGAAGGTGTCTTGTAAGGCCCTTAAAAATCCAGATGAACCAATTCAAATAAACAACTAGCTTTACTCTGACTAATAGGAAAACTACTTCTACGAGTCATTTGAACTAGTTATGGTTAAGATGAATAAGGTTGATATGAGAGTAATCATATGGCTAACCTCGGTTAACTATTTGTGAACCAACATGGTGTACACGTTTGGGTACGGTTACATAAACCTAAATGAGGGTACATTTCATTTGCGTGTAACATGCTAAGTTCAATCTAACGGTTGAAAGATATTAGCTTGGTTGAATCAGGTTTTTCATCTAACGGTGATTATTGAATGCTCTGTTACCAAGGTAACTTGGATTGCAAACCCTGATTTGAAAACTATATAAAGAAGAACTCTAGCAACTGGTAAACCTAATCCGCACACCTCATGTGTGCTACTAGTTTCATAACTAGAGTCGATTCTCCTTTAACCTTAAGTTTCTTTTCGAGACCATGTAGGTTAACAACTTGAAGAATTCATTGGGATTGTGAAGTCAGACCCAACTATTCTCTTTGTAGTCGCGTGATATGATCTTGCTATTTCTATCGTGATTGAGTGCAATTGTAAAATTGGCTTGAGATTTATATCTCTGATGGGCAAAATAGAAAAGTAATCACAAACACCTTCGTCTCATCGTTTGTGATTCCATAATAACTTGTTTCACTAGTCGATTAAGTTTATTGTGAAGTGATTGATAATACTAGGTTGTTCTTCGGTAATATAAGTCCGGTTTATCAATTGGTTCATGTTCACCTTGATTTATCAAAAGACGGAACAAAAACTCTTGGTCATTTATGTGGGAGACAAATTTATTCAATCCTATAGACTTTTCTGTGTGAGCCATATTTGTTTATCAAGTCTTCGACTTGGGTCGTAACAACTCTTGGTTGTGGGTGAGATCAGCTAAGGGAATCAAGTGCGTAGTATCCTGCTGGCATCGGAGATGTAAGGAGCGCAATTGTACCTTGAATCAGTGTGAGACTTATTAGGGTTCAACTACAGTCCAGTCCGAAGTTAATTGGTTGTAGGCTAGAGTCTGTAGCAGCTTAATACAGTGTGGTGTTCAATCTGGACTAAGTCCCCGGGTTTTTCTTCATTTGCGGTTTCCTCGTTAACAAAATTCTGGTGTATGTGTTACTTCTTTTCCGCATTATATTTTGTTATACAATTGAAATATCACAGGTTGTGCGTTAAAGGTCAATCAATTAGAATATCCAACCTTGGGTTGTTGATTTACATTGATTGACACTTGAACATTGGTCTTTGGTACCGTTCAAGTACTTCCTCTTATATTCAATCGGGTTCGCAGATTTCTATTTGTTGACTGCGGATTGAATTAAGAGTTAAAGATATTAAACTCTTTGATATACTTTATTCTAGATTGAGTCTGACTGTCTAGTTGATTCTCTAGAAAGTGTATTGGAGTAAGTCCTCTCAAATTTCCAAATGAATTGTTGGGTGTGGTTGTTAGACCCCCGCATTTTCAGTACCTTAATCGGTGTGAGACTTGGTTAGGGCTCAACTACATTCCAGTCCAAAGTTAACTTGTAGTAGGCTAGTGTCTGTAACGGCTTAATACAATGTGGTGTTCAAATCTGGACTAGGTCCCGGGGTTTTTCTACATTTGCGGTTTCCTCGTTAACAAAACTTCTGGTGTCTGTGTCATTTCTTTTCCGCATTATATTTGTTTATATTATTGAAATATCACAGGTTGTGTAGTTTAATCAATTGGTAAATCCAACCTTTGGTTGTTGATTGAAATTGATTGACACTTGAACATTGGTCTTTGGTACCGTTCAAGTTATTTCTCATATCAATCAGGCTCACAGATCTCTATCTGTTCGATTGCAGATTGTATTGAGAAATTGAGATATAACTCTTGGATATATTTCCTTGATTGATTCTGACTGTCTAGTTGATTCCCTTAGAATTATATTGGAGTTAGTCCTTATAGATTGTCGAACGAAATATTAGATGTGGTTGTAGACCCCCGCTTTTCAGTTTGATAATGTTCTTTATGTGCCTCAGTTAACATGTAACTTAATCTCGGTCATCCATATGATCGATGAGTCTTTTTGTGTTGTGCAGTTTACTAACAGATTATGTGTTATACAATACCAGTTGCCGAGGAAGGTGATTGGAGTGGGTGAGAGACAAGATGGACTATATTTCTTCTGTGGCGTATCTCCAGTTAAATTGTTAGCAGTTAGTGGGGATTCATACGAACTATGACATCAATGAATGGGGTATCCTTCGGAGAAATTTTTACAAAAGATATCAGTTGTGAGTAGACTACTTAGGAAAAATAATACATCTTGTGATATTTTCCCACGAGGAAAGCATCGTAGAAGTAGTTTTCCTATTAGTCAGAGTAAAGCTAGTTATTTATTTGAATTGGTTCATCTGGATTTTTAAGGGCCTTACAAGACACCTTCGCCTTATGGAGCTCATTATTTCTTGACAATAGTTGATGATTTTTCAAGAGGTGTGTGGATTTATTTGATCAAAACCAAAACTGAAGTAGAACTGATGTTTCTTAATTTTGTTGCTCTTATCAAACGTCAATTTGACAAGGAAATCAAATATGTTAGAAGTGATAATGGGACAAAGTTTAACTCTTTGTGTGAGTATTTTACGTCTAATGGTATGATATTTGAGACATCTTGTATTGGTACACCGCAACAAAATGGGAGAGTTGAGAGAAAGCATCAACATATAATGAGTATAGCAAGAGCTTTCAGATTTCAAGCTAATTTACCAATAAAATTTTTACGGGAGTGTGCATTGAATGCAACATACTTGATTAATGAAACACTAACACCTTTACTTGGAAATAAGACTCCATACAAATATTTGTTTGGAAAATTTCCTTTGTATCATCAGTTGCGAGTATTTGGGTGTTTGTGTTATGTACATAATCAAAATATCAAAGGTGACAAGTTTGCAAGTCGAGGAAGGAAATATGTGTTTCTTGGATACCCATTTGGTAAAATGGCATGACAAGTTTATGATTTGGACACAAAACAATTTTTAGTGTCAAGGGATGTGGATTTTTATGAACGTCAGTTTCCATATATCATTATAAATGATGGACAATCATTGATACATCAAGTGATGAAGTATGTTGTAGTGGTGATAAGGATATGGAGGAGTTGTCGTCATCTATACATCCTACTAAACATCAACAGGGTAAGCAACAACAACACAGACAAAGTAGTGATGAACCACAATATAATTCTGGAAGTGAAATAGAAATACAGAGGAAAGTATACAAGAACAAACATAGGAGAATGAACAAGAAAATTCACCTCATTTTAGTGGTGATGGTGGAAGTAGTACACAAGAAGAGATCGTGGTAGATAACAATATCAGTGAGATGGGTAAAGGAAAGCGTCAGAAAATTCCTTCCAGCAGATTAAAGGTTTTGTGACGCATACAGTACGGGAAATTAGTTTATCTTCAACTCAATCTACACAATCATCGACCGCAGGTACACCTTATCCTTTGACATATTATGTTAATTGTGACCGATTTTCTGATGTACACAAAAAATATCTTGCATCAATAACTGCTGGAAATGAACCCAAGAGCTATCCAGGTTGGCAGAAGAAATACGAGTCCTGGAAGAACAAGAAGCGTGGGAATTGAAGAAGTTACCACCTGAGAAGAAGTCATTAGGGAGTAAGTGGATTTATACGGAGAAACGATATGAAAATGGATATTTGATACGTCTGAAGGCAAGATTGGTGATTTTTGGGAATCATCAATTTGAAGGATTAGATTACAATGAGACATTTGCACCAGTGGAAAAGATGGCGACAGTTCGTACTTATCTGGCAGTTGCAGCAGTTAAGAATTGGGAAGTGCATCAAATGAATGTACACGATGTGTTTCTTCATGGTGATTTGGAGGAAGAAGTGTATATGAAGATACCTCTGGGTTTTACCAAGGGAAATCCTAATATGGTTTGTCGCATGAAGAAGTCATTATATGGTCTAAAACAAGCACCTCCGTGTTGGTTTGCGAAGTTATCAACAACTTTGAAGAATTATGGCTTTAAACAGTCATATTCAGATTATTCACATTTTACAATGACGAAAAGCAAGATGCAGCTTAATGTCTTGGTTTATGTTGATGATTTGATTGTGGCAGGCAATGATCTTGTTGAACGTCACAACTTAAAAACTTACTTGGGTCAGTATTTTAAAATTAAAGATCTTGGGAAGTTAAAATATTTCTTAGGAGTAATCAAGGGTTCTACATATGCCAGATGATATATTCACTTGATATTATCATGGAGACTGGGTTATTCGGAGCAAAGCCTGCAGAGTTACCAATAGAAACAAATCATCGACTGGCATTAGCAAAAGGCAATACACTAAATGATATGGCAAAAAATAGACGATTGATGGGTCTTCTGATATATTTGTCAGTGACAAGACCAGACCTTGCATACTCAGTACATATTTTGTCCCAATTTATGCAACAACCATGAATAAAGCATTGGGAAGCAACAATTCGTGTGGTTAGATATTTGAATGAGAGTTCTGATAGTGTTCTTAGTTTAAAATGATGGTGTGATTCATATTAGGAGAGTTTTCCATTAACAAGACGTTCATTAACATGTTGGTTTATACTTCTTGGTTACTCACATGTGTCTTGGAAAACTAAGAAGCATCATTCAGTTTCTGGTTCATCGGCAGAAGTAGAGTACAGATCTATGGAAGCAACGACATGTGAATTAAAGTGGTTAAAACAGTTACTTGGTGATTTAAGGGTTCAACATACTCATGAGATGAATCTCTTCTGTGATTATCGGTCAGCATTATATATTTCTCAAAATCCAGTATCTCATGAAGAACAAAACATATAAAAGTATATTTTCATCTTATCAGAGATGCAATCACATGGAAGATTATATCACCGTCGTATACTCCTACAACGGTGCAATTGGCAGATATTTTCACAAAAGAGTTAGGAAAGGTTCAGTTTAACTTTGTTTTGTCCAAGATGGTCATTAAAGATCTCCATACTCCACCTTGAGGGAGGGTGTTAGGAGATATAATAGGAGAATAAGATATATATTTAGGAGATATGTGTTTTAGCTTAATTTGAGTTATATTAGGAATTGAATATCTTGAGAAACAAGACTAATCTAATTATGTAAGTACTTTAGAGATGAATGAGAAAGAGAGACAGGTTGGTAGAGAAATTGACATATGTCATACCAAACAAATAAAAAATTTAAAATGTAAATGATAAAAAAAAATCAGCTTATTAATAATATAAAATGTATTATGATTCTTCTTTGTTTTATGAAGAAAATGATAAAGATGAACATAATGAATTAAGGTTTGGTTTTTGGGTCTAGATCCATTTTTTTCTTCAATTCAAATACTAACGGATAAGTTAGCTAGGCTGCTATGGTTTCTAGTTTTTTTTTTGTTATTTTGTTTTGATAATTTACTGGTAATTGATTTAATGTTTTATAGATATTTAGAATAAGGTTATAAAAACAATGAAAAAAGAGATGGGGAAGAAGAATACTCAGTTGCACCAACCGGCGACCGTAGTGGATGGTGATTGATTTTTGGTTTCAAAAATTCTGTGGGACATATAGTGCTGACCACAGACGTGTGACTATCAAAAACTCTTAAAGTTTGGCACTGTGAACATAAGCGGCGTATGAATAAGATACCGGCCCTGTATATAGCTGGGGTCTAAATCTATGTACTCTGGGATCTTTTTTTCCATGTTTTTTCACCTTCATGTTTCCTCGCCATGGATATGTAATGTTGCTTGATCCTTCTCTAATCTCTATTAAGCCTTAAATCATACAGTATTATTACTACTGCAATTATATCTTAAAGTTAAAATATTACTACTGCAATTATGTTGTAGTAAAACTCGTCTCTTATGAAGATATAGTTTTTGGTCACAACTCTCAAGATATTCCAATATCTCAATTACTGAAACCTTGTATTAAAGGTAATAACATACCAATCAAGATTTCGAAATATGAATACCTCAGACGAGTTGAGTTATACAAGAATAATCTTATAGGTCGTTAATACTGCCCAAGGGTTCACATGCTGTGAAGGTGCGGGATATCAGGAAAAACTTCTAATAGTCTGGCTTCAAGCATTTTTTGGTTCGTCTTGTTGTCATGGAATAAAAGACTACTATTGCTTTAGGTTTAACTCTCCCGAGAAAGTTATATATCTTGATTTGATCAATAGATTCCATCTCTTTTAAGCCTAATTAATTTTCTCTATCTGCAATGATGGACTTAGGACTTCAGTCATGTTTATCAACGTCAAACACTTACTCAAGTATGGATTCACATACATGGAGTTGTAGATGGTGATTTTTGGGTCGAGGGTAAAATGATCATTTAAGACCCAGGGGTTGAAATTGTAATTCTGGTAGTCTAAGGAAAAATCTCCACTACGACCCAGTAGAGGTACTCAGGCCCATGAATACGGTCATCTACCAGGCTATGCAAAGGGGCATGTGAACTCAAACGCGATTTGGCCAGTATTAAGCCCAAAACTCCATCCAAAAAAGGGTTTAAAACGGAGTTCAACTCCTGAAGAAATAGAAATCTAGTTCAAAGCTGAGGATGTCTAATTAGGCCAGAAGAGCTTCCGCCACTGCGAGGTGAAGAGCTTTCATCACTCCACAACGAAGAGCCTTCATCGCTCCAAAGCAGAAAGTCTTCATACCTCCGAAGCGGAAAGTCATCATCGCTCCAAAATGGAGAGTATTCATCGGTCGAAGGCAAAAGAGTTTGATCACTTTAAAGAGAAAGGACTTCACCACTCAAAGGTAAAAGATCTGATAGGTCAATGGTTGACCACACACCTCAACCAAAGTCAAACGGCTCTCCCCAACCAGGGTCAAATGGCTCCCCCAGCCGAGGCCAAACGGCTCGCCTCAGCCGAGGACGAACGACTCGCCTCAGCCGAGGACGAACGACTCTCCTCAGACGAGGCTAAACGGCTCGCCCCAACCAGGTCAAATGGCTCACCTCAGCCGAGGCCAAGTGGCTCGCCCCTGTCAGGGTCAAATGGCGCGCCCCATCCAGGGTCAAATGGCTCGCCTTAGCCGAGGCCAAACGACTCGATCTCATCATTTACAATTAGGTCATGATGAACCTCATCCTAGATTGTGTTCTTCACATGACACACATGGCTATAACGAACCTTATAGAGCTCTTCACATGACTCCAAAAGACCTCCACATGCAAACACATGCAAAATTATGACAACTCGTAAGTACGCCAACACGTCATACGATATATCACATATAAATGATGTCACGTCACGAACGGAGAGATAACTTAGGGTTTTGGTATGACGGTCTATGGAAAAGTGTGGGTATCAGTCTGCTCAGGCAGAAAGAGAATAACCGTTCGTGAGGAGTCAGATTAAAATAGACTATACAAGTTGTCTATCCTTATATAGTCTTAGAATCTAGAAGAAGGTGATGATCCTCTCTCCTTATCGCCATCCCACCGACAAAATATTAGGGTTTTGCAGAGCTATAAATAGACCTGCGGTTGGTCATTCTAAACAACACAAAATAGCAGAACAACCACAAGTTCTCTGCAATTCTCTCTTAGATTCTCTTTGTCTACAACTCTATGCAACTGATAAACTATAATCTTATATCTTTTGGCTTCCCTCCCGAGACCAACCCTTCCATCTTTGACTGAACGGTCATCATATTGGTTTAGGAAAGGACTGTCTGTCATCAGCCTCCCGTCCTCACAGCCGAACAAGTCATATTACCCGACTAAACCTCATATATTTTTTGACATATATATTTTGGCGATCATGTTTGGATGGTTGATCACTCAGTCGTAGTTATATGTTACAATCCTGGTTGTCATCATGGAGGAAGTCGAATCTTCAATAACCACCATAAGACAAACGTACTCAAAAACTCAGATTTGACTTTACGTCAAAGGAAAGATTTTCCGGCGACTTACAGAACGCTTCTAGGATGTGAAAAAGAAATCCAGGAGGCATCACCTCAGCTAAAATGAGGTTATACATCTATCACAGACACATTCAAGGCGGTGATGCTCTATATCAGTATTTTTCTTGCATTATGAAAGACTATACCAAGTCTTACAGGATCATCCTAATCTCGACCCCCCATGGTAAAAATGTCCTGGTGATCCAACTCTTTCGAATCCTTTGTTAGAACTCGAAACGTTGGCCAAGAACTAGGACAGGCTCCAAGATATACAACGGGATCTTACGAAATCTCAGATCGACATTCTGACTCATCTAAAAACCATATTGAGTATCACCATTATGTCGATCCTCGTTGAAGCGCTTGACCCTGCTGAAGCTATCACCATGTTGACCCTCTGAGAAATAGCACGAATGAAAGTCACGCTACAATCAGCCTCATTAAGGAAGATGATGCTCACGACAGACATAAGAAGCAATGGAGCAAGCACCCGGATGACTTCATCACCCTCGGGGACTAGATAATGTTGGAAACTCAATTTTTTTGATGAGAAGACTATCCAAAATTTATACAGTTTGAATGCCCTTCGGCCTTGGTCGTGACAAACCCGGGAAGTTTAATACACTTTACTGTCTCTCTTGTAACTATTTCATTTTTATTCGAGTGACCTCATTCTTTTGGATTTATCTTTTCAGTGCCTACAAGATGGTTATAAAATTTTGTTTGGCATTCTTCCTGGAGGAACTAAAGTCCTGGAAACTTGAGCCAAAGATGAGAATCCGACTTAAGTTTAAGAAGAGACTCAGCTTGTCTAAGCAGAAGAGACTCGGCCAGTCTAAGCATTAGAAACTCAGCCTGTCTAAGTTAAAGGAATTCGGTCGGTCTAAGCAGAAGTGACTCGGCCAGTCTAAGATGAAGAAGCTCTGCCAACTGACCAGTTGGAGCTCAACCTCATTGAAGACGTAGATCATCATTGTCTCAAGACGAGACTCAAACCCAAAGACACGTGGTGAAGACCTTTATCAGCGACAGGTTTCCTATCTACAGATATACCGGAGAATCCTCGCCTCCAGATTTAGAACATTAATAAAGAAATAATAACAAATTTTGAGAAAATAATTTGGATTCATTCAAGCCAAAAAGAAAAAAAAATATTTATCTTTTGAGACATTCTTTTAATGATATCTAACTGATACCCAGAACCGATGAATACCGTGATTTTTAATAGGTTCGGTTCTGGGTCCAAAAATTTAGGAACCAGAGCCGAATTTTAAATAGGATCTGTGTTCCAGTGGTACCCCGAAACATCCGGACTCATTGACAGCCCTAGTATTAAGAAAAGAAATATCATCGGCGGTACAAGTAATTCAAAAAGAATCATTCCTAGATGATGGGATGTATCACCGCTTATCTGTTAGAGCAGGCAGAGATTACATAAGTGGTTTTTCGCTGGTCTTTGATTTGATGCAATTTGCAAATTTTATTATGTTCCTTTTTATTTCAGCTTTAAATGGAATAGCTTGCGGGGGAAGATTGTTTTGAGGTTTGGCAAAGTTTATACCAAAGGAAAATGGGGATTACTCCTATTGAAGTATGCATAGCACTACTAGCAAAACATGCGCATTGAATACAGGAAGAAGAAAAAAGCACTCCGCAAAAGTTGAAAACCATTTGGTCAATGAAATACTATGGATATCCATGATTTGGTAAGAATTAGGTAAAGCGAAGATCTGAACAGAAGGACCACTATCAGTAATAAAAGGAAAGGTTGGAGTTAAAATTGAGAGGTCCTATTGAAATGTGAATTAGAGGAAAAGGGAAAAAACTGATCTATCTGTGAAATACTTGCGTTGATTCCCTATGTGGCATGGAACGAGAAAAAAGAGTCACTTAAAGGTACGAACCAAAGATGTGGCCACCACAGCTTTTCTTCTTTTGCCTGTGTAATGTTTTCTTGAAAACTTTAACTGATAAATGTGATTGGATGTGGTTGGTTTTGAGCTTTTTAAAGGGACGGGCGAACTTCACCCAAAACATTATACTTTGTTTTCCATCCATTATTTAGCATTTTTATGTTTATATTGTAGGACTTCCCTCTTTGCAACACGTTCGATTCTCTACTTCGCATCAAAACCTTCCGTTTAGTTGTCTAGGAATCAATTACGTATTCCACCACCTCAACATTGGAATCTCGAGTGATTTTCCGTTAACTTCTTCTCCATGCATGTTCTTCCATGACATCCGTATCGACCTACTTGCAATTGACCGGTATTCTTGTTTTAGCTTCTTGGTGGATAAGTTTGTTATTGGAATTGAAAAGTTTTCGAATAGTTGATATAAAAGAGAAACAAAAATCAAGCAAATCTCATAGAGCCCATATTGTTATACAGATCAAAAACATGTATGATAATGATAGAGACACCCTGCATGTACTAGTTCAATGTTTTACGCTCTACTCATTGCTTGTTCTTCCTCGTCGTGATCTTCGGTGGCTTCAACTTGTTTCGTTACGCAAGCTTTTGCCTCTTTGTTTTTGCCCCACAAAAGAATATAAAGACCAGCAATAACGAGAATCGATCCCAAGACACTGTAAAGTTTGATGTCAAAACCGATTCAAAGTATTAGAACACGTTGTTATAAATAGAAATTTTCGGTTAGTATTATTCTGCAACGGAATCAAAAGTGTCCCTACCTTCCAAGGTGAAGTTGCCCGTGCAGAATTGAGAAATCAAAAATGGCTACTATAATTTGAATGAGAGGACCAAATGCAGCAGTAAAAAGCGGACCTCTTTTCTTCACACAATATGACATACCAACAAAGCTTAACCCTGATCCCACAATTCCCTGCACCCACACAGAATACAACGGTTTTAATAAGACGGTTAAATACAATATCGATTTTACTGCAAATAATCCTAGCTATTTACCGTGTATAAGACAGCTATGATCTGAACTTTTCCTTTGAGAAGCCATGAAGAGTAGTCTTGGTTTGTAGCTAAGCTTAACAGGGTCGATTGAATGGCACCAAAGAAGCACATAATGACAGTACTCGAATACTGACACGGGTATGTTTTACCGATCTTGGCTTGAAGAAGATACCAGGAAGACCAAACTATCATACTAGCGACCAACGCTACGGTTCCTATTGTCCAACGTTCAGATTTGCTGTTTGGAGTCAACCAGTTCACGGGATTATTAGCTGTATGTACACTTGCTGTTTCCCTTGTTGATTCAGGAAAGTTGGCTAATTGCATTCCTTTGTAAAGACTCAATAACATCGCACCTCCTACACAAACAAATGTACCTAAAACTTTTGCACGACCACTCTTACTTTTCATATCCACAGTTTCTAACCTGATAACAGAACAAAAAAACATCTTGTTACTACTCACATGATCGATGGTGCGTAACTAGTTTGGCTTAAAACAAATACATATGCATGTAATAAGTACCCAAAAGGTAGAGCCATCAGAAATGTGATCACAGGTACCACATTCACGAAAGCGCACGTATATGTCACCGATGTATTTTGCATCCCTAGAAGAACAAGGTATTGCGTAATTGTCGCCCTATCATAAGAAAGGCGCAAATGATTAAGGATTTCAAATAATGTCAAAGAGGTATATATATATATATATAAACTCTTAGTTTAATACCAATTGGAGTTGATTAGTCTCTATAAAAAAAAAAAAATGATTGGTTAGGACTTCACTAACCCAAGCATGGCACTCAGAAACAAGTGACATACGATTCCAGAAGTGAGTTTTGGTCTTGATTTCCTGCAACAAATTATATACATCATTAATTATATATGAAAAAAAAAAAATCATTGTTCTCAAATACACCGAATCGTAGACGCTACCGAGTACTTATACCTCTCCCAGAAGTAGGCTATGGGCGCTAAGAAAACAACAGAAATTGAACTCCGGTATGCAATGAGAACGAGATGATCTATTCCTTCGTCGACGACTTTCTTAAGAAGTACATTTGAAATTGCCAATGCAAAATCAATGCCTACCATTAGAAAAGCTGGTTGCCATTCATTTAACCACTTCATCTCTCCCATCGAATGCGCTCTCTGCCTCTCTCTCTCTCTCTCTAGATTCTGTCTGTCTTGAAGAGTATGTTGGAGGGGAAACTCTTAACAAGATGACATATTTGTAGCCTTTTCTAAGTAGAGTTGGCTTCTGTAGAGTAAGTGGACAGAAAGCAAGATTAAATTCTTTAAATTCAATCAACACTTTAACCGAATTGTTTACTCTTACAAAAACCGTTCCCTTTGTTTACTAACATTTCTTTTACAAAATGATATCACTAGTGGGGAATCGGTGAGAAAAAAAAGTACCTTCATTCAACATCACAAGTCACAACAACAGGAATGGATCACTATTCATTTCAGCTCGTAGGTTCGCCAGTTCAATATGAGACCTTTTATAACTATATATAATTAATTCGAACATGGCTTCATACTAATCATGCTTGTTTTAGTTAGTTAGTATTGTTTATGTTAAGGCGTAAAACTCAGATTCTAGCATAAGACATCAGTTTAAATAACTAAAGGCGTGTGCACACTAGGAGAATATAAATAGTACTGTAGTTACTTCTTTTCTTCTCGCATGGCATCCAATACTATTTTATATTTTTGTAATCGAATAAGATCATGACCAGACTGTGACTTTTACATTGTTGGAGGAGATGGAGAAACAGAATTTTGTGTCAAATCCTAATAATGTATGAAGACTGATGGCAGCCCCAGAATAGCTACTAGTAAAAGTGGGTGGATGCTTCTGTTTTCACGTACAATTCTTTCGGGCAGTACGTAAAGGTTCCGCGCAGAGTGATCAGCATTTCCTTGTATTGTTAGGTCGATGGGTAAGTTTGAGGTGATTACATGCAAGTCTAGAATTTATTAGATTAACCTTTTTCAAAGTACAACTCTTGGGAGTTGGGGCTGCAGAGACGGTCAGATGGCTTAAATTTTCAAGAGAAACCATGAGCCTAATGACGATAGGTGCACTTTAATGTAGTAGTATAATATATAAAAAGGCTAAAAAAAGCCTAACCCATAATAATTAGTACCTAATTGCTACTCCGTACAAGATTTATTTACTTCTTCTAGAAAGCAGATTCAAACGCAAGAATGAGAGGCGGCACAAAAAAGGTTCACAGAAGAGTCTGTGAATAAAGAAAGCTAAATGAGAATGCGAATCTGCGATAGTACTAGTGCAAGCCAAGCACGTTGTGCGTGGTGTTACGACGCAGAAGACGCCAAGTCTTATTCATGTTAGATTTCGACGGATCAGACTTTCGCTGATCTGTGCCTTTAATAATCAGGAAAAAACATCTATGCATCATTGGGTCCATTCGAGTAAGGGTACATTATTTGTATGTCCTTATTTTTGACACCCAATAAATATATCCTTATACAATAACAAATATGTCCCTACTTTTTAATAATCTTATCCATTTAAAATTAGATTAACTTAATACCCTAACTCATATAATATTTTCTTTATTTCAAAATGAAACAAATTTCTTCCTCTACCACTTCACCACCACCACCACCACCACTATCGTTCAACTACCATTCCACCACCACCGTTCAACAACCACCAGCTACCAACCGCCACCACCACTAATATTCCACCATCACTCTTTCACCAGCACCATTACACCACCAACAGTCCTCCACCACGACAACTAGTTTGTCGCCGCCACCACCACTAATCCGCCGTCGCCACCATTAGTTCAGATATTTTTGTATCAACAACAGTAGTTGATCCAAATAAAAATAGAACCAACAGTAGAAGTTTATCCAATTTAGGGGATCAACAACGGTAGTTGATCCAAAAAAAAAGGATCAACAGTAGAAGTTGATCCAGTTTGGGGGATCAACAATGGTAGTTGATCCCCTAAATTGGATCAACAATGAAAGTTGATCCATGTAAATAGAGTGAACTTGGCATGAGTCAAACACGCATCATCTGACATGGAGTCAGTCATGCTACCATTGCACCACAAGCTCAACATTGGAAAAAATTTACATGATTTAAACTACAAGCATGATTATACTTATCCAAAGAAATGTTGTCAACAATAGGAGTTAAAAGGATCAACAACAGTAGTTGATTCCATAAAAAATTGGGTCAACAACAGGAGTTGATCCCATAGATGGATCAACAACAGGAGTTGATCCCATAAAAAATTGTGTCAACAACAAGAGTTGATCCATGAATAGGATCAACAACCGTAGTTGATCCATAAAAATTGAAGTCTATCCATTTACTTCTCACTTCCAACACACATCTCCGGTGTTCATCACCAGCAACATTCATCATAGCAGCAGCAACTGGTCTTGCGACTTCATCACCACCAACAACTACAATCAAATCCATTTGAATTTTCAAACAACAAAACCACTTCAAATCCATAATCATCTGAAACCCTAACTTCCACAAACAAAATCAATTCCTTCTGAATCTCGAAATGAACCAAAACCCATCCTTCAATTTGATAAACCTCTTCCTAAATCAAATCTCCATCTCGTCAGATCTGATTTTGAAAATTAATCTTCAAAATCCCGAACCAATTAGCAGCGACGAAGGTGGTGATAGTTGCAGAGCTGGTGACGATGAAGATGGTGGTGGTGGGAGTGGTTTTGTTTGATTTGATTTTCAATCACATAACTCTCTCTCTTTCAAATCTCAAATCTAATCAATCTCAAATCTCAAATCTAATCAGTGGTGGCGATGGCGATGGAGACACAGATGGAGGCGGTGGTAGCAGAGATGGGGAAGGCGATGATGGTGGGAAGGTGACGGTAATGGCAGGTGGGGTGGTGGTGATGGCAAAGAAAGAAGAAGTGAAAAGAGATTGTTTCCTCTCAGATCTAAAAAATAAAAGTGACCATTAAAGTCTCAAAAGGGTAATAAAGGAAAGTTTAATTAATAGAATTTCCTTATTTTTAGATTAGGGATATTAATATAGTGGACAAGGATATTTGTGAAGGCCTATCAGAAGGAGGGACAATAATTCAATTTCCACTTCGAGTAAAAAGTGTCTGGAAACTATTTTACAACTAGTGTGTAACCCGTGCTATGCACCGGGGCGTCGATGGTGTGGCAGGGCGCTCGTAGCCCAAATGCCTTTGGAACATTTAAAAAAATTCTTGATTAGTATATTATTTTTTAATTAATAAAATTTTTTGATACCCTTGGATATTCAATATATTTTGGAGATATCTAATTTATGTATGTAATATAATATAATAATAAAAATAAATATTCTTATTATAATTACACTTGTGCACTAAGAAATAGTAAATCTTCTCATTCATAGTAAAACTATGAAAGAACAAAGCAAATCAAAAATGCTAATTTTACCGTAAAACCTGAGTTTTAAATGAATGCGAAATTGGGGGATAAAAAAAACAATTGGGGGATATAAGAAAATGACAAAAATTGGATCCAGATATCAATTCGGGGTCACCCCTTATCTAAGTATTTTACGTATTACCTAATCTACCCCTCACTAATCAGGATTAATGATTAATAATAATTAGTAAAATCATATGATTTTTGATAAATGATTAGTGTGTGTTTTATTTGAATTTGGGTGAGTGAGGTGAGAGTAGAAGGAGGGAAAAATATTTTTGAGTGGAAATTTTTTTGTGAAAATGGAAGATGATTTTGAGGAGAGAATTGCAGCTGCTGAATCTTTAGCTCAACTACAACAAGGAACAAACGACAACATCTCTCAATTGCAACTCTTTGTTGAGCCAACACCCTTGAATGATGATTTTGACGAGTATGAAGAGTTTTTCGAAGAAGCTACACAAGAAAGTAAACTTGCACAACATGCAAGCATTCCCAATACACAGGTAAAGCTGCTAGGAGGTTGAAAAATCGATTTTTTTCTTTAAACCCGCCATTTTTTCAACTGTAAAACCTAGGTGCCGGCATAGAAATGGTATGAATACCATGCCGGCAGACTCAATACCGTCATGGTATTCATACTACGACCATGTCGGTAGAGCGATATCCCCCATTTTGAATATTGATCCGGCATAGTATTCTACCAAAAAACTATGCCGGTACGCAGTCAACTTTTTTACCTACCAAGGAATATACTACTGAATATTCAACCGGCATGGTTTCATTGATAGGTTTTTATGTCGGAACTGCATGAAAAACATACAGGAAACATTTCCATCTAAAACAAAATACCGGCATGGGAAATTAATAAACATCAACGCCGGAACTCCGTACCGGCGTGGTACCATCAATCTCGAGAATGCCGGCAGCGCAACCGGCGTTGTTAAGTTTCAATTTTACAATGCCGGTACCTACCAAAAACATACAGGAATAAATGTTTTCCAAATCTAAATACCGGCATTACATATCAATTATTTTTAATGCCGGAAGCGTGTACCGTCTTGGGACAATAAATTACGAGAATGCCGGCACCTTGGCTTCCGGCGTTGCTGTCTAATGAATCTTTTATGCCGGAATATGTTTCAAATTTGGTCTTCAGTTTTGGTTAAGTTCGACTATGCCAGAACATTGGTCGAGCATGCCGGTACGGGTTTCCGGCATAGTGTTTTAATTTCGTTTGGAACTAATTTTCATTCGATCTTTAGGTGGTGACATATATTGATCTAACAAATGCAAATCCGCTTCATCGGGATACGTCGGAATATTATAAAATACCTCCGGTATGTGACCAAAGAATACTTTTCACCTAGTATCTTGAACTTCACTAATGGATTGCTAGTAATGAACCTTCTAATGAACGTGAAATTGATCTTATGTAGGGAATAATAGATCGAAATGAAGCAATCCCTTGGGCTAAAGAGACGGCTCTTAAGAACATGTGTGTGTTGGTGAGGAATACCGAAGGTTCAAAGAGGTGTTTTGAGATGGCTTGCGAGATAAGTGGGAAATACAAGGAGAAGAATAACCACAAGAGAAAGGATTATGTATATCCAAAGAAGACTAATAAGGTATACAAGACTCGTACGAGGAAGAATAATTTCCCGTTTAAGATTGTATTCCGTTTAAATGACATGAACAATTGGGATTGTGAGGTTTTGTATGGCTGTCATAACCACCGGGATCCGAAATATTTTGTTGGTCACTCCCTAGTTGCGAATCTAAAACCTCATGAGTTCGAGGATGTAAAGAGATTGACCAAAGCACTTGTCAAACCGAGACAAATTCTCAGAGGCTTCAAGGAAAAGGATGCGTCTAACGTGTCTTCTCTACGTACAATTTATAGCGCACAAGCAACTATTAGAAGGTTGGAATGGGAAGGGAAGTCCGTTATGCAAGAATTTGAGAAGATAACTTGGGATTACAACTACACGCGTATCATTAAAAGAGGGACGGAAGAGAAGCCCCTTAAAATATTCATTTCGCATCCTTTGCTTTCACAATTGTCAAATACATGTTGTGGTGTTCTTTTGATGGATTGTACCTACAAGACAAACAAGTACAATATGTTGTTGTTCAACATCGTGGGGAAAACCTCGGACAAGGTAACATTCACATTGGCTTGGTGTTTAATGGAAAACGAGAGGGACTATAATTATCATTGGGCATTACGACAACTGAAATTATTCTTCCTGGAAAATCAACTTCCGAGGGTCAACGTAACCGATCAAGATGACGCATTAATGAAAGCAATATCCGACGTCTTCCTGGACGCACAAAATTTCCTATGTACATATCATATACGTCAAAATATCATAAAAACTTGCCATGCCTTGTTTGAACCCACTAAGGCGGATATTAAGAAGAGAATAATTGTTCAACTAGAGGAAGATGTTCGAAAGAACAAACTATCCCCCGAAGAAGAAGAAGATGAGAGAGGCAAGATAAAGGAGAGAGTGGACAAAGAACATGCGGAAAATCATAAAAAGTGGTTGGAATTTCTAAGAGATTGGGACAAAGTTTATTGGTCTCTTACCTATGTACGAAAAGAGATTGGAGAAGTTTATTGCCGATTGGAATGAAGTTTATCCAACTGCCGTCTGGTATTATCGGACTCACTGGTTGGATAAGTTCAAGGAAAAATTTGTGTGTGCATGGACAAACCGGTATAGACACTTTAAGAATGAAGCAACTAGCGCAGCGGAGTCCGCTCATGGGAGATTTAAAGATCTCATCCAGTACGGTCAAGGCAATGTGGTTACGGTCACCGAGGCAATGGAGCAATACTTTAAAGCTGATATCAATAGGATCAAGGAAGCTTTTGAGAAAATATCAATGGAAAGGATGACTCAATTTCTTCGTTATGGTAAGTTTCTCCAAGGAATAGAATTCAACGTCTCTTATTGGGCAATAAAACATATGATGAGACAAATGGAATATGAGACAAATTACGGAAAACCGGGTGATGTGTGTATTTGTCTCGACATGTCTTCATTGGGGCTTCCGTGTCGTCATATGCTTGTGAAGTATGAAGAAGTGATACCTATTGAGGTTATTGATCCGTTTTGGAAGCAACTATATTTCGACCCTCCCCCTTTGGGAGATCCCGGGAAATTTCCATGGGATACAAACGAAGCAAAATAATTCTTCGGAGACAACTCACGTGGCACATCGGTAAGCTGAAAAGTCTTGTTGATCCAACTAAGGCTAATTACTCGTCCATGGATCGCACAAAGCGAAGAGCCAAGAAAGGGAGATCCGATAGGTAGACCACTTTAACTAAAACTTCAAGGAGAAAACAAAGGGTGGAATTGAAAGAAATGACTCAACGTGAAGAAGAACGCGCGACAACTAAGAGACGAGATCTAACCGCATGTGAGATTTCGGAACAAAGGTTCGTGGAAGTGCAGGTCCCAAACAAAAGAGGTGGGCCGAGGAAGGAACCGCTATCAAGTCAACAACAAACGAAGGATTCTGTATCAACACCAAAAGCCAACTCATCGGAGGTTCCAATGAAGATGGGTAGGCTGCCAAAGGTATCAACATCAAGTTACAAAGAACAACAAGGTGAGCGTTCCGAAGCCATACCCATAGTCGATGTAGCGGAGGTTCCAAGGAAAAGGGGTAGGCCTACAAAGGTATCAACATCAAGTGACATAGAACAACAAGGTGAGAATTCCAAAGCCATACCCATAGTCGATCTAGCGGAGGTTCCCAGGAAAAGGGGTAGGCCTCCAAAGGTATCAACATCAAGTGACATAGAACAACAAGGTGAGCATTCCTAAGCCATACCCATAGACGATCTAGCGAAGGTTCCAAGGAAAAGGGGTAGGCCTCCAAAGGTATCAACATCAAGTGACATAGAAAAACAAGGTGACGAGGCAAAGGTGGTGACAAACCCAAGTGATACCAAAGTTGATGTAGTTTTAGTTCCAAGGCGAAGGGGTAGGCCTAGGAAGTACGGACTTCCATCACATATCGAAGACAGTGCAAGTGTAGAGATTGCAGAGGATGGTTTGGATATAATCAAGTTAGAAAAGGATAATATGAAGATGTATAAGGATCCCAGAACAGGTAGGACAATTATAAGTAATCATACCAAGATACAGTCTTGCATAGACCAACTTCCTGAGGTTATTCGCGAGTATATTGTATATACGGATGATGTCGATGGAGATGGAAATTGTGGCTATCATGCTGTGACAGAACAATTGGGAATCTTTGATACGGCGGTTAGTAGAGGTATGACACCATGCCGGTATGCTAGAACGAGGATGGATGAAAAACTTGTGAAGAAGAGGAGCTTTTATGAGCAATTGCTCGGTGTAGGCGAGGGGTTTGATGATATGCATTCCCAAGTATTAGGGCCCGAGCAAGAGATGAACTTTCTTCCTTCTCAATATTAGATGAGAATGCCGCTTTGTGGGCATCTAGTGGAGGATACATTTAGATGTGTTGTTCATTATTTTACCCCCACCGTAGAAGTAACATTTACCCCAAAGTGGCAAAAATGCGAAGGATCCCTTAAGAAGAGAAGAGTTGTTTTGGCGTTCGTGAACGGTAATCATTTCGTTGTTCCAAAACTCAAGGACAATTGTCCATTGCCACCTGTTTGTGGGATGGTAAAAACAAGGATCTAGATCCCAATATCTAGAAGGGATGAATGGCATTGTATGAGGAGAATCACCAATTTTGGGATGTGTTGGCCTTATCAAAGAAACCTCTTCAAGAGGAGGAGATTCAAGTTAATACGTGTGGAAGCGATGATGAGTAATTTCGATATATGTGGTTCACTAATACGCAACCTTTTATTTTTTGGAAGTTTGAATTGTAAATACCGGCATAGTTGTGTTTTATAATTATGACATCGGAACCACGGTGTCGGCGTAGATTATTGTTTTGAAATCATGCCAGAAATACATAAAAACATCCAGAGAAATCAGTAAATTCGTCGGCATAGAAGTTAACATAATAACAGTGCCGGTTTTCTGTGAAAAACATATTTTCCAAGGAGATTGCATACCACCGGCATAGTATCCAAACACATTTGAATGCCGGAACTCTTTCATTTAGGAAACTGGCAGTGATTTTACTCTTTTCGAGCATGCCGGTACTGGAGAAAACTTAGAAATATATGTGATCTTGCCACATTCAAACTCTGTAAAAGAGGTAATTTTACACAAGTTTGTCAACATAATAAATATAATAAAAATACTAGATTGTATACAAGAACAAACTCCAAAGTTATGTGGTTCCAAACCGAAAACAAATCAAACATAGACCAAGTAAAGCAAAGAGTTTAGCAAAACACACAAACAAACGCATTGTTCAAGACTCACAAACAAACATAAACCAACACTAGATTGTTCAAACCAAACTAATACTATAGAAGAAACACACGATCACTCGGTTCTTGGCTTCTTGTGTACCCTCTTCTTCCTTTCGCCCCACAAGTCTTTTGCCTCTGGATCTTCAATTTTGTCTATCTTTTGCTCGACGTTCTCCATTTCTTTCTGGGTCAACACCTCTCCTTTCTTGTTCTTTTTCTTAAAGAAATTTGACAAATTTCCAATCCGCCGATGCTGTTAAGGAAATTTTAAACATGTACTTATTATGTACAATTGTATAAGTTCATAGATATAGATTAAAAGAATAGTAATGAACAAGACGTACGTACCAACAACGTAACGAGCTGTAGAAGTGATGGTGTAGTTTCCGAAGTTGTGGAGGGACGTGCTGGTGGTGGAGGAACATCTACGATATCCGTGGGTACAACATAAGGATGCGAGAACTTCCGATGGCCTCTTAATAAGGTTGGTTCACTCTCATAACCATTCTCAGCCAATTCCCAATCAGCCTTATCCAACACAAGTCCTTGTTCTTCCCTTTCACTCCAATGTGCAAGAATAGGTTTAGGGTCGTAAACTATGAGAGTATGGTTCTCATTTGATTGGCATTGAGGAAAGTCATGAGATAATTTCTGATAAGATGTATCCGTGAGATCTTTCTGCTTGTACCCAAGTTGGCGCATTACACGGCGAGGGTTGTGCATAACAAATCCTTTTGGATGAAATAACGGTCTGTTGTAAAATGAAACATTGTCACGCCTTTGCAATTAAACTCCTCTGGCATTCCTATATGGGTCAAACACAGCATCTTGGACAGCCACCGAGTCCAAAGCCAATCTCATTGCACATAACTGTTTCTTGTTATTGGGCCTCAGGGTATTGTTGAAGAAGTATTTCTGACCTAGAGGCATATTCTGTCTATATTCAGTGAAAGCACTCAATCCTTTATACCGTATGAACAATTTTGGGAAGTGTTCATAAGCCCACACCTATGCCAATGAAATGTATAAGAAAATAAATAATTGGAAACTAACAAATTTAATGAAAACGATTACCAAA
Source organism: Papaver somniferum (assembly GCF_003573695.1). NCBI lineage: Eukaryota > Viridiplantae > Streptophyta > Magnoliopsida > Ranunculales > Papaveraceae > Papaver > Papaver somniferum. Next base: position 66,045,096 of record NC_039364.1, on the reverse strand, counting down.
TAAGTAGTTTAGTATACCTGAATTACAGTGAAATTCCCATTAAATTGACGGGCGTTCGCCTTAGAAGCTCCACGCATTTCTGCCAAAAAATGTGCCAAGAAAGCAGTGCCCCATGAATAATGAACCTTTTCCAACGGATTCAAGTATTGTAGGTTGTTCATATGCACCCTGTTACCATTAGCGTCAGGGAATATAGCGGTTCCCAAGATGACAACATATAAGCAGCGGCAGTTTGCTGAACTTGTTCAGGATTCAGTTCCTTGTTCTTCGTATTCCCAAACAATTCAATAAGTTTGAAGAATGTGATAGTCTTTGTCTGGGAACGGTTTTTCTTGTACATATTTGCCAAAGTGGTTTCCTTGTCCCATCCAAACAACTTTTTAGTCAGCTCATAGATCTTGTCCCATCCTATGTCCTTAGACTCATCTCCTACCTTAACGGCTTTCCCAAGAACCTGAAGACCTATTATCCTTTGGACATTTTCAGGGATAATGGTCATCTCGCCAAAAGGAAAATGCATGGTATCAGTTTCACCAAAAAACCTCTCAAAAAAACAGTTCGTCGTGACGGTATCATTTCCCACATAATTTTTTATCGCGGGATACAACCCAGATGCTTTGACTACTGCTTTAATAGCGTCACACTCAAGCTTCAAAGGACATACATCCGATTGTTGATGGCGGCTAACACGGAAGGCTTTCTTGTGGTCCTATAAAAACACACCAAACTTAATTAAATTCACTCGATCACAGATAAAGAATATAATAAGAAGATGCAAACGTCTTACATAAGTTTGATAGATCCAACGAGCCCAACAGTGTTTGTAAGCAAATAAGAGTTGCGGGTTTATCGGTTCACCCCAATATTTGACATCATCGCGGTCTGGAATCATGTCATATTTATCAGGAAGGTGGGTTGGGGGTGCTTTTTCAGTGAATGCTCTATTCCGGCAGTGTACGTTAGATTTTCGACAATGCCGGAACCAATTGTCGGCACGCTAATGTATATAACTAAAAAGCCGGAACATTGTTTATTGCACTCAGAATTTTGACACTGAATTCCGGCATACAATAATATAGAGTATATATAAGATCTACGCCGGTACCAGATACCGGCATGGAATTATGTAAACATAGAATGCCGGAAATGTAATTTATTTCAAATGTAATCCTTGTCGATGGAAAAAAAATGTACTTAGCATGTGCATCAAGACTTTAAACCCCTAGGCGACCCTAGTGGACGAGTTATAGTCTCGTGAGGGTTTACATAGAGATCTACCCACAAAACCTTATGAAATACCTAACCAAATGCCCTAAAAACCTAAGCAAACACCACTAAACTATCAATCTTCTTAAGAAGAATCCGTCTCTGATTCACCCAGTTGGTGGTACTCCATGACTTTGGTTACAATATGGTTGACGTTGGCTTCAAACATGAATGCTTCCCCCCTTTTCTTGTAAGTAACGCTTTTTCACGGCTTCATGCTACAAAAACAACACACAAACTTTGTTTGTTACATAAAATTTGCAAACGAGTAGATTATGTCGAATTAATCATAAAGATACTTACGAGTTGTTGAGGGGACAATGTATTGCGGGTAGCGTGATTGATCTGGTGTTTCATTTTTAGATACTCAACCACCGCATTTAGAATGATGTCGTGTCATTCCTCGATTTGTTTGGCAGTTCTTCCTTTCGGGTTACCGTAATCGTGAATAAATTTGTTAAAAATATTCAACCACATGGAATCCCGCGTGCTGTTATCTATAATTGAAGGACAAGTTTCGGCGTACCATGCTTGGGTGATTGCTAAATCTTCCTCCGAGTCGAACGATGCCATTTTTTGTATATGGGATTAGGTTCTATACTAAGCTATTTATAGATAATTATTCTAGGGTTTAGGGTTTCTAAGTTAAGAGGCTCAAGGACATATATAAGAACACACCAGTTTAGGACTTTTGGGTCCAAGTATTAGCGTATTTTATATAGAGAAAAACCTCAACGACTATTTTTTTTTGAAAATCACCAAAACCGGCATTGTAGTAATTGTGACATAAGATGCCGTCACCAAGTACCGGTACAGTGTTGCCATAAGCTAATCATGCTGGTACAAGGGAATTTCTTTACAGAGATTGGGCCAAATATGCAACCCATTACCGGCATGGTTTTACAACAATAATCAATGTCGTTACAGGGAACCGACATTGGATCTATAATAGCGACTACGCCGGCGTTTGTAACAATAAAAAAAACGGCTAGTTTTTTTGAAAAATAAGACCGTTGGTGATTCATTTCTATATAATACTCCCCATTCCTTGGGAAAAATCTACACAAACCACCCACCAAATAAAAAAAATCCTTCTCTCAAGAAAGCAAGCACGGTTAAAGCTTCACAAGGGATGAGAGATTCATCATCTAGCTCTATTTGCAAAGTAAGTAGATTAAACATTACTAACAATATAATCTTCACTACTATGACGCATAACTAATATAATCTTCTCTTACAGAGTCATCATTGCAAGTGTCAAATTTGCAAGTCACCTTCTCATCTAGCCATGGACTGTCCTTTTATTTATTCAAAGTGTAGAAGCTCTGATGGGACACGCCGGTTTTGGATTGCAAAAACTGATGATGCTGAAATGGAAGAATGTTTCTAAGGTGTTTGAATCACCCAAAGTGCGATGAGTTTCAATGGTTTGACAAAGCTGTTGAACTAGCAGAGTCAAGAGAAAACCACAAGGGCCAATGCAAGCCTATCGATGGGTGCGATGGGTGTTATATGAAGGGAAAGGAATATTTTGAAAGAGAAGAAGAACCAATGAAGATGATCCTTGACACCCCATCCCGGACGATGTCTTCGAACAGATTCGGGAAACGCTCAAAGGTTCTGCAATTGTTGAAAAGGGATGGAAATAGATAATCTTTAACTAAATTTAATTCATTCTATGTTTTTTAGCATGTTTTAATTTAAAGTTTCAAATCCAATGTAATAGACTACTTGGGAATGAAATAAAAGAGTGTTTGAAATGGATTTATACTCAAAACTAGCAGAGTACCGGCATAGAAGCAACCAAGCTTACAGTGCCGGTTTTCTGTCAACTATGAAAATTTGGAAAAAATCATAAAACTGACATAGATGTTAGAAAAACGACTATGCCATTACCTTTCAATTTCTATACAGGAACATGAAATTTTTAATCTTCTAGTTCCGTTATGGTTTTATAAAACATTTCATTGCCGGTACGAGGAACCGGCAATGAACTGTAATTTTCGTGCATGCCGGAACGAGTACCAGCGTTGTTGAACCTAAGCTTTTCCAAGCCGGCAGAAGGCGTAAATAAATCTTGCAAAAATAACATTTCACTAGAAATCTAAACATGTTCAACATAAAGCAATCACTAGAAATCTAAACATGTTCAACATAAACCAAACAACTAGATTCTGCTTAAATGCTCTTAATCCAGGTAACATAAACTAAAAGCAAGCCAAACAACTAAAGAGTTAACCATGAGGTACAAACGAAAACAAGTTCGGAATTGTTCAAGACGTAACAACCACCATCCAGAAAAAGAAACACAACTAAATAGTTAATCACTTGGTCTTTTGCTTCTTTTGTGTCGGTTTCTTCTTAATTTCCCCGAACAAATCTCTTGCACTAGGTTCGGTTTCTTCAATTTTATCAAGCTTCTCCACGACTTCCTTCACTTCTTCATTGGATAGCCCCTCTCCTTCATCGTACTTGCAACATAACTGCTTCCTCGACTTGCCAAGCCGACACCGCTAGTTTCATACATACAACACATAATTAGTATATATATGCTAATATAAGATTATGTGTACATTAAACGACTAAGTAATTAACAATTCTTACTAGAAATCCAACGGTCTTATTAAGTTGGGCCATCGTAGGTGGTGCCTGTGCGGGAGTTGGAATGGGAGGGTGTTTCCGGGGTGGAACTTGGACGTCATCCGGGCGCACGAAAAAAGGATGTGACAATTGCAGGTAATCTTCCATGTTGTCGGCATCAAACTCATCACCGTTTTCCGCAAGCTCCCACTTATCCCACTGACTAATATCTACCAAACGACGTGGTTCCCTATCCCTCCAATCTGTTGGATCCGGTTTTGGATTATACTCTACATGCAACCGATTAGGAGTTGAAAAGCACCGAGAAAGGTCAAGAACAAAACATTGAAAAGAGTCCTTCTTGATATGTGATAATTTCTTATATCCAAGTTGGCGCATCACACGTGTAGGATTGTCCATAACGTATCCTTTTGGGTGGAACAACGGCCCATGGTAGAATGCAACGTTACCAAACCTCAAAACTTGGTGGTTTCCTCTAACCTCTTTGTAAGGGTCGAACACAACATCTTTGGTACTCATCGCGTCCAAAGCCAATATCATATCGATCAGTCGACCCATGTTACCGGGCTTCAGAGTATTGTTGAACTCGTATCTCTTAGCTATAGGCGTATCGGGTTCGGGAAGGTCTTTGATTTTCAAGGAGGTCCAATCCTTGAACAAGGTTGGGAAGTGTTCATAAGCCC